>NC_142794.1:88750883-89113383 GCF_049724085.1 Artemia sp. Qi Xiang Cuo
TGTGTCAGTTTTTGTGTGTGTGTGTCAGTTTTTGTGTGCATGTAAGTTTTTGTGTGCATGTAAGTTTTTGCGTGTGGGTGTAAGTATTTGTGTGTGTGTGTGTAAGTTTGTGTGTGTGTAAGCTTTTTTGTGTGGGTGTAAGTTTTTGTGTGTGTGTGTACGTTTGTGTGTGTGTGTGTGTGTGTGTGTGTGTGTGTCTACGTTTTTGTGTGTGTAAGTTTTGGCGTGTGTGTTTAATTTTTTGTGTGTGTGTAAGCTTTTGTGACGAAATTCTTTAAGCGTTTAGGGTTAACTTACTTTTTTTGGGGATGAGCATTTAGGGTTCTCTTACATGCTAAACCTGAAAGGCTAATTACAGAGAAATTTTTTGAGCGTTTAGGGTTAACTTACCTCTTTTTTGGGATGAGCAATTAGGGCCCTCTTGCTTACTGAGCCTAAGAGTTTGGTTCTTGAAAAGTTGAATCTAAAAGTATATTTTTCATGTGAATGGCCTAGTTTAAAGAACAAAAATAAGTGAGGCTTAATATATTTATTTATTAAACATATATGTGAATAAAAATCGTAATTTTTTGTCTAATTATGCTGTGTAAGTTTTTGTGTGCATGTAAGTTTTTGTGTGCATGTAAGTTTTCGTGTGCATGTGTAAGTTTTGTGTGTGTGTGTGTGTGTGTAAGTTTTTGTGTGTGTGTAAGTTTGTGTGTGTGTGTAGGTTTTCGTGTGTCCGTGTAAGTTTTTGTTTATGTGTATGTTTTTGTGTTTGTTTGTAAGTTTTTGTGTTTTTGTTTGATTTTTTTTGTTTTTTTGTGTGTGTAAGTTTTTTTGTGTGTGTGTAAGTTTTTGTGTGTGTGTGTAATTTTTTGTGTGCATGTAAGTTTTTGTGTGAATGTAAGTTTTTGTGTGTGTGTGTAAGTTTTGTGTGTGTGTGTGTTTTTGTGTGTGTAAGCTTTTGTGTGTGGGTGTGTTGTGTGTGTGTGTGTAAGTGTGTGTGTGTGTGTGTGTGTACGTTTTTGTGTGTGTAAGTTTTGGCGTGTGTGTAAGTTTTTGTGTGTGTGTAAGCTTTTGTGACGAAATTCTTTAAGCGTTTAGGGTTAACTTACCTTTTTTGGGATGAGCATTTAGGGTTCTCTTACATGCCGAACCTGAAAGGTTAATTTCAGAGAAATTTTTTGAGCGTTTAGGGTTAACTTACCTTTTTTTTGGGATGAGCATTGATGGTTCTCTTACATGCTGAACCTGAAAGTTTGTTCCCTGACATGTTGAATCTGAAAGTATAATTTTCATGGCGATGGAATATTCTAAAGAATAAAAACGGTCGAAGCTTAAGATATTTATTGCTTAAACATAACTGTGCATAAACATCGTAATTTTTTGTCTAATTGTGTGTGTAAGTTTTTGTGTGCATGTAAGTTTTTGTGTGCATGTAAGTTTTCGTGTGCATGTGTTAGTTTTTGTGTGTGTGTGTGTGTGTGTGTGTCAGTTTTTTTGTGTGTGTGTTAGTTTTTGATTGCGTGTTTAAGTTTTCGTGTGTGTGTGTTAGTTTTTGTGTGTGTTCTAGTTTGCGTGTGTGTGTGTGTGAGTTTTTTTGTGTGTGTTTTTTATTTTTTGTGTGTGGGTGTATGTTTTTGTGTGTGTGTCTATTTTTTATTGTTTGTGTAAGTTTTTATGTGCATGTAAGTTTTTGTGTGCATGTAAGTTATCGCGTGTGAGTGTAAGTATTTGTGTGTGTGTGTAAGTTTTTGTGTGTGTAGGTTTTTGTGTGTGGGTGTAAGTTTTTGTGTGTGTGTGTGTGTGTGTGTACGTTTTTGTGTGTGTGTAAGCTTTTGTGACGAAATTCTTTAAGCGTTTAGGGTTAACCTACCTTTTTTGGGGATGAGCATTTAGGGTTCTCCTACATTCTGAACCTGAAAGTGTAATTTCAGAGAAATTCTTTGAGCGTTTAGGGTTAACTTACCCTTTTTGGGATGAGGATTTAGGGTTCTCTTACATGCTGAACCTGAAAGTTTGTTCCCTGACATGTTGAATCTGAAAGTATAATTTTCATGGCGATGCACTATTCTAAAGAATAAAAACGGCTGAGGCTTAAGATATTTATTTCTTAGACATAACTGTGCATAAACATCGTAATTTTTTGTCTAATTTATGTGCTTGTAATATTTTGTGTGTATAAGTGTGCGTCTGCTTGTATTTTTCCGAATGCTTGTTTATGTTTGTGTGTGTGTGTGTGTGTGTGTGTGTGTGTGTGTGTGTGTATGTTTTTGTGTGTGTGTGTATGTTTTGTGTGTGTGTGTATTAGTTAGTGTTTGTTTTCGTATTATGTTGTTAGTGTGTGTAATTTTGCGAGTGTGTGTGTGTGTACGTTATTGTGTGTGTAAGTTTTGGCGTGTGTGTGTGTAAGTTTTTGTGTGTGTGTAAGCCTTTGTGTGTGGGTGTTAGTTTTTGTGTGTGTTTGTGTAAGTTTGTGTGTGTGTGTGTGTGTGTGTGTGTGTGTAAGTTTTTGTGTGTGTAAGTTTTGGCGTGTGTGTGTAAGTTTTTGTGTGTGTGTAAGATTTTGTGACGAAATTCTTTAAGCGTTTAGGGTTAACTTAACTTTTTTGGGATGAGCATTTAAGGTTCTCTTACATGCTGAACCTGAAAGTGTAATTTCAGAGAAATTCTTTGAGCGTTTAGGGTTAACTTACCTCTTTTTTGGGATGAGCATTTAGGGTTCTCTTACATGCTGAACCTGAAAGTTTGTTCCCTGACATGTTGAATCTGAAAGTATAATTTTCATGTCGATGGAGTATTCTAAAGAATAAAAACGGTTGAGGCTTAAGATATTTATTGCTTAAACATAACTGTGCATAAACATCGTAATTTTTTGTCTAATTGTGTGTGTAAGTTTTTGTGTGCATGTAAGTTTTTGTGTGCATGTAAGTTTTCGTGTGCATGTGTAAGTTTTTGTGTGTGTGTGTGTGTGTGTGTGTGTGTGTGTGAGTGTGTTTTTTTGTGTGTAAGTTTTGTATGTTTGTGTGTAAGTTTGTGTGTGTTTGTTTGTGTTAGTTTTTGTGTGTGTGTGTGTAAGATTTTGTGTGTGTGTGTGTAAGATTTTGTGTGTGTGTGTGTAAATTTTTATGTATGTTTTTTGTGTGTGTGTGTAATTTATTTAGAGGGTTTAATTGTTCGTGTGTGTGTAAGTTTTTTCGTTTGTGTGTTATTATTTGTTTGTGGATTTGTGTTTTTTTTTATGTTTAGGTTTGTGTGTGTGTGTGTTCGTTTTTGTGTTTGTTAGTTTTGGCGTATGTGTGTAATTTTTCGTGTGTGTGTGTGTAGGTTTTGTGACGACATTACTCAAGCGTTTTTGTGTTAAGTTAACTTTTTTTGGGATGAAAATTTAGGGCTTTCTTAGATATTTAGCATAAAAATTCAATTTAATAGCAATTCACTGGGCGTTTAGTTTTAGCTCACCTCTTTTTTGGGATGAGTAATTAGTGTTCTCTTACATGCTGAACCTGAAAGTTTGTTCCCTGACATGTTGAATCTGAAAGTATAATTTTCATGGCGATGGAATATTCTAAAGATTAAAAACGGTTGAGGCTTAAGATATTTGTTGCTTAAACATAACTGTGCATAAACATCATAATTTTTTTGTCTAATGTGTGTGTGTGTAAGTTTTTGTGTGCATATACGTTTTTGTGTGCATGTTATTTCTATTTTGCATGTGTAAGTTTGTGTGTGTGTGTGTGTGTGTGTGTGTGTAAGTTTTTGTGTGTGTGTAAGTTTTGGATTGTATGTGTAATTTTTCGTGTGGGTGTGTTTAAGTTCTTGTGTGTGTGTAAGTTTTTGTTCATGCGTGCATGTGTTTGTGTGTGTGTGTGTGTGTGTGTGTGTGTGTGTGTACTTGTTTGTGTGTGTGTGTAAGTTTTTGTGCGTGTGTGTAAGTTTTTGTGTGCATGTAAGTTTTTGTGTGAATGTAAGTTTTTGCGTGTGGGTGTAAGTTTTTGTGTGTGTGCGTAAGTTTTTGTGTGTGTGTGTGTAAGTTTTTGTGTGTGTATGTGTAAGTTTTTGTGTGTGTGTGTGTACGTTTTTGTGTGTGTAAGTTTTGGCGTGTGTGTGTGTAAGTTTTCGTTTGTGTGTGTGTACGCTTTTGTGACGAAATTCTTTAAGCGTTGAGGGTTATATTACCTTTTTTGGGATGAGCATTTAGGGTTCTCTTACATGCTGAACCTGAAAGTGTAATTTCAGAGAAATTCTTTGAGCGTTTAGGGTTAACTTACCTTTTTTGGGATGAGTATTTAGTATTTAGTATGAGTATTTAGGTTCTCTTACATGCTGAACCTGAAAGTTTGTTCCTTGACATGTTGAATCTGAAAGTATAATTGTCAAGGTGATGGTCTATTCTAAAGAATAAAAACGGTTGAGGCTTAAGATATTTATTGCTTAGATATAACTGTGCATAAATTTCATAATTTTTATGTCTAATTGTCTGTGCGTGTAAGTTTTTGTGCGCCTGTAAGTTTTTGTGTGCATGTAAGTTTTCGTGTGCATGTGTAAGTTTTTGTGTGTGTGCGTATGTGTGTAAGTTTTGTGTGTGTGTGTTTTGGCGTGTGTGTGTAAGTTTTTGTGTGTGTGTGTAAGTTTTTGTGTGTGTGTATGTTTTTTTGTTTGAGTGTAAGTGTGGGTGTGATTTTTTTAGTTTTTTTGTGTGTGTGTTTGTGTTAGTTTTTGTGTGTGTGTGTGTAAGTTTTTGTGTGTGTGTGTGTAAGTTTTTGTGTGGATGTAAGTTTTTGTGTGCATGTTAGTTTTTGCGTGTGGGTGTAAGTATGTGTGTGTGTGTGTAATTGTGTTTTGGTCTATTTTTGTGTACTCGTGTGTATGTTTTTGTGTGTGTGTGTGTATGTTTGTGTGTGTGTGTGTGTGTGTGTACGTTTTTGTGTATTAGATTTTTTTCGTGTGTGTGTAATTTTTTTTGTGTGTGTAGTATTTTTTGACGGAATTATTTAGTAGTTTAGTGTTAACTTACCTTTTTTTGGGATTATCAGTTAGGGGTTTCATACATACTGAACCTAAAAGTGTAATTTTAGAGACATTCTTTGAGTGTTTAGGGTTAACTTAGCTCTTTTTTGTTATGAGTATTGAGGGCTGTCTTACACGCTGAACCTAAAAGTTTGTTCCTTGACATGTTGAATCTGAAAGTATAATTTTCATGGCGATGGACTATTCTAAAGAATAAAAACGGTTGAGGCTTAAGATATTTATTGCTTAGACATAACTGTGCATAAACATCATAATTTTTTGTCTAATTGTCTGTGTAAGTTTTTATGTGCATGTAAGTTTTCGTGTGCATGTGTAAGTTTTTGTGTGTGTGTGTGTGTGTGTGTGTGTGTGTGTAAGTTTTTGTGTTTGTGTTTGTAAGTTTTGGCGTGTGTGTAAGTTTTCGTGTGTGTGTGTAAGTTTTCGTGTGTGTGTGTAAGTTTTGTGTGTGTGTGTGTGTAAGTTAGTGTGTGTGTAAGTTTTGGCGTGTGTGTGTGTTAGTTTTTGTGAGTGTAAGCTTTTGTGTGTGGGTGTCAGTTTTTTTGTGTGTGTGTGTAAGTTTGTGTGTGTGTGTGTGTGTGTGTGTGTGTGTGTAAGTTTTTGTGTGTGTAAGTTTTGGCATGTGTGTGTAAGTTTTGTGTGTGTGTAAGCTTTTGTGACGAAATTCTTTAAGCGTTTAGGGTTAACTTACCTCTTTGGGATGAGCATTTAGGGTTCTCTTACATGCTGAACCTGAAAGTGTAATTTCAGAGAAATTCTTTGGGCGTTTAGGGTTAACTTACCTCTTTTTTGGGATGAGCAATTAGGGTTCTCTTACATACTGAACCTGAAAGTTTGTTCCCTGACATGTTGAATCTGAAAGTATAATTTTAATGTCGATGGACTATTCTAAAGAATAAAAAAGGTCGAGGCTTAAGATATTTATTGCTTAAACATAACTGTGCATAAATATCGTAATTTTTGTCTAATTGTCTGTGTAAGTTTTTGCGTGCATGTAAGTTTTTGTGTGCGCGTAACTTTTAGTTTGAATGTGTCTTTTTTTGTGTGTGTGTGTGTGTGTGTGTGTGTGTTTATTTGTTTGTGTGTGTGTAAGTTTTGGCGTGTGTGTGTTAGTTTTCGTGTGTGTGTGTGTGTTTGTTTTTGTGTGTGTATTAGTTTGTGTGTGTGTGTGTTTAAGTTTTTGTGCGTGTGTGTAAGTTTGTGTGTGTGTGTTTGTAATTTTTTGTGTGTGTGTGTGTAAGTTTTTGTGTGTGTGTTTAAGTTTTTTTGTGTTTGAATTTAATTTTTTGTGTCCATATAAGTGTTTTCTTGTGACTGTAAGTTTTTGTGTGTGTGTAAGTTTTTGCGTGTGTAAACTTTCGTGTGTGGGTGTAAGTTTTTTGTGTGTGTAAGTTTGTGTGTGTGTGTGTGTAAGTTTTTGTGTGTGTAAGTTTTGGCATGTGTGTGTTTGTTTTCGTGTGTGTGTGTGCAAGTTTTGTGACGAAATTCTTTAAGCGTTTAGGGTTAACTTAACTTTTTTGGTAATTAGCATTTAGGGTTCTCTTACATGTTGAACGTGAAAGTGTAATTTCAGAGAAATTCATTGAGTATTTAGGTTTAACTCATCTTTTTTGGGATGAGTATTTAGGGTTCTCTTGCATCCTGAACCTAAAAGTTTGTTCCTTGATATGATAAATCTAAAAGTATTATTGTTATGGTGATGGACTATTCTAAAGAATAAAAACGGTTGATGCTTAAGATATTTATTGCTTAGACATAACTGTGCATAAATATCGTAACTTTTATGTCTTATTGTGCGTGATCGTTAGTTTTCGTGTGCATTTTAATTTTTATGGGCATGTAATTTTTCGTATGCATATGTTAGTTTTTGTGTGTGTGTGTGTGTGTGTGTGTATGTTTTTGTGTGTGTGTGTAATCTTTGGCGTGTGTGCTTTATATTTTTAGTGTATGTGTTTTTGTGGTCGTGTGTGTGTGTGTGTGTATTTGTTTGTTTTTAATTGTATGTTTTTGTGTGTTTTTGTTTGTTTTTGTGTGTGTGTGTGTGTGTAATTTTGATTGTGTTAGTTTTATTTTTTGTGTGTGTGTGTAAGTTTTTTTGTGTGTGTGTGAAGTTTTTGTGTGCATGTAAGTTTTTGTGTGCATGTTAGTTTTTGTGTGTGTGTGTAAGTTTTTGTGCGTGTGTGTATGTTTTTGTGTGTGTAAGCTTTTGTGTGTGGGTGTAAGTTTTTTTGTGTGTGTGTGTGTAAGTTTGTGTGTGTGTGTGTGTGTACGTTTTTGTGTGTGTAAGTTTTGGCGTGTGTGTGTAAGTTTTTTTATGTGTGTGTAAGCTTTTGTGACGAAATTCTTTAGGCGTTTAGGGTTAACATACCTTTTTTGAAATTCGCATTTAGGGTTCTCATACATGTTGAACCTGAAAGTGTAATTTCAGAGAAATTCTTTGAGCTTTTAGGGTTAATTTATCTCTTTTTTGGGATGAGCATTTAGGGTTCTCTTACATGCTGAGCCTGAAAGTTTGTTCTCTGACATGTTGAACCTGAAAGTATAATTTTCATGGCGATGGACTATTCTAAAGAATAAAAACGGTTGAGGCTTCAGATATTTATCGCTTAGACATAACTGTGCATAAATATCGTAATTTTTTTTGTCTAATTGTGTGTGTGTGTAAGTTTTTGTGTGTATGTAAGTTTTTGTGTGAATGTAAGTTCTCGTGTGCATGTGTAAGTTTTTGTGTGTGTGTGTGTGTGTAATTTTTGTGTGTGTTTAAGTTTTGGCGTGTGTGTGTAATTTTTAGTGTATGTGCGTGTAAGTTTTAGTGTGTGTGTAAGTTTTGGTGTGTGTGTAAGATTTTGTGCGTGTGTTTATGTTTTTGTGTGTGTGTTAGTTTGTTTGTGCATGTTGGTTTCTGTGTGATTGTAATTATTTGAGAGTGTTTGTTAGTTTTTGTGTGTGTGTAAGTTTTTGTGTGTCTAAGATTTTGTGTGTTTGTGTAAGTTTGTGTGTGTGTGTGTGTGTGTGTGTGTGTGTATGTTTTTGTGTGTGTAAGTTTTTTTGTGTGTGTGTGTGTGTTAGTTTTTGTGTGTGTGTTTTAGTTTGTGTGTGTGTGTGTAAGTTTTTGGGTGTATGTATGTTTTTGCGTGTCTGTTTTAGTTTTCGTGTGTGTGTGTGTTAGTTTTTGTGTGTGTGTGTGTGTGTAAGTTTTTGTGAATGTGTGTGCGAGTTTTTTTGTGTTCATGTCATTTTAAGATACGTAAAAAAGTTAAAAAATACCATGTTAAAAAATTCAAGAAAGTATTTACGAAATGTGGAGGTGACTCTTTGAGGTTGGAAAATGGGTTTAGGAATGACATTATGAAAGGAACATGTTCAGAAAAGATATAATAAAGCCTTAAAAAAGTATTATAATGGGGGGCTCAGGAGTCTTTGGGGATCCGGGGGCCCATTGGGATTGGGTGGTCTTTTGGGAGCTTGGGGGACCTTTGGGGACCGGGGGCCTTTGGGGCCCAGGGAAGGCGTTTGGGGATCCGGGGCCCTTGAGGATTGGGTGGTCTTTTGGGAGCCGAGTGGACCTTTGGGGACCTTGGGAGGACCTTTGGGGGCCCCGGGGAGAGCCTTTGGGAGTCGGAGGGGCCCTTGAGGACCGGGGTGGGCCTTTGGGGGCTCGGGTAGGGCCTTTTGGGGTCTGGGGGCCCTTGAGTGCCAATTGGTCCTTTGGGAGCCCTGTGGACCTTGGGGGACAGGGGAAGGGCCTTGGGGTGCCGGGGGAGTCTTTGGGGTGGGGGTGTTCTTTGGGAGCTGGGGGGGGCCCTTTAGGACCGGGGGCTTCCTTCGGGGTTGAGGTATGGGGGATTGGAACCCTCTGGGGTTGGGGTAGGGGGATCGGAACCCTTTGGGGTTGGGGTAGGGGGATTGGAGCCCTTTGGGATTGTGGTAGAGGACCTCACAACACTATTCAAATGGAACTTATGTATTATAAGGACCACGGATTTTGACCCTCAAATCCTCTTCTAAAATCTCTTCATTAATCATATTTTAAAATGTTTCTAACTGTTTCGCCAAAATAATTCCCTAAAATAAAAATTTGTTCTGAAAAGATATAATAAAGCCTTAAAAAAGTATTATAATGTGGGGCTCTGGAGTCTTTGGGGGGCGGGGGGCCTTTGGGGAGCCCGTTGGACCTTGGGGGCCCGGGGGTGGGTTTTGGGGGTTTGGGGGGGCCTTTTGGGTGCCTGGGGGGCCTTTGAGGATCGGGGAGGGCCTTTGGGGGTCCGGGGGACCTGTGGGGACTGGGGGCGGGCCTTTGGGGGGCTGGGGGCCCCTTGAGGGTCGACTGGGCCTGTGGGCGCCCGGTGGACCTTTGGGGACCGGGGGAGGGCCTTTGGGGGCCCGGGGAGAGCCTTTGGGGTTGTGGGGGCCCTTTGGGAGCTTGGGGGGACCCTTGAGGACCGGGGGCTTCCTTCGGGGTTGAGGTAGGGGGATTGGACCCCTTTGGGGTTGGGGTAGGGGGATTGGTGCCCTTTGGGGTTGAGGTAGTTGGATCTCACAACACTGTTCAAATGGAACTTGTGTATTATAACGACCACAGAGTTTTACCATTAAATTCTCTTCTAAAATCTCTTCAAAAATCATATTTTATAATGTATCTAACTGTTTCGTCGAAATAGTTCCATAAAATAGCTAAAACGGTTTCGCCAAAATTATCCCCAAATGGAATTTCAACATGTTCCTTTTGTTTGGCATCCCTGCGCTAGCTTATTTCAATTATTTGGAAACCTTTTCGCGCGCTAAGATCAAAACATTTGCTCGGAAACAATTCTTCTGGAAGAATTCCAGACATTAATAAACTTTGTGCCGGAGACAATTCAAACGATCATGACATCATGTGTGATCTAACTGTTTCTCGGAAACATTTCTGTTCGAAATCCAAAGACATTAATTAACTTTACGTTATCTGTCAGACATTAATTAACTGTTTCCCGGGAACTCGTAACATTTGGTTCGAACAACAAATATTGGAAACACGTGATCTCTCGGAAACTCATATCATTTGCATGGAACAACAAATATTGGAAACACGCGATCTGACTGTTTCCCGGGAACTCGCAACATTTTGCTCGAACAACAAATATTGGAAACACGCGATCTCCCGGAAACTCATAACATCTGCATTGAACAACAACAACAACATTGACCCCATTAACCGCGTGTTCTCCCTAATGACTATCGCGTGCTCAAAACAACAACATTAACATTGAACCCATTAACCACGTGTTCCCATTATGACTATATTGCGTGCCCAAAACAACAACAATAACATTGCCCCATTAACCACGTGTTCTTCCTAATGACTCTATAGTTCATGAAAGTGACGAAGTTCCTGTTTTTTCATTCTCACTGTCAAAATCCATAAAACCATCAAATAATCAACACACATTACCATCCATAAAAACAGACATAAATCGACCAACACACATAACCATCCATGAAAACAGACATAAATGTGACAAAGTTCCTGTTTTTTCATTCTCACTGACAAAATCCATAAAACCATCAATAAATCGACCAAAACACATAACCATCCATAAACTATGTAAAAAAAAGTTATAGGTGGCAGCAGGGGTGAGTGACACGAGCTTTAGGGTCATCTCTACTGATACGTACGCGCGCGTACGTAGGCTAACCTAACCTAACCTAAGTTAACCTAACCTAACTTCATCTAACCTAACCTAACCTAGCCTAACAAAAATCAAGAAATTTAACTGTGTCAAGGTAAAGCACGACAAAACATATTTCAACGAAAGAAATCCATAATGAAATTTGAAAAATCAAGAGAATGTAACTGTGACGAAGTAAACCACGACAAAACACTACTGAAATATTCCAACTCTTGCATTTCAACAAAAGAAATCATAGATGTACTTTGAAAAATTAAGAGAATGTAACTTTAACAAGGTAAACCAAGACAAAACACTACTGAAATATTCCAACTCTTGCATTTCAATGAAAGATAACCAAAATGAACTTTGAAAAATCGTGAGAATGTAAGTGTGACAAAGTAAACCACAACAAAACACTACTGAAATATTCCAACTCTTGCATTTCAATGAAAGAAATCCAAATGAACTTTGAAAAATCAAGGGAATGTAACTGTGACATGGTAAACTACGACAAAATACTACTGAAATAATCCCACTCTTTCATTTCAATGAAAAAAATTCCAAACGAACTTTGAAAAATCAATATAATCTAACTGTGACAAGTTAATCCACCACAAAACGCTTCTGAAATATTTCAACTCTTGCATTTAAACTAGAGAAATCAAAAATGAACTTTGAAAAATCAAAGGAAGGTAAATGTGACAAGGTAAACCATGACAAAACACTACTGAAATATTCCAACTCTTGCATTTCAATGAAAGAAAACCAAAATGAACCTTCAAAAATCAAGAAAATGTAACTGTGACAAGGTAAACCACTACAAAACACTACTGAAATAATCCAACTCTTGCATTTCAATGAATGAAAGTCAAAATGAACTTTGAAAAATCAAGAAAATGTAACTGCGACAAGGTAAACCACGACAAAACACTACTGAAATAATCCAACTCTTGCATTTCAACGAAAGAAATCCAAAATGAACTTTGAAAAATCAATGGAATGTAACTTTGACAAGGTAAACCACGAAAAAACACTACTGAAATATTCCAACTCTTGCATTTCAATGAGAGAAATATAAAATGAAATTTGAAAAATTAAGAGAATGTAACTGTGACAAGGTAAACCATGACAAAACACTACTGAAATATTCCAACTCTTGTATTTCAACGAAAAAAATCCAAAATGAACTTTGAAAAATCAAGAGAATATAACTGTGACAAGGTAAAGCACGACAAAATACTACTGAAATAATTCAACTCTTGTATTTCAACGAGATAAATCCAAAATGAACTTTGAAAAATCAAGAGAATGTACCTGTGACAAGGTAAACCACGATAAAACACTACTGAAATATTCCAGCTCTTGCATTTCAATGAAAGAAATCCAAAATGAACTTTGAAAAATCAAGCAAATGTTAGTCTGACAAGGTAAACCATCACAAAACACAATTGAAATATTCTAACTCTTGTATTTCAATGAAAGAAATCGAAAATTAACTTTGAAAAATCAAAAAAATGTAAGTGTGACAAGGTTAACCATAACAAAAAGCTACTGAAATATTCCAACTCTTGCATTTCAATGATAGAAATCTAAAATGAACTTTGAAAAATCTATAGAATGTAAGTGTGACAAGTAAACCACGACAAAACACTACTAAAATATCCCAACTCTGCATTTCAATGAAAGAAATCCAAATGAACCTTGAAAATCAAGAGAGTGTAACTGTGACATGGTGAACCATGGCAAAACACTACTGAAATAATCCCATTCTTGCATTTCAACGAAAAAAATCCAAAAAGAACTTTGAAAAATCAGGAAAATGTAAGTGTGACAAGGTAAAGCACAGCAAAACGCTACTGAAATATTCCAACTGTTGCATTTCAACGAAAGAAATCCAAAATGAACTTTGAAAAATCAATAGAATGTAACTGTGACAAGGTAAACCATGACAAAACACTAGTGAAATATTCCAACTCTTGCATTTCAACGAAAGAAATTCAAAAATGAACTTTTAAAAATCAAGAAAATGTAACTGTGACAAGGTAAACCAAAACACAACACTACTGAAATATTCCAGCTCTTGCATTTCAACGAAAGAAATTCAAAATGAACCTTGAAAAATCATGAAAATGTAACTGTGATAAGGTAAACCACAACAAAACACTAGTAAACTGATCAAACTGTTGTATTTAAAAGACTGAAATCAAACAAAAAATATTATAAAACTATAGAAGGTAACTCTGAAAATACAAGCCAGTAACTAACCGAACTGAAACAGTCAAACTCTAGACCTTCAACGAAATTAAGACGAAGTGGATTTTGAGAAATCCTTCAAATGTGACTGTAGCCAGGCACACTACGACAAACCGCTACTGAAATATTTCAACTCTTGCATTTCAACGAAAGAAATTCAAAATGAGCTTCTAAAAATCATGAAAATGTAACTATCACAAGTTAAACACCGACAGAACACTACTTAAATATTCCAACCCTTTCATTTAAATAAACTGAAATATTCCAACTCTTTCATTTCAATGAAAGAAATCCAAAATTAAATTTTAAAAATCAATAGAATGCAACCGTGATAAGGCAAACCATAATAAAACACTACTGAAGTATTCCGACTCTAGCAATTCAATGAAAGAAATCCAAAATGAACTTTGAAAAATCAAGAGAATGTAACTTTGACAAGGTAAACCACGGCGAAACACTGCCGAAATACTCCAACTCTTGCATTTTAATGAAAGAAATGAAAAATGAACTTTGAAAAATCTATAGAATGTAAGTTTGACAAGGCAAACAACGACAAAACACTACTAAAACATCCAAACTCTTGCATTTCAATGAAACAAATCAAAAATTAGCTTTGAAAAATCATTAGAATGTAACTGTGACATGTTAAATCATGTCAAAACACTACTGAAACAATCGAACTCTTGCATTTTAAAGAAAGAAATCCAAAATGTACTTTGAAAAATCAAGAAAATGTAATTGTGACATGGTAAGCCTTGGCAAAACTCTACTGAAACATTCCAACTGTTGCGTTTCAATGAATAAAATTCAAAAAGAACTTTGAAAAATCAAGAGATTGTAACTATGACAAGGTAAACCATGAAAAAACACTACTTAAATATTCCAACTCTTGCATTTCAATGAAAGAAAACCTAAATGAACTTTGAAAAATCAAGAAAATGTAACTGTGACAAGGTAAACCACAACAAAACACTAGTGAAATATTCCAACTCTTGCATTTCAACGAAAGAAATTCAAAATGAACTTTGAAAAATCGTGAAAATGTAACTCTAACAAGGTAAACCAGGACAAAACACTACTGAAATATTCCAACTCTTGCATTTCAATAAAAGAAATTCAAAATGAACTTTGATAAATCAAGAAAATGTAACTGTGATAAGGTAAACTACGACAAAACACTACTAAAATATTCCAAATCTTGCATTTCAATGAAAGAAATTCGAAATGAACTTTGAAAAATCAAGAGAATGTAACTGTGACAAGGCAAACCATGACAAAACACTACTGAAATATTCCAACTCTTGCACTTCAATGAAAGAAAACCGAAATGAACTTTTAAAAATCAAGAAAATGTAACTGTGACAAGGCAAACCACGACAAAACACTAGTAAAATATTTCAACTATTTAATATCAAATAAAGAAATTCAAAATGAACTTTGAAAAATTATGAAAATGTAACTCTAAAAATGTAAACAACGACAAAACACTACTGAAATATTCAAACTCTTGCATTTCAATAAAAGAAATTCAAAATGAACTTTGATAAATCAAGAAAATGTAACTGTGATATGGTAAACCACAACAAAACACTACTGAAATATTCCAGCTCTTGCATTTCAACGATAGAAATTCAAACTGATGTTTTGAAAAATCAAGAGAATGTAACTCTGACAAGGTAAACCATGACATAACACTACGGAAATATTCCAACTCTTACATTTCAACGTTAAAAATCCAAAATGAACTTTCAAAAATCTATATAATGTAACTGTGACAAGGAAAACCACGACAAAACACTACCGAAATATTCCAACTCTTGCATTTCAATGAAAGAAATCCAGAATTAACTTTAAAACATCAAGAAAATGTAAGTGTGACAAGGTAAACCACAACAAAACACTACTGAAATATTCTAGCTCTTGCATTTCAATGATAGAAATTCAAATGAGATTTGAAAAATCAAGAGAATGTAACTGTGACAAGGTAAACCAACAACAAAACACTACTGAAATATTCCAGCTCTTGCATTTCAACGATAGAAATTCAAAATGAACTATGAAAATCAAGAGAATGTAACTGTGATAAGGTAAACCACTACCAAAACACATACTGCAATATTCCAACTCTTGCATTTCAATCAAAGAAACTCAAAATGAACTTTGAATAATCAAGGAAATGTAGCTGTGACATGGTAAACCACGATAAAACACTACCGGAATAATCCCACTATGGCATTTCAATGAAAGAAATCCAAAATTAACTTTGAAAAATCAAGAAAATGTAACTGTGATAAGGCAAACAGAGACAAAACCCTACTGAAATATTCCAACTCTTGCAATTCAATGAAAGAAAAACAAAATGATCTATTAAAAATCAAGAAAATGTAACTGTGACAAGGTAAACCACAACAAAACACTAGTGGAATATTCCAACTCTTGCATTTGAACGAAATAAATTCAAAATAAACTTTGAAAAATCAAGAAAAGGTAACTCTAACAAGGTAAACCAAGACAAAACACTACTGAAATATTCTAAATCTTGAATTTCAATAAAAGAAATTCAAAATGAACTATGATAAATCAAGAGAATGTAATTATGACAAGGTTAACCCTACCAAAACACAACTGAAATATTCCAACTCTTGCATTTCAACATAAGAAATTCAAAATGAACTTTGAAAAATTAAGAGAATGTAACAGTGAAAAGGTAAACCATGACAAAACACTACTGAAATATTCCAAATCTTACATTTCACGAAAGAAATCCAAAATGAAGTTTGAAAAATCAAGAGAATCTAACTGTGACAAGATAAACCACAACGAAACATTACTGAAACATTCCAACTCTCGCATTTCAAAGAAAGAAATCCAAAATGAACTTTGAAAAATCAGGAAAATTTAACCGTGATAAAGTAAACCATGACAAAACAATACTGAAACAATCCCGCTCTTTCATTTCAATAATAAAAATTCAAAACGAACTTTGAAAAATCAAGAAAATGTAACTGTGACAAGGTAAACCATAACAAATCACTATCGCAATATTCCAGCTGATGAATTTCAATGGAAGATATAAAAAATGAACTATGAAAAATCTATGGAAAGTAAGTGTGACAAAGCAAAGCATGACAAAACACTGCTAAAATATTCAAATTCTTGCATTTCAACAAAAGAAATTCAAAATGAGTTTTTATAAATCGAGAAAATGTAAGTGTGACAAGGTAAGCAATGTCAAAACACTACTGAAATAATCCCACTCTTACATTTCAACAAAAGAAATCTAAAATGAACTTTGAAAAATCAAGAAAATGCAATTGTGACATGGTAAACCTTGGGAAAAGGCTACTGAAACATTCCAACTGTTGCATTTTAAAGAATGAAATCCAAAATTAATGTTGAAAAATCAAGGGATTGTAACTGTGACAAGGTAAACCACGACAAAACACTACTGCAATATTCCAACTCTTGCATTTCAACGAAAGAAAACCGAAATGAACTTTGAAAAATCAAGAAAATGTAACTTTGACAAGGTAAACCGCAACAAAACACTACTGAAATATTCCAACTCTTGCATTTCAGCGAAAGAAATTCAAAATAAACTTTGAAAAATCATGATAATGTAACTTTCACAAGGTAAACCACTACAAAACACTACTGATATATTTTAGCTCTTGCATTTCAATAAAAGAAATACAAAATGAACTTTGATAAATCAAGAAAATGTAACTGTGATAGGGTAAACAACTACAAAACACTACTAACATAATCCAGCTCTTGCAATTCAATGAAAAAAATCCAAAATGAACATTGAAAAATCAAGAGAATGTAACTATGATATGGAAGACCGTGACAAAACGCTACTGAAATAATCCAACTCTTAAATTTCAATGAAATAAATCAACAATTAACTTTTAAAAATAATTAGAATGTAACTGTGACATGGTACAGCACAACAAAACACTAGTGAAATAATCCAACTCTTCCATTTCAACGAAAGAAATACAAAATAAACTTTGAAAAATCAAGAAAATGTAACTCTGACAAGGTAAACCACGACAAAACGCTAGTAAAATACTCCAACTCTTGTATTTAAAGAAAAGAAATCCAAAATGAACTTTGAAAAATTAAGATAATCTAACTGTGACAATGTAAACTACGACAAAACACTAGTTAAATAATCCAACTATTGCTTTCCAACGATAGTAATTAAAAACTATCTTTTTAAATACTATAAGATGCAACTGATGCTAGGCGAACCATAACAAAAAATTACATATCTAATCCGGCTATTATATTTCACTATAAAATCTTCAAAATAAACTTTGAAAAATCAAACAAGAGTAGGTATGAGAAGCTAAAGCACGACAAAACCCTATTGAAATATTCCAACTCTTGCAATTCAAGTAAAGAAATTCAAACTGAACTTTTAAAAATCAAGAGAATGTAACAGTGACAGGGTAAAGCATAATAAAACACTACTGAGATATTCCAACTCTTGTATTTCAATGAAAGAAACCCAAAATGAACTTTGAAAAATCAAGAGAATGTAACTGTGACAAGGTAAACCATGACAAAACACTACTTATATATTGCAACTATTTCACTTCAATTAAATAAACTCAAAGTGAACTTGAAAAATTAAGAGAATATATCAGTGACAAGTCGCACCACAAACAAACACTTCAGATGTACTAAAACTCATGCACTTCAGCTATAGAAATTTAAAATGAGAACTGTAACATCAAGAGAATAAAACCGCGTTAAGGTAAAGCATAAAAAGAAACTACTGAAATAATCCAGCTCTTGCATTTCAACGACAGAAATTCAAAATGAACTTTGAAAAATCAAGAGAATATAACAGTGACAAGGGAAACCACGAAAAAACACTACTGAAATATTCCAACTCTTGCATTTCAATGAAAGAAATTCAAAATGAACTTTGAAAAATCAAGAGAATGTAACTGTGATAAGGTAAAACACGACAAAACAATACTAGAATATTCCAACTCTTGCATTTCAATGAAAGAAATCCCAAATGAACATTGAAAAATCAAGAAAATGTAACTGTGACAAGGTAAACCACGACAAAACACTACTGAAATATTCCCACTCTTGCATTTCAATAAATGAAATTCAAAATGAACTTTGAAAAATCAAGAAAATGTAACTGTGACAAAGTAAACCATGACAAAACACTATTGAAATATTCCAACTCTCGTATTTCACGAAACAAATCCACAATGAACTTTAAAAAATCAAGGAAATGTAACTGTGCCAAGGTAAACCACGACAAGACACTACTGAAATATTCCAACTCTTTTATTTCAATGAAAGAAATTCAAAATGAACTTTGAAAAATCAATAGAATGTAACTGTGACAAGGTAAACCATGACAAAAGAAATTCATATGATCTTTGAAAAATCAATAGAATGTAACTGTGTCAAGGTAAACCAAAAACAAAACACTAATGAAATATTCTAGCTCTTGCTTTTCAACGATAGGAATTCCGAATAAACTATGAAAATCAAGATAATGTAACTGTGATAAGGTAAACCCTACCAAAACACATCTGCAATATTCCAACATGCATTTCAATGAAAGAAACTCAAAATGAACTTTGAAAAATCAAGGGAATGTAACTGTGACATGGTAAACCACGATAAAACACTACTGAAATAATCCCATCTCTTGCATTTCAATGAAAGAAATCCAAAATGAAATTTGAAAAATCAAGAGAATGTAACTGTGACAAGGTAAACCATGACAAAACACTACTGAAATATTCCAACTCTTGCACTTCAATGAAAGAAAACAGATATAAACATTTAAAAATCAATAAAATGCAACTGTGAAAAGGCAAACCCCAACAAAACACTACTGAAATAATCCAACTCTTACATTTGAGCAAAAGAAATTCAAAATGAACTTTGAAAAACCAAGAAAATGTAACTCTAACAAGGTAAACCACGATAAAACGCTTCTGAAATATTCCAACTCTTGCATTTCAACTAAAGAAATTCAAAATGAACTTTGATAAATCAAGAAAATGTAACTGTGACAAGGTAAACCATAACAAAACACTATTGAAATATTCCAACTCTTGCTTTTCAACATAATAAATTCAAAATGAACTTTTAAAAATTTAGGGAATGTAAGTTTGACAAGTTAGACCATGACAAAACGCTACTGAAATATTCCAACTCTTGCATTTCAACTTTATAAATTCGAAATAAAATTTGATAATTCAAGACAATGTAACTCTGACAAGGTAAACGACAACGAAATATTACTGAAGTATTCCAACTCTCGCACTACAATGAGATAAAACCAAAATGAACTGTGAAAAATCGTGCGAATATAACTTTAGCTATGTAAAGCATGACAAAAATCTACTGGAATAATCCAACTCTTGCTTTTCAATGAAATGAATTCAAATGAACTTTGAAAAATCAGGAGAATGTAACTGTGACTAAGTAAACCAACACCAAAAAACTATTGAAATATTCTAGCTCTTGCATTTCAACGATAGAAATTCAAAATGAACTATGAAAATCAAGAGAATGTAACTGTGATAAGGTAAACCCCACCAAAACACTACTGCAATATTCCAACTCTTGCATTTCAATGAAAGAAACTCAAAATGAACTTTGAAAAATCAATGGACTGTAATTGTTATATCATAAACCACGACAAAACACTACTGAAATAATACCACTCTTGCATTTCAATGAAAGAAATTCAAAATGAACTTTGAAGAATCAAGAGAATGTAACTGTGACAAGGTAAACCACAACCAAACACTACTGAAATATTCCAACTCTTGCTTTTCAATGAAAGAAATCCAAAATGAACTTTGAAAAATCAAGATAATTTAACTGTGACAAGGTAAACCAACAACAAAACACTAATGAAATATTCCAATTCTTGCATCTCAATGAAAGAAATCCAAAATGAACTTTGAAAAATCAAGAGAATGTAACTGTGAAAAGGTAAACCCTGACCAAACACTACTGAAATAATCCAACTCTTGCATTTCAATGAAAGAAATTCAAAATGTACTTTTAAAAATCAAGAGAATGTAACTGTGAAAAGGTAAAGCACAACAAAACACTACTGAAATAATCCAACTCTTGCATTTCAATGGAAGAAATCTAAAATGATCTTTGAAAAATCAAGAGAATGTAAGTGTGAAAAGGTAAACCACATCAAAACACTACTGAAATGTTCCAACTCTTGCATTTCAATGAAATAAATTAAAAATGAACTTTGAAAAATCAAGAAAATGTAACTGTGACAAGGTAAACCGCAACCAAACAATAGTGAAATATTCCAACTCTTGCATTTCAACGAAAGAAATTCAAAATGAACTTTGAAAAATCAGGCCTTTGGGGTGCCAGGGGCCCTTTGGGAGGGGGGAGGGGCCGGGGGATAGGGTCATTCTGTGTCTCAATGCACAAAAAAAATATTAAAAAATGGGGGAGGGAAGGGGAATAAGGGAGGTGGAGGGGGAGGAGGAGGGGGAGGAGCTGGAGAAGGGGAGGGGGAGGGGAAGGTGAGGAGGGGGAGATGGAGGGAGAGGGGCCCTTTGGGGGCCAAAGGGGGGAGGGGCCCTTTGGGGCCCAGGGGTGTCTGGGGGACCCTTGAGGGCCGGGTGGCCCTTTGGGAGCCCGATGGACCTTTGAGGACCTAGGGCTTCCTTCGGGGTTGGGGTAGGGGGATTGGAACCCTTTGGGGTTGGGGTAGAGGACCTCACAACACTGTTCAAATGGAACTTGTGTATTATAACGACCACAGAGTTTCACCTCCAAATCCTCTTCTAAAATCATCTTTTAAATCATCTTTTAAAATGTCTCTAACTGTTTTGCCGAAATAAATGAAAGAACCATCCATCCATCCATCCATCCATTCATCCATCTATTCATTCATTCATTCATAAATTCATCCATTCATCCAACCATCCATCCATTCATTCATCCATCCATCCATACATCCATCCATCCAACCATCCATCCATTCATTCATCCAGTAATCCATCCATCCATCAAACACTTCATCCATACATTACTTAATCCTTTAGTCCATCCATCTATTCATCTGTCCATCCATCCCTCTATCCATCAATTCATCCATTCATCCATTCATTCATTCATCCAACCATCCATACATTAAACCATCCATCCATACATACAACCATCAATACAACCATTCATCCATTCATCAATCCATCCATCCATCCATCCATCCATCCATCCATCCATCTAATTATCCATCCATCCATCCATCCATCCATCCATCGATCCATCCATCCATTCATCCATTCATCCATTCATCCATCCATCCATACATCCATACATCCATCCATCCATCCATCCATACATCCATCTATTCATCCATCCATCCATACAGACATCCAAACATCAATCCATCCATCCAACCATTCATCCATCCATACATTCATCCATCCATCCATCCATCCATCCATCCATCTATCCATCCATTCATTCATCCATTCATCCATCCATTCATCCATTCATCCATCCATTCATACATCCATTCATACAATCATCCATCCATCCATTCATACATCCATCCATCCATCCATTCATCCATCCATCCATCAATACATCCATTCATCCATCCATCCATTCATCCATCCATCCATCCATCCATTCATCCATTCATCCATCCATTCATCCATACATCCATCCATCCATCCATTCATCCATTCATCCATACATCCATGCATCCATCCATCCATACATCCATCCATTAATACATCCATCCATACATCCATACATACATCCATCCATCCATCCATCCATCCATCCATCCATAAATGTGAGAAAATTTCTTTTTTTTCATTCTCACTGACAAAGTCCATAAAAACATACAAAAATGTGACAAAGCTTCTGTTTTTTCAAATTCACACTGACAAAAACCATAAAAACATCCATAAATGTGACAAAATTCCAGTTTTTCAAGTGAGAAAAATACTGTTTTTCAAATTATCACTGACAAAAACCATAAACCACGTGGTTCTATGCCCATATATGGTGTACTCGTGGGAGTGGCACCCCCTCCTCTACTAGAGTAATTTATATATCTTTTACGTTTTAAACTTGCTCTTTGCTTTAGTTGAAAAACCTTTTCTATTTGTTTAATTACTTTTTATGAAACTGTAAAGTTTTATTAATACAAAACTTTTGGTAACGCAGATAAACGATCAATATTTCAATGATTTCTGTTTGGATTTTAATGGGTAATCAAACAAATTGTGGTAGCGAACTGTAAGTAAGGAGTTACAGGCTCAAAAGTAACCGAAAGACTAAAAAACAAAATTTTGATACTAATAGATATATCAAAAGAATTGGCTTATTTTGCTAATTCCAAATATATAAGTTTCATTTAGTCTTACCCATTAAAAGCTACGAGCCTGAAAAAATTTGTCTGATTTTCGAAGAAAAGGGAAAGACCCCCTCTAAGTCATAGAATTTTAGTGAAAACCAGACCATCATATTCAGTGTATCAAAAACCCTACTGTAGAGGTTTCAAGCTCTAATCTGCAAAAATGTGGAATTTTGTAATTTTGCCAGAAGAAAAATCACGGATGCATGTTTATTTGTCTGTTGCTTTTTTCCTAAGGGGTAATCATATCGACCAGAGGGCGTAGAACGTCGAGAGAGTGCTTATTCTAACGGAAATGAAAAGCTCTGGTGCCCTAAAAAATAAAGTTCCCACGCCACTTTTTTCCAAAAATCGTCCGATCAAAATTTTATCTGATACATTTAGGGAAAAAGGGGGAGGGGGGGCTAGTTGCCCTACGATATCTTTTGAATCTTAAAAAGTGAACTAGAACTTTCACTTTACAAACAAATAAGCCCTCCCTGAAGTTTATACGAGCATTCCTTCCACAAGAACCATATATACACACAGGGCATAACTTACAACGCCTGCCCCGGGTCCCTGGGGGTTGCATCGTCACTGGAAATTTTTTTATTTAACCTTTTAACTATTTTTCACAAAATGGATATCACAAAATTTTTATCTGATGCATTTTGGGAAAAAGAGTGCGGGGGGAGGGGGGCTAGCTGCCCTCCGATTACTTTTAATTATTAAAAAGGGAACTATAACTTTCAATTTACAATTAAATTAGTCCTCTCTGAAGTTTATACGAGCATCCCTTCCATAAGAACTATTTATACCCCCAGGGCATAACTTACAACACATGCCTCCGAGCCTTGGGAGGCTTTTTCGACATTGGAGTTTTTATTATCTGACCTTTGAACTATCTTTAACTAAATTTCTATCTCAAAATTTTTATCTGATACATTTGAGAATAAAGGCTTAGTAGGGGGGATGCATTAGGGGAAAAAGAGCGCGAGGGGAGGGAGGCTAGCTCCCCTCCGATTACTTTTGATTCTTAAAAAGGGAACTAGAACTTCTAATTTCCAATCAAATGAGTCCTCTCTGAAGTTTATACGAGCATCCCTTCCATAAGAAGTGTATATGCCCCCAGGGCATAACTTACAACGCCTGCCCACGGGCCCTGGGGGGGGGGGTGTCAACACTAAAGTTTTGTTATCTGACCTTCGAACTATTTTCAAGAAAATGGCTGTCTCAAATTTTATCTGGTACATTTGGTGAAAAAAGGGCGTGGGATGGGGTTTAGGATAGCTGCCCTCCAATATCTCTTGACTCTGAAAAAATGAAGTAAAATTTTACAATCATATGAGCCCTCTCTGAAGTTTATACAAGCATCCCTTCTATAAGAACCATATTTGCCCCCATGGCATAACTTGCAACACCTTCCCCTGGGCCCTGGGGGGTTTTGTCGACCCTAGAGTTTTTGTTATAGGATATTTGAAGTATTTTTAACAAAATGGTTACCTCAAAATGCTTATCGGATCTATTTGGGGAAAGAGGTGTGGGGGGCTTGTTGCCCTCCGATCACTTTTGACTCTTAAAAAGGGCACTAGAACTCTCAATTTCCAATCGAATGAGCCCCCTTTGAAGTATATAAGACGACCCTTTTCATATGAAGTGCATCTGGGGGAAAAAATAATAAAATATTGAAGCCGTAGGGCCTTTACTAAAGGCAACGCTATAGCGTTGCCTCTGATTTTAAATATATAAAGTTCTTTCAGTTTATTGTTACCCACCCAAAACCAAAAACCAGAGAAAATTTGGCTAATGTTTGAAGAAAAGGAAAACACCCCTAAAAAAGTTAGTGGTCATATAGAAAATCTCTTTATTAGATAAATCATATCAGAGAACCCTACCGTAGAGGCTTCAAGTTCCAATCTTCAAAATGGGAAATTTTGCATTTTTCAGAAGAAACGTAGTCGATGCATGATTATTTTTTCTTTCCCGGTGATTCTGTCAAACCTAAGGTCAAAGATAATTGGGAGGGAGCTCATTCAAACGTAAATTTAAAGCTCTTTTTTAAGTGACCATACAGAATGGGCCACGGGTAAGTCTTGTTTTCTGTCATTTTAGGTCACCAAACAACGACTTTACGCCGAAGAGGACGAATATGCAATCAATTTAAAATTATGAGAAGGTAATTGATTTAAAATAGGCTTCCCAGTTTCAAAAGAAGTAATACAATACGTTGGCAGTATTAGATTCAACCAAGTTGATTCGCTTTATTTGTAATGAAATTAAGCTACGCTTGGTGATCTGTCATTGCGCATCAGCTATAATGAGGGTGGGGTGAGTCATTGTTTAGGTGGAGGTAGGGTATATTCCTAAAAAACTGCATTTTAATGGACAAACTGCTTACTCTTCCTGGGGCTTCAGATAAAAGTTGAAAGAGGTAGGGAGGAGTAGGAATTAATTAAAATGTTTCTCTATACAGCTAAAATGATACAGTCCCATACCTACCAGCACAGAGGTGGAAAAGGGAAGGCAGGCCATCATCAGCCCTGCCAGGAAATTTCTTTGAGGGGGGGGGAACAAATACAGCTAGGAACTTAGTTTTCAGTAATTATAAGCAGTAATATTTTTCTTTTTCTATTTATATGAAGTACTTCATTGTATTTAAACAAATGTACGCAATGTATTTAGCGATAAGAAAATCCTATTTCAGAGGTTGTGATGGCTTCAGCCATGTTGGAATTGCAATGCAATTGCAAATTCCATGCAAAATTGGAATTGCAAATATAAACGTAGGACGTGAGGCTACTAATCAACGTAAAATTATTATTTTACACATTTTAAAAGTAATTAACCAGGGATTTAAATTATCAGTACCTCAAATTGTATCTTGGTTAGGCCCGGCTATGATTTGGATAACAATCAGAAGTTAAATAAATAAAGAGCTTTTCAACTGAAAGCAAGGAACAGACTGAAACCTATTTGAACAGATTATTCTCTATATGATGGGGGCTGTCTCCTTCTTAGCTCCTTACTCTTTACTGAAGCTTGGCTTTTGTCCAAATTTTTTAAGAAAATTTGTAATTGAAAAAAATATATTTTTCAAAGCACTAAAGAACTTCTGTTTAATGAGCAAGGTGTTGAGAAGGGAGTAGTCCACCTTATATACAGAGTAATTTATGTTTGTCCATCCGTCAGGACTGTTGCAATAGAGGAGAATTTTGAGCAAGCTTGTAAAACACCTGCCATAGTGTTCATTACAGCTAAAGGGAAATTTTGAGGGGTTAGAATCACTAATTTGGTCCGAAAATATTGTTGTTTGAAAACAACAAACTTATAGAAGAATCACCAATCCAGACATCTTACGATAGCGCTGAGGAAAAAGCAGAGCCTGCTTATTAAGCATGCTCAAGTTCGTTCCCGTGTGTCGCAAGGAAATGAGTTAAAACGTAGATGACCAATTAATTTTGTTTCTTTTTAGATTATGCAGTTTCATAGAATGTTGGTCAAAATATTTCTTTTTAATAAATTTGTTTTGCGAAAAAGTTACTCGGGTATGTCAAAATTAAATATTTGTTATTCTCAGTTTTACAGACACCAAACTGGTGATAAAAAAAAGTTTCTCACTAATACTTAAAAACTGGAGGGTCAATTGAGGAGAGAAGTCGCCTCCTAGACCTTCTCCTCTCCTATCCCTTGATTTATTGGTATTTGTTGGGTAATGCAGAAAAAACGATCAATCTTCTAATGATCTTTGTTTGGATTTTGACGGGAACTCAAAAAGTTCGGGTAAGTAAGGAGCGACCCGGCTCAATAGTAACCGAAGCTCTATAAAACAGAATTTTGATACCAATAGATATATCAAAATAATTGACTTATTATGCTGATTCCAAATATATAAGTTTCATTAAGTTTAACCTTACTCATCAAAAGCTACGAGTCTGAGAAAGTTTGACTGATTTTCAAAAAAAGGGGAAAGACCCCTATGAAGTCAAAGAATTTTAATGAAAATTACACCATCAGATTCAGCGTATCAAAGAATCCTGCTGCAGAGGGTTTAACCTCATATCTACAAAAATATGGAATTTTGTAATTTTTTTACCAGAAGAAAGATCATGGATGCATATTTATTTGTTTTTTTTTGTTTGTTTTTTCAGGGGTGATCGGATCGACCTAGTGGGCCTAAAACGTCGGGAGAGGGTTCATTTTAACGGAAATAAAAAGTTCTATTGCCGTTTTTAAGTTACCAAAAAATTGGACGACAACTAGGCCCCATCCCACGCCATTTTATCCCAAAATCGTCCGATCACAATTTTGAGATAGCTTTTTTGTTCAGCATAGTTGAGAAGCCAAATAACTGTATCTTTGGAGATAAAAAGACTCCCTAAAGCCCCTGGGTAAAGGTTTTTAAGTTGTAAAACTTGCCCATTGTTTACGTATGGTATTTGTTATTGGGAAGTATGCATACATTTTTCGTGGGGGGGAAGACGAATTTTCTGTGGATTTTGCAGACGGAGATTTTTTGTGGATTTTTTCAGGGAGGATTTTGCAGAAGGAGAATTTTCCATGGAGAGGAAAGTTTCCAGGGGGTGAGCTTTTCAGTGGAAATTTAAACTGGATGAATTTGTCAGAATTCCTATACGAAATTTCTTTTATATGTCTTGCTTTTTCTTTACCGATTCAATTTTACGCGTGGAAATGTTAAGGGTAATTGTCAGGGGTAAATTTTCGCCAGGGTTGAATTGTCTAGAGGATATTCGTGTGGGGAGGGGGATTTTTCAACTCAAAGTAAGGAGCAACATTAAAACTTAAAACGAATAGAAATTATTACGTATAAGAGGGGTGTTGCCCCCTCCTCAACACCTAACTCTTTGCGCTAAAATTTAAGTTTTGTCCCAATTCTTTAAAAACGATTTCTGAAACAGAAGGATCGTTTAATTAGAACAATAAGTAACTTTAATTAAAGTACCGAAAACTGTAGCGTAAAGAGCGAGGTGTTGAGCAGGGAGCAACCCCCTCATATACGTAATAAAGGGAAAAAAGGGCGTGAAAAGGGAAAAGGGAAAAAGGGCGTGGGGGGGACTAGTTGCCCTCCGATCTCTTTTGACTCTTAAAAATGGAACTAGAACTTTCAGTTTCCATTCAAATGAGCCCTCTCTGAAGTTTACTCAAGCATCCCTTCCATAAGAACCATATATGCCCCCAGGGCATAGCTCACAACGCCTGCCCCTGGTCCTGGGAGGTTGTATCGAAACTGGAGTTTTTCTTATCCGACCTTGAACTATTTATAACAAAATGGCTATCTCCGAATTTTTATGTGATATATTTGAGAAAAAGAGACATGGGGGAGAGGGGGGGCTAGTTGGCCTCTGATCTCTTTTGACTCTTAAAAATCGAACTAGAACTTTCAATATTCAATCAAATGAACCCTCTCAGAAGTTCATACGAGCATCCCTTGCATGAGAACCATATATGCCCCCATGCCATAACTTAAAACACTTGCCCCCGGACCCTGGGGGATGTGTGGACACTGGAGTTTTTGTTATATGATCTTTGAATTATTTTTAACAAAATGGATATCTCAAAACTTTTAACGGATGCATTTGGGAAAAAAGCATGGGGGGGTCCTAGTTTCCTTCCGATCCCTTTTGACTCTTAAAATTGGCAATAGAACTTCCGATTTCCAATTGAATGAGCCCCCTCCGCAGTTTATGCAACGACCGCCTCCATATTAAGTGCTTCTGGGAAAAAAAAAAATAAATAAATAATAAAACATTGGAGCTGTATGGCCTTTACTATAGGGAACGCTATAGCGTTGCCTCTGAAAATTGAACTAGAACTTTCAAATGAGCCCTCTCTGAAGCTTATATGAGCATCCCTTCCAAAATAATTATGTATACCATCAGGGCATAACTTACACCGCCTACCCTCGGGCCCTGGGGGTTGTGTCGACACCGGAGTTATTGTTATCTGATGTTTGAACTACTTTTAAGAAAATATCTATGAAATTTTTATCAGAAGGGTTTGGGGAAAAAGGACGTGAGGAGGGGGGGGGGTACTAGGTGCCCTTGAATCTCTTTTGACTCTTAAAAGATAAACTAGAACTTTCAATTCCCAATCAAATTAGCCCTCTTTGAAGTTTATATGAGGTTCCTTCCATAATAACCATATATGCCCCCAGGGTATAACACAACGACTGCCCCTGGACCCTGTTTTTTTCAACGCCAGATTTTTTGCTATCTAACCTTTTAACTATTTTTAACAAAATGGCTATCTCAAAATTTCTATCTGATGCATTTGGGGAAAAAGGGCGAGGAGGGGGGGGCTTGTTGCCCTCTGATCTCTTTTGACTCTTAAAAAGTGAAGTAGAGCTTTCACCTTACAAATAAATGAGCCCTCCCTGAAGTTTATAGGACCATACCTTCCACAAGAACCATATATACCCCCAGGGCATAACTTACAAAGCCTGCCCCCGGGCCCTGAGGAGTTGTATCGTCACTGAAATTCTTTTGTTATTTGATCTTTGAACTATTTTTAACGAAATGGCTATCACAAAATGTGTATATGATGCATTTGGGGGAAAAAGAGCGTGAGGGAGGGGGAGGCTAGCTGCCCTCCCATCACTTTTGACTCTTTAACGTGAACTACAACTTTCAATTTCCAATCTAATCAGCCCTCTCTGAATTTTATACGAGCATTCCTTCCATAAGAACTATATATGTCTCCAGGGCATAACTTACAATACCTGCCTCCGGGCCCTGGAGGGGGGGCGTGGGGGGGGGGGGGAGGGGGTTCGACATCGGACCATTGAACTATTTTTAACTAAATAAATATCTCAAAATTTATCGGATCCATTTGAGGAAAAAAGGCGTTGTGGGGGAGGGGCTAGCTACCCTCCAGTTACTTTTGATTCTTAAAAAATGAACTAGAACTTTTAATTTCCAATCAAATAAGCCCTCTCTGAAGTTTAGACAAGCATCCCTTCCATAAGAACCTTATAGGTCCCCAAGGCATAACTTACAACGCCTGCCCCAGAGCCCTGGGGGGGGGGGTCGTCTACACCGAAGTTCTGTGACCCCTTTTGACACCATATCGTCATTTCTAAGACATTTTTTAGTCATTTCATAATAAAAATTATGCCTTTAAATCCCCTGATTCAAATTTTTGCAACCCAAGTCTTTCATGATGCCCCACAAAGCACACCACACCATCACAGCTTTACGTGCCTGCCCCATACGCCATGCCCGTGGCACCATCCCCTCTAGGACATTTTCAACCGTTTCACTGTGAAAATAAACTCATGAATCTAATTGACATAACCAGAATGTAATACTGACAAAATAAACCACGATACAACACTAAAAAAAATATTCCAAGTCATACGTTTCAACCATGAAATTCCAAAATGCACTTTGATACATCAACAGAATGTAACACTGACAAGATAAACCACGACACAACACTACAAAAACATTCCAAGTCATACGTTTTTACGAAAAAATTCCAAAATATACTTTGAAACATCAACAGAATGTAACAGAGACATGATAAATCATTACACAACACAAAAAAATATTCCAAGTCATACGTTTCAACGAAAACATTCCAAAATGTACTTTGAAACATCAACGGAATATAAAACTGACAAGATAAACCACGACACAACCCTACAAAAATATTCCAAGTCATACGTTTCAGCGAAAAAATTGCAACTATGTACTTTGAAACATCAACAGAGTGTAATATTGACATGATAAAGCACGAAACAACACTACAAAAATATTCCAAGTCATACGTTTCAAAGAAACATTTCCAAACTGCACTTTGACACATCAACAGAATGTAACACTGACAAGCTAAACCACGAAGGCAGCTCACGAGTCTCTTCAAACCTTGAAGTCAAATCTGAGTACAATAGAAGATGAACGTAAGGTGAAAGTCACCTACGAATGTGCTCGTAAGTTATATGTAGAGGCGGTGAAGCAAATCAAGTAGTGATTCTTGTTTGAGGTCTTCTGCAGAAGACTCTATAGAGATATAGTGCACTGTCGTGGGATGGAAGAAGGATAGTAGAGAAATGGTGGAGTTTATTCTTTTCTGATCTTCTAAATTTGACAGATGTCTGTGATTTTTGGTGTCACATGACATCTTTAAAAACACCAAATGGTGCTCAGAGGTTCTCTAGCATAATCAGTATTGTCCAATACCTATTGACCATGCCATTTTTGAACTTTGTTGTAGAGTGGTTCTTTGAACCTTGAAAGATATTAAAACAGATCATAGAAACTCGCTCAAAAGTGTAACCCTTACCTCGATTATGCAGACCAAGTTGGGCATGAAAAGACAAAGAAGTGTGTCTCTTGATGTAGATGTTGGTGCCTCCCTTTTCCACTCAAAACTGTAAAAGCCTACGCGACGGCTAAGGAGTGAGTTCAGTGCTGATAAAAAAGAAAAAAATGATGAGTATGTTTTGTATTTGTGGAAAAAAAATTTTTATAAGAATTTTTAAAATACATGAGGCGAAAAAAAATTAATGTGAGTGAGAATAAAGTGCAGATTTTTCGTGAATAAGGTGCAGAATAGTGCGGTGTCAGAAAAAATATATGATTTTCTATGGTCTATGTCAGAATTTTCAGACTTTTTAAGTAGACCGAACCGATCAGAAATGTGGTAGCCAGGGTTGCCGCCGAGGTTACGTTCGTACCATTTTTGGAACGTTTCAAATAAAACGGTATATTTTACGTTACGGTCCTAACAACTTTACATTTGTATTACGTTTTTGAATTTATGTTACAATTATGTTACGGTTTTGAATGATAAGTAAGTTTCACATTTTCTGGGTAATCTATTTTTCCCCTGTGAAAAAAATTCGCTGTTCCAATTTTAATTACACTAACATGAGTATCAACATTCTATCATATAACGGTCATTTAATCTTATCACACAATTACTCAGGTATTAGGATGAGAAAATACCCACCTCGCTTATTCGCATTGTATGTTAACAAAACATCATGAGCATAAGATTATCATTTGCTTAGTGACAAGTGACAATAGTCAGTTAGTCACCTTACCAACTTTCAATTTCATCATTTAAGTTTGAATCTTGTTCAGTCAACAGTCATACTGAAATGATATAAGGAAGAGGCTAGATGAAGTCAGGAATGAAAATTTATAATAAAAACAGGTAAATGATAATAAAAGTTATTTTCTTTATAATTTCTTTTTAAATATGTGATTATTAGATGATAAATGTATTATTCTTTGGGTAGCAACCTCTCCCCCTCCTTTCTGATTGGTTGGACATAATATCAGGTTATATACATAACATCCTCTTTTTATATGGGATTATTAACAGCTGATATTGACAAAATATATGAAACCTGTAAAAATGAGCCATTTTTTGGTTATAACCAAGTTATATCAACTAACACTGAGGAGGATTAGTTGAGCCAGAATTTTCAATTTTATTGTAGACTTTCCAAGTATCATGGTCAATTTTTTGACATTATTCTCCCCCTCCCTATCTGTATTTTCAGAAAAGGGGCCATGATATTTGAAAATAGTATAAAATAAAGGATTTAATGGTACTGCTTGTGTGTTTAGCATATTTTCATCGGAAAAAGACAAACACTAAATATTGGGCTTTAGTAAAAGACAACTAGTCTAGTACCAAATTTTTATGAAGAAGATAAAGAGTTTTGTATTTGTATAGGGTAGGCTTGCAGTCTACTTAGAAACTTATTCATAGGGACCACGCAGGTTGGGGCTCCACTCACTGAGAACTTAAATTTCTTCCAATTTCTCGGAATTTCTTTATTAAATTATAGGTTTTTTACTATCCCCCCGGATTTTTTTTTAAATTAAATCATTTCCAGTTTGTTCTTATTGACTCACTAATCTTTTTTTACATCTTCCATTTATTTCTTTTTCGCACAATTTTTTTTAATTTGTGAACAATTTTGAACCACTATCGAATGTTCATTTACTTCCCACATTTATCAGTGTAGCACAACGGTATGAGTACTTCCTGAGGATGTGTTAACTTAGGTTGTGATCTTGGATGAGACATTATATTTTTTTTAATTGGAAAATTAAAAGTTCAAAATATTTTTTTCTAGAATATATAAATATAAGTGAAAATTAAGGGCGAAAAACGATTTGTTTTTTCATAGTTTAATAATTTTTACTGATCGGTTTCCTCAAGTCATCGACTTATTTCGCTTATGCATTCAAAGCCTAGTTAAATTCGGTGTTTACGTTATGTAAAACTCAATACTTTTTGTGACCCTAGTGTTCATCTAAATTAATATATTCTTGAGAAAAAAAATTCTCTAGTTTATAGTTCAATTTAAATTTGAGTTAATTTTTCTTATTGTTTGACCCCCTCCCCTAAAAATTCTTTTTACGTGCCTGGACCTGTGTGACCTATCAAAACAGCTTTAGGCAAACATTCTCGTGATTGAGTTAAATGAACTCTTCTTTTATTTCTTGACTTCTTTTAATTGGGAGATACAATTCGAATTACAAATGGAAAAAGGTATTTTATGTGAATGACTGCTGTTTCATAAAAAAAATTGAGACACCGATTGAAATATTTTTTGTTCGATAAAATAAAAAAACAAACAAAAACTCTATCGCTTGGAATTGCTCAAATCTTCATGTAGGAGCGATGCAAATTTGAAGCTGGAGGAGGTGGGACGGATACCGAGCCAGTCTAAAATATTAGACGGGAAGGGAGCGATTAAAATAATTTTTTGGGTCTTTTTAAGAAGCTGGATTTATTAAGATTGTTTAAGTTGAAATTTAACAATTAAAAAAATCTAGTTGGTTATCTTCTTTTCTGAAAAACTCTTAATTGTCCTGTGTTTATTGGCTTGCCTTTTATCTTGTACGTATTACTCATCAACTTTTGGTTTAAATAAATAGATTCAAAGACGTTTGGTTTAAAACACCAATAATATCAATTAAAGAAAAAAGAAAAAAGAATAGGCCTAGTGGCCTGGGGTTATATACACGCATCTATGGGGGAGAAGGGGGGTTGTCTTTCTGTTGTGCAGGTAAACCGGAAGCAGCACTTACAGTTGAATAAATAGGAAATTTCTAAAGGTAAAGAACCATAAATTGTTTTTATTGCATACTTTTTAGGCATCTTTTAAAAGTTGGAGGGAAGATTTTAACGAGATTATGTAAAAATATATTTTTAAAATTATATAGGCAACAAAATTTCCCTCCCTCCTTTTAGTATCGCTCTTGATAGTGAAATTAAGGAATCCTGCCTTGAAAAGAGACTTTCCTATCAAAAGTCATGAAAATGTTACGTTTTAAGAGTTTGGACGTTACGAAATTGTTTGGTCTGGCGGCAACCCTGATCGTAGCAACAAAGTGGAAGCACTGAAGAAAGGATTATAGAAACCCAAATATTTCATGGAGTATAACAATGAGTCAAATTTCTGAGCATAGAAAGTATTTTAATGAAGAGATTTTTGAGAAAGACCTTGTTTTGGATTTGTCCTCAGAAAATTCTAAAAAGGTTTTTAACTTGATATCTCTTGAACTGCAGAGCAGTGAGCAGGATTTTCAGGCTGGATTTTCAGAAGGTGAGTTAAAAAGCAAGTCAATATAGCCTAGGCTGCCCAGATCAGATATTGGCAAATTTTTCGTTGTTCATATTATTGACTTATGAATAAAGTGAACATAACACTTGATGCCTTTTTTATGCTGTTTCCAAATATAGGTTAGTAGCCTAATCACTTTTGCTGCAAATGAATTTTACCCCACCCATCACTTTTATAACACAGATTTTAAGGGTCATCAAAGGTCAGGACCCTCTAGTAGGAGGAGTATAGGTTGGTAGGCCTACTTAAAATACCTTCTCAGGACATACTTTATCCTGTAGACCCATCCCTAAAAGTTTCATTTTCAAGCCTAACCCCTTTCCATGATATCAAAAGAAGCTAAAGTAGAATTTTACTGATTTTTCTCAATTTTCTGTAAATAGTGTGATTAGCTTAAAGATTGGTAAAGTTCTACAAAATAATATTATTGAGATAGGAATAAAGTGAATACACCATTTGATGCCTTTTTTTATGCTGATTAATAATCTAATTATAATTTATATGGTAAATGAATTTCAGCCCCCCCCCTATATATGCCAATTCAGGGTTAGGTTAGGGGTAAAGTTCTACAAAATCATATTAGGGTAAGACACCCAGTAGTTGGCCACCTGCCTATTTGTTTATATGTCCGAGTTTAGGCAGAATTGTCACTTGTTAGTAAATTCAAAAATAGGAGGTGCTGTACAAGTGAAACTATTTGAATTAGTAACCTACTTGTTCAGAAATTTTTGATACAAAAATTAAGTTTTTAGGTGGTATAGCCTAATACAGTAATTAGAGTAGTTTAAATGTCAAAAAGTTTTCAAAATGATTAATGTGTCCGACTACTGGGTGTCTTACCCTTGAGTTAGGAATAAAGTGAATACACCATTTGATGCCTTTTTTTATACTGATTATTAATATAATAATCATTTCTATTGGAAATGAATTTCAGCCCCCCCCCCATATATAACTAATCTAACCCTGAATTGGCATATATAGGGGGGAGGGCTGAAATTCATTTCCAATAGAAATGATTATTATATTCATAATCAGCATAAAAAAAGGCGGCCAATATCTATGAAATCATATTATTGAGTTAGGACTAAAGTGAATATACCATTCAATGCCTTTTTTTATGCTTATTACAAATATGATAAGCATTTTTATCGGAAATGAATTTCAGCCCCCTCCCCCTATATAGGCTACACCTAACCCTGAATTGACATTTATAGGAGGGAGGGCTGAAGCTCATGTCTGATAGAAATGCTTATTATATTCGTAATCAGCATAAAAAAAGGCATTGAATGGTGTATTCACTTTTGTCCTAACTCAATAATATGATTTTGTAGATATTGACCAAAAAGGCATCAAATGGTTTATTCACTTTATTCCTAACTCAATAATATGATTTTGTAAAACTTTACCAGGTTGGGTTAGGTATGTATAGGGGGGGGGGCTGAAATTCATTTCCAATAGAAATGATTATTCTATTTTTAATCAGCATAAAAAAGGCATTGAATGGTGTATTCACTTTATTCCTAACTCAATAATATGATTTCATAGAACTTTACCTAAAGATTTTATCTGGTAAATATATACCAAATCATATTATTGAGTTGGAATAAAGTGAATACACCATTTGATGGCTTTTTGTTATGCTGATTACAAATATAATAATAATTTCTTTTGGAAATGAATTTTAGCCCCCCCCTAGTGTATAAATATATCCCCTGAATTGACCACTAGGGGGGGGGGGGCTGAAATTCATTTCCAATAGAAATGATTGTTATATTTGTGATCAGCATAAAAAAAGGCATTGAAAGGTGTATTCACTTTATTCCTAACTCAATAATATGATTTGGTATATATTTACCTTTTATTCATAGTTTAAAAGTTGCTTAAGCAGCATTCACAAGCATGTCTAGCTAGAATCCTATGTCTAGACACCGTGTCTAGCAAGAATTCAGTGTCTAGGCAACAACTGTTCACAAGTAAAATTTGGAGCTTAGCTAGACATGCTAGACAAGGTGCTTGGCTAGACATTGAGTTCTAGACTCTAGAACTCAATGTCTAGGATTTTTGATTACAGCCAATCAGAATGTGTCAAGTTCCACTATTTTCATCATTTATGTTTACATTTTTAAACTGAAATCTAATTTTGTTTTCTCATTAATTGTTTTTTTAATTTTAGGCAAATATGCAACACCAGGCATAATAGTGAAGCACACTAAGGCAATTGCTCCACTTATCTCATCCATTATCTTGTGACAGTAAAGATAGGGATTACAATTTTGAAAGTTTTGCCTGAATAAGCTCTCTTGATTGGCTAAAATGACAATTTGAAACTAAATTTGTAGTTTTAGCTAAACACTGAATTTTACTTGTGAACCGTCATTGCCTAGACATTGAATTCTGGCTAGACACATGTCAAGACATGGGATTCCAGCTAGACACGCTTGTGAACACTGCTGTAGTGTTTCAAATGCAGCCTATGGATAGTCAATATTGGGATAATTTTTCTGGTTATAACTGAATATTGAGATGGCTAATAAATAGAAAAAGCTTACATTTAGATTCAGATTTTATCATGAAAATAAATATAGCATAACAATTATTTGCATTGCAAATGAATTTTATTCTCCCTTGCAGGATATCCACTCTTTAACTATTGGAAAAAATTAGTTTATAAGCTTATATAGAATGGTACTATCCAATCTCCTTATAATTAAAAACATTTTAGTCATCTAGTTTGAAGATTTGGCCCATCTGTATAGGAAAAATCTAAATTGGCTAACTAGTTGACAATAAATGTTACCCCAGCAAAACTTTCATTTTCCAACTAGTGGACTAATAACTTCTCCCCAGCAAAACTTAATTTTTCCAAATAGTTGTCTAATAACTTCTCCCCAGCAACACTTAAATTTGCCAACTAGTTGACAATAAATGTTGCCCCAGCAAAACTTTCCTTTTAGTGCATTTGTTAAAAGCACATACTGCCAATTTTGTTGGACCAGGAATAGTATGTTTTTTGTTTTCCCTTTAAGTCATGTCACAAGCTAAGAAATTATTCCGAGGAAAAGGTACTTACCAAATAGAAGGCTAACAAAAGTGTTTATAGGGTAAGTTTGTTTCTAGCTAGTTGGATAAAGAAAGTATTGCTGGGGAAAAGTTGCTAGTCAACTAGTTTGAAAATAAATTGTTTTCTGGGGCAATGTTTGTTTCCAGCTAGTTGACGAAATTAAGTGTTGCTGGGGAGAAGTTAATTAGTCAACTAGTTGGAAAAATAAAGTTTTGCTGGGGAGAAGTTACTAGTCAACTAGTTGGAAAATGAATCGTTTTCTGGGGCAATGTTTCTTTCCAGCTAGTTGGCAAAATTAAGTTTTGCTGGGGAGAAGCTATTAGTCAACTAGTTTGAAAAATAAAGTTTTGCTGGGGAGAAGTTATTAGTCAACTAGTTGGAAAATGAATTGTTTTCTGGGCCTATGTTTCTTTCCAGCTAGTTGGCAAAATTAAGTTTTGCTGGGGAGAAGTTATTAGTCAACTAGTTTGAAAAAGAAAGTTTTGATGAGGCAACATTTATTGTCAACTAGTTGGCAAATTTAAGTGTTGCTGGGGAGAAGTTATTAGTCAACTAGTTTGGAAAATTAATTAAAAATTCTAAAAGTGAGACAAAAATATTCATCAAGAAAAGAAACAAAGACAGATAAATGAAGGAACATACACAATTTATGTCCAATAAATGCAAGATAGAGATGAACAAAACTTCAAATATGTATCTGTTTTCTTTAAACAGACAGGAGGAATAACCCTCCAAGCTTTGCCAAATTCAATCTCACTTTTGGGACCAGGTATTAGACTAATTGTTCTGGGAATTAAAGCAAAAAATCTCTGGCTTCAAAGCCCAATATATAACTCAAAATATATCTCCCATTAAGAGGGAGACAGGGAGAGAGTCAGAAGTTGTAATACAATAGTGATAATTAAATTTGAAAGAACCCTGTAAAATTAGCATTTTTTATGCTATTCAGAATAAATTCTAAATATTATTAGTCAACTACTTGGAAAATGAATTGTTTTCTGGGGCAATGTTTCTTTCCAGCTAGTTGGCAAAATTAAGTTTAGCTGGGGAAAAGTTATTAGTCAACTAGTTGGAAAAATTAAGTTTTGCTGGGGAGAAGGTATTAGTCAACTAGTTGGAAAAACTAATTAAAAATTCTAAAAATGAGACAAAAATATTCCTCCAGAAAAGAAGCAGACAGATAAATGAAGGAACATACACAATTTATGTCCATTAAATGCAAGATAGAAATGAACAAAACTTCAAATATGCATCAGTTTTCTTTAAACACACAGGAGGAATAACCCTCCAAGCTTTGACAAATCCAATCTCACTTTTGAGACCAGGTATAAGACTAATTATCCTGGGAATTAAAACAAGTCAACCAGTTGGTAAATTTATATTTTTCCTATGCAGATGAGCCAAATTTTCCAACTAGATGATTAAAATGTTTTTAATTATAAGGAGATTGGATAGTACCATTCTATATACACTTATTAACTAATTTTTTCCAATAGTATAAGGGTGGAGTCCCTCCCTTGCCCCCTTAGGCCTATGGTCAAAATTAGAGCCTTAGGCCTCAATTATGGCAAATCCTAGATAAGCTACTTTTTGCTCTCTTGGAAAAGGGTTAGGTTAGGAAAATGAAACAAACAAAATTTTACCTTAATGCTCAATTATCAGTTTTTTTTTATCTGGTTTTAGTTCTGAAAATACAATTCCTGTAATTTGAGTATAATTTTAAGCCATATTGGTATTTTTTTAAATTTAGAAAATGTATTTGTAGATCTTTGAAACCTCATAAATAGGGATTGAGCCAAGTTGTTAAGCTGAAAACAGTTTCTTTGTGCTTCATTTATGCAGAAGATCCATTTTGCAAGATTTCACTTTCATAACACAAAGATTTTTAAAAGTTAGCAAAGGTAACTGCCTTCTAGAGGGAGAAAGAGTAGATGTAGGTGCTACAAAATACCTTCTCAGGGCATACTTTTGTACTTGTGTACTAGTCAGTACACATTCAAGAATTATGTTTAGGTTAGATTTCAGAAAACTGGTTTAATAGCTACAAAGACAGGTGACAGGTGGTACAATTCATGGGACTTGGACATAATGAATTAGACTTGTATAATTTGGGCCATATATTTACACATTAGGGGAGTGGGGGTTAGGGTACTGTCCATATACTTTACCCTCTTTCCTAATGTGCAAATATATTGCCCAAATTATATTATTATGTAAACTAAAGTTTATATGAAGTTTTTATTTTATTAGGATTAATCTAGCGTCACTTCTTAAGTCTGTACTGGCTAATAATAGTAATAATAATAATATATTGAAAATCCATCATATACAGTAAATGTACAATGACAGAGTACAGTATATATAATAATACAAAAAGAGGAAACAGAAAGAAAACATACTCAAAAATAACAACAAAAACAACAATTTCTTCAAAAATAACAGCAAAAAACAACAACTTCTGGAAGGGAAAAAGAATGAAAAGGAAAAGAGACAAAAAAGGGAAACAAGTGGGATAATTAATCAAGTAAACTTGCCTACTTGTGCTTTAAAATTACTGGTTTTATTTTTTGCCAGCTAATAAGTTTCTCAACAGCTGGATTTGGGTTGGCTAGGTTAGAGCACCAAATCAAAAAATTATTTTTTTGTCCATGGTGACAATTTTAGTAGGTACTTGGCAAAACAGAAAAACATAGAGAGGTTTAGTCTATAGACCCATTCCTTAAAGTTTGTTTTACTAAATTAATCCCTTTGCAAGATTGTGAAAAGTAGCTAAACTAGAATTTTACCTTTATTGTATAGGTATAATAAATTTTCCATGAGGTAGCTAAGAAATAGATATCCCTTTAGAATTTCATCCTGAATACAAATGGTCCTAAATTCATTTATGTCAGAAATAAACTTTACCTTGCCCCATAATATGCAAATAGGCTATATACACTACATTTCATAGGCTACATGCAATGAATTTTCTATTTTTTGACAAGCTGTCTGATCAATTTATTGAAAAGAATGACTTACAGAGGATTCAGTTCATAGCCTATATACAATGCAGGGTATTCTAGCCTATATATTATGTATTTTGGGGGATGAAGATAAAGTTCATTTCTGCTGCAAACAAATTACCTTAAATTACCTTAAATCACAGCTTGGAGTGAAATAAGGACTTTCGATCCTGTTGAATCACTCCTTATGATGACTGTTGTAGTTGGTTAAGTTCTGGTGGAAGATTCTGGTGCTTCCCAGTCAAACTTCCACGGTGTATCTTTCCACTCAGCATCCAGATGGCGTTTGAAAGCATCTGTTGATTCAGCAGCAACAGTGTCCTCCTTGAGGTTATTCCAGAGGTTCTCAATCCGATTCGAGAAGAAATTGCATCTTGCTCCAGTTGTAGGGTGATGTTTGCGGATTCGTCTAAGGTGTCCTCGTGTTTTGTGGGAGGTGTCGATCTCCAGGATCTCATTTTCTTGATTGGTTGAGAGGAGTTTGTGCGCCTGGATCATGTCTCCACGTTTCCGTCTGTATACTAAGGAGGGGAGGTTGAGTTCCTTCAGCCGTTCACTGTATGTCTTGTTTTCCATGCCGGCAATCTTCTTAGTGGCCCTTCATCGGATTTACTCAAGAACTGTCTTGTCCTTTTTGAATCATGGGGTGGCCAGTATTGTCCTCACCTCCAGTCTAGGTCTTGCTAATCCTTTATAGAGTTTGGTGATTACATGTTTACTCCTACTGGTGATGCTGTGTTTGATGATGCCTAGGGCTCTTCTAGCTTTGGCTGATATTTTATGTGAGTGGGAGCTGAATTTCAACTGGGAGACAACGATGACGCCAAGGTCTCTCTCCTCCTGGACAGGCTCAATTGTGTGGTGACTTCCCGAATTTTGGGTCATGAGGTACTGATGTTTGGGGTTTTTGTGTCCGAAGTGTATGACCTTGCATTTTTCTGCGATGAATTCCAGTATCCATCTTTTGACCCATGAGCACATGTGGTTGAGATCAGTTTGGAGGGATTGAATGGAAGAAGAGGTGTTGGCAGGACCTATCAGTTTTGAATCATCCGCATATAGGGTGGTTTTGTTGCTGGTGATGAGGGGTAGCTCATTTATGTAAAAGTTGAACAGGGTGGGGCCCAGGACGCTGCCCTGGGGAACCCCACTAGTGACTGATTTCGGCAAAAAGGACATGGCTGTTTGGTCCGGTTATACTTTCACTTTCTGTCTTCTGTCCCTCAGAAAGTCCTCTGTCCAACTGACCACTTGTGGACTAACAGACAGAGTAAGTAGCCTGTGAATGAGGAAACGGTGACAAACCTTGTCAAATGCTTTGGCTAGGTCTAACAATATTATATCCACAGGTAATCCTCTCTCTAGTAGGTCAGTTACAAGACTATATGACTCAAGAAGGTTTGTGTCCATTGATCTCACTGAGCGAAAACCATGCTGACTTCTGCTGATAAGTGAGTTGTCCTCAAGATGGTTAATGATATGCTAGTTTAAGATTCTCTCAATGACCTTGCATGCCACAAATGTAAGGCTGATAGGTCTGTAGTTTGCTGCAGAAGTTTTGCTACCCTTCTTGTGAATTGGGATGACTATTCCCTTCTTCCCGTCCCCAGGAAGCTTTCCTTGTGCCAGCGACAGATTGAATAGTTTTACCAGTGGGGCTGATATTGCAGGACTTAATTGATTCATCAGTTGTGGGCTGAGACCATCAGGTCCCGTCGATTTATTGGGTTCGAGGTCCTTAAGCTGTTTGGTTACTTCTTCGATTGTGACTGGTGAGTGTACCATCGGGAAGGGAGTGTGAGCCTGTTCTGCTGGTGGGGGGTTGATTGGGGGTCATCCAGGGAGAACACTGCGGCAAACTGCTGATTAAGAAGGTTTGCTTTTTCAGAGGGACAAGAGGAGAGTGAGGTGGTGCGTACCAGGTCTGATATGGTGTGTCTGCCTGGCTTCTTATACGAGATGTATTTCCAGACTAATTTTGGGTTTTCCTTGACGGTGTTGGCCAGTCGTTCTTCGTAGTTTGAGGTCAGTTTTCTAGTTTCTTTTCTGAGGAGGTTCCTTGCAGTTTTGTACTGCTCGTACAAAGCTGTAGCACTTTTGTCAAACATTATATTTATATTCAGGATGGCATTCTGATTCTAAGGCTATGTATATTTCTAAGATATCTTATTACCTTAAATTGCATTGTCCAGCAAAATAAGGAAAAAATCCTGTATAGTTGCTTGTCAGTGATGATGGGGATTCATTGGTTTGGTGGTGTCCCACTCTGTTTTCCATGGTTTTGTGGACCAATTCTTATCAGCATCAGTTTTGAATGCATCAACAGAGGAAGCAGTGTCAGCTGCATTGGGAAGACTGTTCCAGGGGGCCTCTACTCTATTGGAGAAATAGTGGTTGCAGAGTCTGCTGTGAGCTCTATTGTGGAGTAGCTTCTTACTATGCCCTCTTGTCCTGGATGATTTGTCAAGTTGGAAAGGCTTCTGAGAAGAGGAATCAGCATGCAGTAGCTTTTAAGTCATGATGACATCACCCCTCCATTGTCTGTAGAGAAGTGTTGAGAGCTGTAGTTTGTTCAGGCAAGATGGATAGTCAAGGTTCTTGCATCCATCAACAGCTTTGGTTGTGTGCGTTTGAACAGACTCCATTTTCTGTTGGTCACCCTTATTCAGGGGCTTGGCAACACACATCCCAAATTCCAGCAATGGTTGCACAAGACCCTTGTACATCTTTGTCATGACTTTGGATGATCTGCTATGTACTGTATGCTTAATTATTCTAAGGGTCTGAGATGCTTTGACAACTGCTGTTTGTGGAATTTTAATTCTTCATTGACAACTATTCCCAAATCTCTTTCAGCTGCTGAAGAACCATTCAATTGCCTGGAGCCATCCCCTCCACTCACATGGTACTGCCACTTCTCATTATTTTTCCCAAAATGTACTGTCTTGCATTTCTGAATGTTAAACTCAAGCTTCCATTGGTGGGCCCAAAGGGAAAGTGAATCCAGGTCTTCCTGTATCATGGCTGTTGTTGCTGTCGACTCCACAGGCCCAATGAGCTTTGAAGTCTCAGCATAAATGCTCATCTTATTTCTTACAGCCCATGGAGCCTCATTAATGAAAATATTGAAAAGTGTTGGGCCCAAGATTGTTCCCTGGGGCACACCACTGTCAACTCCAGTAACTTCTGAGAAGAATTCTTGCCGCTTATCCCCAAACACTTTTAACTTTCTGCTTTCTTCCTGAGATGAACTGCATCTCCCATTCAACAACCTCCACATGTATCCTGGTAGCTAAGAGTTTTGCCTTTAAACAATGATGGCAAACTTTGTCAAAAGCCTTTGCAAAGTCTAATAGGATCATATCAGCAGGGATACCCTGGTCTAGCAGTTTGGTGACATATTCATATGCATCAATAAGATTTGTCTCAACCAAGCATCCAGATCTGAATCCATGTTGGCTACCAGTAAATAATTTGTTGTCTATCAGGTGTTTCATAATTCCTTCAAGGATTCTACAGACTGTTGAGGTGATACTAATGGGTCAGTAATTGGTGGCACAGATCCTGCTTCCATCCTTGTGAAGAGGTGTAATATTTGCATTTTGCCAAACTTGAGGGACTTGTTTGGCATCAAGAGACTTCTATAACAGTTTTGATAGGGGAGGGCAAGCTCCATATGTGAAACCCATCAGGACCAACTGACTTATTTCAAAATAGCATAAACTCAAAATATCATAAAACAAGGAATCTAATAATACTACTTGTCCTTGTTTTGAAAGTTTTCCTCAATAAGAAACATAATCCTAGCAAAAAAATAGAAAAATCTTAGAAAAAAAGCCCAATAAAAATGGGGCTTTTTAAGGCAAAAAAAAAAAACTAAAAAACAAAGCATATATTTCAGGGAGACAACTAGGGCCAAATTTAAACCTTTGCTGTCCCCAGGCCCAAGAAATTTCTTTTTGGGGAGACACAGGGATTTACAGGAAATCCCCAAAAATTTGGGAATGAGCAAAAAGTAATGTAAGAGAGAGGTGATATCAAGCTCACAGCTGCCATTCTTGGGAGACTTCTGACAATTTATAAGTGGCTATGGAATTCTTGTGCTGTTTTTAAATCACTTTTCTGTGAATAGGCAGGACAACAGCAAAGTGCATCTGACATTTTGACAGTAAATCACATAAGTCCAGTTTTTGCTCTCTCTCTCTCTCTCTCTCTCTCTCTCTCTCTCTCTCTCTCTCTCTCTCTCTCTCTCTCTCTCTCTCTCCCTCTCTCCTTCTCCCTCTCTCAATTTATTTACAAACGCTTTTATTGGTAACAACTATACATAACTTATGTAACAAACTTCAGTATTTGTATATTTTTTTACGTATATTAGGGGATTCACCCCCTAGTCAGTACCTCGCTCTTTACACTAAAGTTCAAATTGGTTTCCAATTCTGTAAGAATTACCCCTTAATCCCAAAGGCCGTTTAATTAGAATAAATAGCTCTTATGAAAGTACAAAAAAACTTTAGCATAAAGAGCAAGGTATTGACTAGGGGACAAACCCCCTCATATGTGTAATAATTTCTGTTTGCTTTAAATTTAGAGGTTGCTCCTTACTTTCAGCTGAAAAAACTTGTTTTTTTAAATTAATTTCCGATCGTTTTTTAAATAACGCTGGGAAATCTGGTGCTTCTTTCATAGCAATATCCCTTCTTCCATGGAAAGATCCTCCTGTGTACCCCCCCCCTCACTCTCAGAAAAATCCCCCCTGAAAACGTCTGCATACTTCCGAATAACCAAATCTATATGTAAACTTTGGCCAAAGTTCATAACTTCCAGCCCTTCCCCTAAGGACTGCAGGGGATTAAGTCATTCTCAAAGACATAGTTATTAAATTTTTCAACCATGCTGAACAAAATGGCTATCTCAGAATTTTGATCAGGTGACTTTGGGGAAAAAGGGGTGGAGGAGGGGGTCAGGTTGTCCTACAATCTTTAGGTCACTTAAAAAGGGCACTAGAACATTTAATTTCCATTTAAATGAGCCCTCTCACAATATTCTAGGACCACTGGGTCAATACAATCACCCCTGGAAAAAAAAACAAATAAACATGCACCCCTGATCTTTCTTCTGGCAAAAAATACAAAATTCCACATTTTTGCAGATATGAGCTTGAAACCTCTACAGTAACATTCTCTGATATGCTGAATCTGATGGTGTGATTTTCAGATTCTATGACGTTTAGGGGATGTTTCCCCCTTTTTTCAAGAATAAGGAAAATTTTCTCATGCTTGTAAATTTTGATGGGTAGGACTAAACTTAATGAATCTTATATATTTAAGATCAACATAAAAATCTAATTCTTTTGATGTATCTATTAATATCAAAATTTCGTTTTTTAGAGTTTTGGCTACTATTGAGCTGGGTTGCTCCTTACTGACAGTTTGTTACCACAAACTGTTTGATGGTCTGCCTCATATTTGTGGTCTTCTTTTCTAGAACTGGACTAAGCCTCTCACAGGGTAAATTTAATTCTGGTGGATACATTCTCATATAGTCATAATAATATTCAATGTCCTTGAAAGCATCCTTTTGGTTTATTAGCTGGACTTGGCCTTCTAACAGTCTTCTAGGCTCTAAAGATTTGTATTGTCCATATCCTTCTTTTTGTTTTGCTTGGCTTCCCATAAGCATATATTGTCCCAATCCAGACTAAATTCCACACAAAAACGCTAAGTCCCAAACCTTCTCATCCATATTTGTCAACTCTCATTTCTTGCACTAAATCCATAAGCCATGATTGGTTTGTCTTGTAGAAGCAGGTTCAAGAAAGAATGCTCCATGTGAACAGAGAAGCTTGAAACTTAGGAGCGACTACCAATATGCCTAAGCCCCATGTGAATAGCCACTAAGCATATTGAGATGAAATTTCGGGGAAATTTTAGGGGTATGTTTAGCTAAATCAAAAGACACCATTTGTATCCAAGCTATCAAAAAGATGCATCTGTAATATCTTAGGAACAGGTAAGGGTATTAACTTTAAAGTTTCTGGGCCACTGCTACTACTGCTGCAGCGCCTGCAAATGTGACTGGTTGCTGCTGCTACAGTGACTACTTCTGACTGCAATAACTTGCAGAAAATTAATTGAATGTTCAAGTCAAACTTAAAGCAAACAAAAATTACAACAACCAGGAGCTTGGCTACTACCCATAATCTCTTTCCCTAATCTTAAGAGTCTAAGGCTTGTTGTGCTTTTTGTGCTTATTACAAATATTTTCTTTTATACATACAACATTGGAAAATAAAAATGGAAACTTTGGTGAAATTAAATTTTAAATTTCTGATTTTCCAGGAACTAATATGATTATATATTAAATATTCAGTTTATTTTCATTAGTTCTTACCAGTTATCATGATTATTATAGTGATTTTATAAATTTTTTCGTTGATGTTTTGAAAATAAAAGCATAGTATTCAAGATGCATATGGTTTTCAATAAAACACAAATGACACAAAAAGCTTTAGACTTGTATGATTAGGGAAGGGGGAGATGGGTAGTAGCCAAACTCATGTTTGTACTTTGTGGTAATTTTTATTTGTTTTAAGTTTGACTTGAACATTCAATTGAATTTTTACTCATTTTGTCATTTATTTATTCCTCTATATTAGTACCTGCTATCTCTATGTTTTCAATGATTGTTTATTTTAATTTCTGTTCGTTTTGGGTTCTATTTATTCTTTAATAGGGCTAATGATTTTTGGTCGTTTTGAGCTTGAATTATTATTGAAATTTATTTCTGCTGGTGTTAAGATTAATATGGTTCTTTACTTTTCTTTGAAAAACCTTGTTTGGAAAGTTTTTTTTTTAATTAACTCTGACATTCTATGACCAAATACACTGTTGGTTATAATTATAAGTAATAAGTCATCAGGAGCTGATTTTGTGGTCAAGGAGTTCTTGAAATATGGTGGTTGTGAAGTTGGAGATGAATTACTGAACTTATATATGCTCTAGATAAAGTTTTAAGAGAGGGACATTGTGATTTCATGAAGAGGAGAGGATGTGTTGGTCAAATTTTTACTCTTAGGGTAATAGGGTAATCTTAGGGTAATTTTACCCTATATGCGGATGATTCGAAACTCATAGGTCCTGCCAACACCTCTTCTTCCATCCAATCCCTCCAAACTGATCTCAACCACATGTGCTCCTGGGTCAAAAGATGGCTGCTGGAATTCAACGCAGAAAAATGCAAGGTCATACACTTCGGACACAAAAACCCCAAACATCAGTACCTCTTGACCCAAAATTCTGGAAGTCACCACACAATTGAGCCTGTCCAGGAGGAGAGTGACCTTGGCGTCATCGTTGACTCCCAGTTGAAATTCAGCTCCCACTCACAGAAAATCTCAACCAATGCTAGTAGAGCCCTAGGCATCATCAAACACAGCATCACCAGTAGGAGTAAACACGTAATCACCAAACTCTATAAAGGATTAGTAAGACCTAGACTGGAGGTGGGGACGATACTGGCCACCCCTCGATTCAAAAAGGACAAGGTAGTTCTTGAGCAAATCCAACGAAGGGCCACTAAGATGATTGTCGGCATGGAAAACAAGACATACAGTGAACGGCTGAAGGAACTCAACCTCCCCTCCTTAGTATATAGACGGAAACGGGGAGACATGATCCAGGCGCACAAACTCCTCTCAACCAATCGAGAAAATGAGATCCTGGAGATCGACACGTCCCACAAAACACGAGGACACCTTAGACGAATCCGCAAACATCACGCTACAACTGGAGCAAGATGCAATTTCTTCTCGAATCGGATTGAGAACCTCTGGAATAACCTCAAGGAGGACACTGTGGCTGCTGAATCAACAGATGCTTTCAAACGCCATCTGGATGCTGAGTGGAAAGATACACCATGGAAGTTTGACTGGGAAGCACCAGAATCTTCCACCAGAACTTAACCAACTACAACAGTCATCATAAGGAGTGATTCAACAGGATCGAAAGTCCTTATTTCACTCCAAGCTGTGATTTAAGGTAATTTAAGGTAAGGTAATAATTGAGAAGTTTAGGAATCATGAGACCCCTTTAGTTCTCAGTTTTATAGATTGTGAACTACCGTTTGATTCAGTTAATAGAAGAGATTATTGAAGGTTCATCCTTGTATATTATACCAGATAAATGTATTAAAGTGATTTGTGCTATGTAGGAGAATAACATTGTTGTGTTAAGATAGGGAATGAGGTTAGTTTCTGGTTGGGTATTGAGGAGTTAAGTAGTGTTGCGTTCTATCCACCATGGCAATGATCCATTTGTGTGGATCATTTTGATGGATCTAGTCCTAAGCAACGTGACTAAGGCTATGAGAGTGTATGGAATCAAATGGGAAAGTAAAACTCTCCTAGAATTAGATTCTTCTGATTACTTGAGTATCTATAATGAAAATGTTTTTAAAATGAATAAGTTTTAGAAGATTTTGAAAGTCCACGGTGCATGAATAGCTGAATAGCAGGGTCCATCCTGAACATTGTTTTCCTGAACATTAAAAAAACTTTCCCTTTAAAATTGCTATCAGTGAAAAAATTCATAAAAACAACAAAGCCAGTAAAAAAAAAATAGTGAAGACATCCCTGACAAAGGAATTTCCGTCATTTTAAACTGAAAGTACGGAAATGAAACAGATTTTCAATTTACTCTGGTAATTTATTCCAAATCTGAACCTCCTTGTGTTTTCAAGAAAAAGGACTCCTTGTTGTATAGTGATGTCCAATCACCAAAAGTACAGAAGAAGTGAAATAAAGGATGATAATTTGTGCAGCTGCAGAATAGATGCAAATGTACGGAAAAGAAGAACTGTATCATCAGTATAACTTATTAAAATAGGATTAGTTAATAAATCCCCAACGTCGGAGATATAAATTAGAAAAAGAAGCAGCCCTGGTATTATTCCCTGAGGGACCTTAAAAGTTATTTTGCATTCTTGAGAAATTGCCAATCTAAGATAGACAATGTATGTGTATGATTGAATCCATGATGTGATAAATGGAGGAATTTTTTTTTAATTGTATAGCAAAATTTTGTGCTTAACAGGATCAAAAGCCTTAGAAAGGTCTACAAAAGCAGCAAATATCAAGAGGTCTTGATCTAAAAACTTGATAACTAGATATTAAAATCATAGTATATTTCTTCTTAGGATCCTGTCTGTTTGTTCCTTTAAGTGTATGTAGATTTCATCTGAGTTACTGCTATCTTGTTGGTTTGTCCTAAAAGGATATATAATACTATAATTGATAATCTGCATTTTCTAGTCTCCAAATGAGCAAATAGAATTCTGTCATCAATACCTTCTCAACCTGAGCAAGACTAAGAATCTTCCTTGTTAATTATTAGCCCTACTGTTACGCAACCCTTCCTTCCCATCTGAATAAATAAATTACAGCAACTAATGTGCTAACCCCTGGTGCATGAGTTTCTAAAACATCTAAGAAGTCCAGATCGAAATGTCAATACGCTAGCTGTTTTTAACCTTTTAAGTGAACTCTTGAGCTTTTTTGGCTCTAGAAAGTGAAATGGAAATGGAGTGAAATGATATATTCACCTAGGACCCACTGACTGGTACATGAATGGACCAATTACCCTGAACTAAAAGCCAAGAACTTGGGCATGCTCACCTGAGTCTCTTTTCCAAAATATGGAATGGGTGTCAAAGGCAGCACCTTCTGCTGGACAGATCCTAAGATACAAAGGCTCCTCCAGATCCATAGGCTTAAAAAGGCAGCACGCTAGGGGGTTGGCGCCATCTCTGTATTTGACTAAAACAGAGACAGTAAGAGCGGCAATTAAAAACGGAGTAGAAACAGAAGTGGTTAAAAACTGAAATCCGTTTCATGTTTTCTCTTTTTACTGAAAAATTGAAAGGGTCGGTTCTTGCTTAATTAAACTGGATATCATAATTTTTTCACCAAGTCACTGTGTACAGAAGTTGTTGTAGAAACTTCGGAAGTAGTTCATTCGATTGGAAATTGAAAGTTCTAGTGCCCTTTTGAAGAGTCAAAAGTGATAAATGGTTAACAAGCCCCCTTTTTTCCCCAAAGACATCCGATTGAATTTTTGAGATAGTAATTTTGTGAAGCATAGTTGAAAAGTTCAATAACTATTTCTCTGGAGATGTCAACTCCCCCCCCAGCCGTGGGGCAATGGTTTAAGTTATAAAGTTCGCCCATTGTTTACCTATAGTATCTGAGCAACTTCTTCTGTGAATCTCTACTCAGAAATGAGTCATTGAAGTAGGGAGATAGATTGAAAAGCATTGTATCGAATCATAAAAAGGGCCAAAATTATTCCCGGAGCTGAAAAGTTAGTAGTTCCTTCTTGTAATTGATTGGTTCGGCCATATCACTAGAACTTGAAGTTTGACAACAACTACAATCGTTTGATCATCAACATGACAAGCTTGCTAAAACATAATTGTACCCACTGACAACCTTTGTTTGTTTGAATTTGTGAACAAAAGTGATGATAGCTTTTAGGATAAACCATTAATTGCTGGAAGTTTGAGCTCTTTGAGTATCAAGAAGAGTTGGGGCACTAGAGTTGAATTGTTGCTGTCAAAGTTTGAATCTTTTATTTGAGCTACTATGGCCATCTTTACTGCAGTCAGTGTACTAGTCCTCTTAGATGCCGTTGTTTTCTTTAAGCAGATCAGGCAAGTGATCTTGCAAGTCAGTATTTACGTTGCTATAAGATTCTGACAGGGGCGGATCCAGACTTTTTTAGAGGGGAGGGGAGGCAAAATAGGTTGATCTGATAAACTTGCGTTAGGAGCAAGTTTAATTAGCGCAAACTTGGGTTAATTAAGTAAATTACACTACTTTAGACTACGCTAGGGGGAGGGCGCCCCCTGGATCCGCCACTGGATTCTGAACTATATCCTGAATCATTTTGGTGAAGAACACTCGGTAAATCTCCCTGATTTCTGCATTAAGGTAGTTTAAGGGAATTGCCCAACCCATAATGGGTGAGTAATACCGATGGTTTGAGCGTATCAAGTCGAACTTATAGAAAACGATTCGATATGAAAACTAGCTTATAAATGAGCCCTTAAATAGCTCTCTGTCAGTGGGATAATTTCTTCAAAATCCTGGTGGGAGGTGGCGAAGTTGGAACAAATTTCCCCAAATCAAGTGAAAATTGCCCAAAAACTGCGCCATGGCAAATTACGCTCCTGCTCTCTGTTAGGTTCCACTTCTCTTGTAGTGAAGAAAAATCAAAGAAGAAAAAAAAAAGGAAACATCAGTGCTACCTGTGCAAAAATGTGATTAACCTTGTTCAAGATGCGGCTACTGCAAGTGTCATGATTTGGGTCTTCAACAATGTTATTTTCCACGGGGTACTTTTCGTTTCGATCTGACGATATTCTTGAGGGGTTTCAGGCTCTTTTTCAAATTTAATTATAAATTTGTCTTCACTATACCATATTACTATTAAGATTAATCTAAATACCATTTTGAAATCAGCTACAAATGGCAATTTGTTCTTACTAGGTAGTTCTTTTTTTAGAAAAGTATTTCTTAACTGTTGGTTACTAGTGGCTGTGGTTCATCCTTTACTGTGTTGCAACTGCTGCTGCAAGTATGATTGACTACTTGATTCTTAAATTTCGACTGCTAGATTTTATAGGGGTTGTGGACAAAACATAGTTGCCAGGTTTTTGGCGTAACGTATTGCCCAAACCAGTGCAATCACTAGCCCAAAAATAGTGGACACTTCTAGCCCAAAATTTAGCCCTTTTTAAGACAAAATTATCGAAGTCATTAATTCTAATATTTATCCCTTGACTTTGCCCTTGAGCACTGGTTTACAGTCCCCCATCTCAAAAACTTAAAAAATCGCATTATAGTATGGCTATTACTGACGTGTCTATCTTTTTTCCCAAGCCCTGGGTGATTACTGGATAGTCGCAGAGAAATTGTTAAGGGCTTATTCCAAAGCTACTACTGCTTACATCTAATGCCTTTTGATAAATTAAGCCGCATGAGAGTGCCATATGGCATCAAAACGGCACTTTTTCATGCCATCTCTGTAATAGGTGGTAGTAGGAGGCTGATCCTCTTTAGAAAGGTCTTGTCAACGCGAATCTATGGTATAAATATGAGCTCGATTTGCTGCTTAGGAAAAATGTCAGTTACGACACTGCCGCGTGACATCGAACCTAAGTATCTCATTAGCGAATGAAGCTAGAAAGTTGGAAAGAGCAAATTAAATAGTGACTGATATCTATGAGACCCATTCTGTTCCTCTTAATACCTTTGTGCTAAATCTGGCACTGACACTTTGAACTTTTCAAAGCCATATCTGGAATGGGTTGAGCAAAGAGGCTGGTAATATTTTTTTGAAGAAGTCTTGTTAAGGGAACTCTTCTACAGACAGCAGCATTCGTCACTGATCTTCAAGTATTTCCACTTTACTTAAATTCTCCTTTGGATTAGCGACCAAGAAAAAGATAGGCAGTTGGTCGAAGTCAGCAAAACTCTTCAAAATTTCCTCTTTTCCCATCTATAGCTGTTGTCTTGATGACCAAAAAAGTTCTGTCTTTACTAAAGAAAAAGTTCTGTCTTTACTAAGAAAAAGATAGGCAGTTGGTCGAAGTCAGCAAAACTCTTCAAAATTTCCTCTTTTCCCATCTATAGCTGTTGTCTTGATGACCAAAAAAGTTCTGTCTTTACTACGAGATTCTAAGATTTAGAAAATAGCTTCAGTTTAGTTTTCAGCTAGCTTGGGATTTTGGGTCTAGGTTGCCCCACTTACAACCAAACAGCTTATCTTCTAATCCTTTCAGCTCCCTGTAAAACTTGATATACAGAATCCGACGGGGATATATAAAGTCTGAAGAATTTCGCTAACTTTGTCAAAAGAACTTACAGTGGAAATATTTGTAGTATTTAAGTAGGGGATTGAACACCAAATCAAATGATGTGCTTATTTCTTTGAGGAGTATTATACTCCTTCATAAGAACAGAAGGAGTAGGATTTCACCAGATTTCAGTATTATACTCCTTCATAAGAACAGAAGGAGTAGGATTTCACCAGATTTCAGGAGTATTATACTCCTTCATAAGAACAGAATGAGTAGGATTTCACCAGATTTCAGGGGGATCACCCCTGTTGCCTCCCTAATATACACTACTACAGAAGAACTACCAGAGTTGTCTTTCCATTGATGACAGTGCTGGCTCCAATCATGCCTCCAATAGGCTACATGAGATGCTTTTAGATTTAGTGAGGCTGACTGCATTCGTCCTATACTTATTCACAGGCATGACTATGGCGTGACCATTATTAGCTAATTATTAGTCTGGCTTGATCTGTGATCTGGACAGGGGCATTTGGGTTTGGGTATTTAATCAGGTCAAGGTGCAGATTAGGGACCCCTAATAAAAACAACTAATTTCTGACTACATATTATTTAGTCAATTGGGTTCTAAAGATGCAGAGACGTTCCCCCGTAAAAGCAAGATCTAAAAAATATATTCCTTACTGTAGGGCCTGGTTTCATTGGGTAGAACCTGTGCACCCTTCATTGTAAGAGTCCTTAATTTTAGCCTTTGTCTTAAATCATGGTTGCAGTGGCAGCTGCAACCTAGTAAAGAGCGAACCACAGCCCATAGTAACCAAAAGTTAAAAAACGCGTTTTCAAAAAAACTGTCTAGGGAGAAAAAATTCCATTTGACACTGAATCAGGAATGGTAACTATTGTTTCGGTTAATCTTAGAAGTAAAAGTTTATTGCGAAAAAAAATTTATGGTGATTTCGAGAAAGAGCCTGAAACCCCTTGAAAATGGCATCGAATTGAAATGAAAAGTGTATTGTACGAATTATCATTGTCGAAAATCTATCGCAGAATGGTTACTGTCCCCCACCATGATTGACAATGAAAAACACTTTTTTGCACGGATAGCACTGATGTGCTTCCCTTTTCTTCTGTTTTTTTTCTACAAGGGCTAGGGGGTGGCCAGAGCATCATAGAGAGGCGTGTGATAGCTCATTTGAAAGGGAATTAAATTTATAAGTGATCGAAAAGATTGGAGGACAAATAGCCCCCCCCCCTCCCTACAGGTCCCCTCCCCACACCAAGTCCTATAGAAATTTTGAGATAGCCATTTTGTTTAACATAGTTCCAAGGTCCACTATGTATGGTTTTGATGATGATATGGCCCTCCATAGTCCGTGGGGAAGGGCTGTATGTGGTACCAGGCGTATCGGTATCGTGCGTATTGGTATCGCATGTATCGTATCGGGAATATCGGTATCCGCTGTTGTTGTCTTTTTTAGTCATTTTCTGGGCTCATTTTTTTAAAGCAGTTCCCGGCGGGGTGTAATTGTTGCAGCGGCGATTGCAACATTGCAGAGAACAAATAAAAGTCCATAATAGCCGAAAGTCAAAAAACACGTTTTGAAAAAAACTGTCTGATGAAAAAAAAATTCTCATTTGACATTGACTCAGGAATGTTGACTATTTTTTCGGATTGTCTTAAAAGTAAAAGTTTATTGCGAAAAGAAATTTACGATGATTTCGAAAAAAGCCTCAAACCCCTCGAAAATGGCGTCAGATCAAAATGAAAAGTGTACCATTGGAATCAAAATGGTCAAAACCTTGTACAGGCAAGTTACAGTCCCCCTCCTTGAACAACAAGGAAAATCACTTCTGCATCAGTAGCACTGATCTGTCTCCCTTTTTTTTTTTTTTTTTTTTAACAGGTCTAGCGGGCTACCAGAACATCATAAAGAGATTCTTAATGGCTCATTCAAAAGCTATTTCTCATATCTACGTGCTTTAAGGTATAAGGAAATATATTTTGACTTTGAAATAAGTTGAGCTTTCTTGTCTGCAAAATGAATACGCAGAAATTTATGTACAAAATTATCTTTTAACTTTTACAATTGCTTTTTCTAAATACATTTTTTGTTAGTTTCTGTAAATTAAAGGTTTATTGCAAAAAGAAATTTATGGCCGTTAAACCCCTCGAAAATGGTAGATCAAATAAAAAGATCAAAATAAAAAGTGTACCATTGGAATCAGCAAGGTCGAAAACCTTGTACAAGGAAATTACGGTCCCCTTCCTTGAACAAAAAGGAAAATCACTTTTTTCATCGGTAGGCCTACCACTGATCTGTCTCCCGTTTTTTTTTTTTTTTTTCAACAGGCCTAGCGTGCTACCAAAACATCATAGATGCTTACTCGCTCATTTTAAACTTATTGCTCATATCTACGTGCTTTTTATCCATTTTACAATCCAAAAGTGCCATATAGGCAATAGCACTAAAAACGGCACTTTTGGTACCACTTCTTAATTGGAAGAGATTGGAAGCATAAAACGGTACTATTGCAATAATTATGGTCCAAAGCCCATAACTGGAGGTTTTTTATACCCCTCACATATACTCCCACTCCAGATTCTCTTAGTAAGTTTCATAAATCGCTTACTCATCTTAAAAGCAAAAGATTATTGCGAAAAAAAATTAACTAAGACTAAAAACTTTTCAACTGAAAATGAACCAAAAACTAAGCTTGAATGATCAACAGTTTTGAATTGAACCTTTAAACTTCACTCTGCAATGAAGCCTGTGTGCTAGTTATAACGGCGGTAATTGAGGGGAAAGGACGTTCTTGCCCCCTTAGTTTTTTGCTCCTGCCCACGTTTCGAAAAACACCTTTATTGGGTCATATCATTGTAACAGATAATTTTCTCATTAAAAAAAATTGGGAAACAACTAACAACATCCTGTGTGAGAATGTACTATTAACTCAAGTTCACAAAGAATGACTAGACTTAAATATAAGCTGTTAAATAAACCCTTAAATAATTCTCTTCTGTTACAATAGCCTTCCATTCTTTACTTATCCGTTGGGGATTTATAAAGCCTTGTCTTCATTGTAGCTTTTTCAGGGGAAGTCGGCCGAGTAAAAACAATTTTTTGTTCATCGAACACAAACGTTCCTGAAAAACATGCATTGTTTTATGAAGTATGGATGATGAACTTCATGTTATAGACTGAAAGTTTGTCGTAGCTGTCAAGGTTGTTTTCAGTATTTTCTATAGGTGTCTTAATCTTCCCTAGATCAGTGATAATTGAAACTACATAAGTTTTCAACTGAAACTTAGGAGTGCCATTAAAACTTAAAACGAACATACATTATTCCGTATAAGTAGAAAAGATCATGGCAACGTTGTTTCTACATTAAATTTTAGTCATAAAACGAACAAAGATTAATTTAAAAAAACAAAGTTTTTCCGAGGGAAGTAAAGAGCGAAGTTGAAACTTAAAATGAACAAAAATTATAACTTCACAGCCTATCTTACATATATTAATAAAAATAGTACAAATAAACCAACTAATTATGTTTCCTTATGATTTTATAATTATAAAAAACTAGCACTTTACTGAAAACACAGAAGTCAATTATAAAAAACAGAAATATTGATTTAAGAATCAAAAGTGAGTATGCAGCCTGACAACACTAAACGAATCTATAAAGCTTTCCATAGTCTTACACCGGTTGTGACATTGGTAACTTTCAGTGCACAATTAAAATTATCTTAAAAACACAAGCGTAAAACTAAATATTTTTTAATAACCGCGAAGTAATTGAACAGCATACAGAAATATTGGATTGATTTATCAAGCAGCATTTTGCTCTCACCAGCTATAATACCAATAGTGGCTAATATACAGTCTTAAATTGTAAGAAATATGTTTTAGTATCCCTTGAAATGGAGATCAAATAAGACATAATATGAACTCTGGAAATCCGATTATTTCTCTCTATACAAAAGTGAATTTCAAGGTATGATACAAATTCTAAAGCTAGTCTAAAGTCCTAATACTATCAAAATGGCCTTACTTCGAACTTGCGTACAAACTAATCATGACAGATTGTCCTTTTCAGAACCAAAACGAGAGCCAGTCATTGAACTGAGCCATTGTGCAGAAGTGATACCAAATTAAACGTAAAAAAATAAAAGTTGAATCCTAAAATGGATTGTTGCTTTATCTTAAAAGGAATTGATCCTAAAAGGGATTGATAATATTTGGATTCTATAAAAAGTGTCCTTAATTGCTTTGCTTTTACTGTACCAAAACTCCTATATTATTTTGTGTTTTCAGTAAAGCGCTAGTTTTTATAATCCTAAAAGCATAGGGAAACATAATTAGTTGGTTTATTTGTACTAGTTTTATTAATAATGTTAGATAGGCTGTGAAGTGATAATTTTTGTTCGTTTTAAGTTTCAACTTCGCTCTTTACTTCCCTCGGAAAACTTTTTTTTTTTAAATTAATCTAATACAAAGACCAAAATAAAGTATTACAAGACAGACCAGTAGTTCTTACCAAGTCATTAAAAAAAATGTGAGGATTTCTTGAATCACGGATTTCTGTGAAGATGGATTTCTTGAAGTCACGCGCATTAACCATTATTCGATTTTTTTTTAAGTTCAAGTTCGATTTGGTATCTAGCGGCCAGGTTCGTAGATCGGTTGTGGTAATTAAAAGTGGGACATATGCCATTTTTGTAACTTTTCAGGAGAGCCAAAAACGGAAAAAGTTTGTCGGATGTGGTTGCTCTGAAGCAGGGCCGTATCCAGGATTTTTGTTCAGGGGGGGGGTTTACTAATTTTCGACTCAGTTTTCGACTAATTTTACTGATTTTTACCTAGGTTTTACTAATTTTCGACTTATTTTCGAGTCGGTCAAAAAATTTCGGGGGGGGGGGGGTTCAAACCGGGTAACCCCCCCCTCCTGGATACGGCCTTGCTCTGAAGGATGAGGCTATTGGGGATAAAGGTAATATATTCTATACCAAAAGTCTATGCTCTTTCCAGTCAGTGGTATAAATTAAATTCAAATATTCCTGAGAAAATTTAAAGTTATTCCATTTTATGGCGTATGTCTCCTTTTTCCTTGACAAAAAAGGAGACAAATACCAGGTCCTAATGTTACAGCTCCATAATATAATCCTCTTCTGTCATTCTGAATTGCAGCAAGACCTGATAAAAAAAAGAGACATGCCCCATTTAGAGGCTTATGTCTCTTTTTATCTTCTTAAAGGTACGAGATAAGACAATTCTGACTACACCATTCGATTCCTCGTGCTTAATTTACCCATGACACATACATAACTCATTTTCTACCAAAATGGCACATGTCGCATCTTTAATTATTACAGTTGAAATGAAAAGGAGGGGGGCACAGTCCAAGACACATTATAATCATATAGTGGTCCAAAACTTCAAAGAAGTTGAATGACCAGAAGGATCTAAAGAAACAGATTTTTTTTTGCTTCAAGCCCAAAAGTAGCGAAATTTAAAGTATCTTAGCCCAAAAACCCGCTACGCGATTTTTTAATCACTTGTGTCGCGTAGCTGAAACTTTAGTAGCCCAATTGGCGGAAAATAGCCCAACCTGACAACACGGGACGGGAATGAATACTTAATTTATTATTGAGGACACAACAACGAAAGGTGGAATCCACTATTTTAATCGTTCGCATATCCAGGTACGAACTTCTGGATGGGGCACGTTTTCCCTGGATCGGCCCTGAAGGAAGTTACTTGTAAAACTGTCGACCATTTTTCAAGTGGCTTCGTCTAGAGTTAACCTAAATGCCTCTGTCCTAAGCTGAATATTGTCACACTTCCTCTCATGAAAACGTTAAAATGCAATACATTCCAAGACAATTTACAGAAGCAATTGAGTATTCTCCGAGTTGAATTCATCAAGTTTTGTTTATAGAATGACAGTGAGATCCAATAACAAATAAATCGAGACTACAAGTCTCGAAGAGAGACTTTCTATCTCACTTCTAATTGCACCAAGGATTAAATAGTTAATATTTGAATCTTTTTGGAAAGTTCTCAATATTGGCAAATTGAACTTTTTTCAGCGTTTTAAATAGCCATATCTACAATGATCACTTATTGAGTTACGAACATTGAAGAATAACCGAAACAGTTCTTGGCTAAAAATTCCTCAAATTCACCCACATTTTTAAAATTGAGGAACCGAAGTAAAAACCTGACAAAAGGAACAATGAAAAGGAGGGATTTTGGAATAGTCTACCTTTGTTCACAAATAGAGGTAGAATATATGTTGTAGTACCCTATAATGTTTATTTTTATATTTCTTCTAATTCTGGTTTTCTTGTTTTTGGAAGGGTTGTGTTATTATAACAGGTTAAGGTTAAAGAAAATAATTTAAAATTATGAACTTAAGGAGTGCCCTATGGTGGAGTGCACAGAGGTACAGGTTGGGACTAAGAAATATGAAAGATTATTTCCCGTGGATATGACCTGGCACAGGCATGTATAATACCTGATAACAGTTCACCCATTGCGATCGAGAACCAGGGGCGAGGGGGGCACGCGCAACCCCCCTAACGTAGTTTAAAGTAGTGTAATTTACTTAATTAACGCAAGTTTTCGTTGATTAAACTTGCTCCTAACGCAAGTTTATTGGATCAATCCATTTTGCCCCCCCCCCCGAAAAAATCCTGGATCCGCCCTGTCGAGGACGCGTCCACCAGGAGTATATCTGAAGGTTTAATCGTCTGAAGTACTTTTAAGGTGGCGATTCTATTGTTTTATTTATTTTAATTTCAGTATGATTTAATTTTACTAACTTGAAGTCAAACTTCAAGTTAGAAACACGAAAAATGCATCCATTAGGCGAACATGAGAATACTTTCCTGTTCAAAGTACCTTTAAAGGGCGATTTCTTGTCTTTTCTAAAAATTTAATTTCAATAAAATGGAGTCAAGCTGAAAATCAGAACCAAGAATATATAAAATAGAAACCTAAACCGCTCAAACCTAAAAGTCAAAGAAACTTAATGAAAATCTCACCGTCAGATTCAGTGAGAAATACTCCCCCGAAAATAACCCCCTCCCACGGAAAATATCACCCCTCTTCTTCGGCTGGTTGGTCTCCAATCACTTCCGACTTGTAAAAAAAAAAAATTAGAACTCTCAATTCTGGACGTAATGAGCACCCTCTGAAGTTCCTATGACCATGAGGTGGAAATGATGAGGAGGAAGGGGCAGTCCCCCTCCTGTATGGAATAAATTCTGCTCATTTTGGGAACAAATTCTGGGTTAGCGAACCTCTCCACCCAAGTAGAAGCTCGCTCTCTTAGATGGTATGGCCACTTACTCCGCCTCCCGCCAACTACCCCTGCAAGGATCATTTCGGACTTCGATCCCTTGGTAAATTTCCGGAAACGTCCTCGAGGGAGGCCGCGCACCAGATGGGCTGATGTTATAAATCAACGTTTCTTCAACCGCAACATCGACCCTAATGAGGCCCCATCCTTAGCCCTGGACAGGGCTGCTTGGAGAGGACTGACAGCGCTGTAAACCATTTCCCTCTACGCTGGCTACCCTGCTGAGCAAGAGCGTTAAGTCAAGTTATTTTGGGGTTTAATGTTACTTTTTACTTTCACAATAACAGCGTAGACCAGAATTATTCCCAGAATCAAGAGGGATTAAATATCAATTTCATATTTTGATGCGTTTTTCTCAGCTCAGTCGGAATAAATTCTGCTCATTTTGGGGTTTAGTGTTACTCTTCCCTTTCATGATAACAGGGTAGACAAGAAATGTTCCCAGAAATCAAGAGGGATTGAATATTAATTTCAAATTTTTAATGTTTAAAAAAAATTGTACCCCCCCCCCAAAAAAAATAACCCTCCAAACAAATGTCCTGGATACGACTTCGGGGATTATATACAAATTTATCCCTCCACCCTCCCCTCGTCTCTCCCTTAGAACTAATTCTGTATTTATCTGAAGGCTCAGTGAGAGTTGGGATGTTTCGGAATTAAAATGCACCCTTTGAGGCGTCTCTTTCCCTTCCTAACTAAAAAAAAAAAAAAAAAAAAAAAAAAAAAAAAAAAAAAACAGTTAGGAACCCCACGGTATTGTAGGGATTTGAAGTCCTTATATGCATATATTTGGAATTGCAAAACAACAGGGAATTTACCCTAAGACAGTGAAATTTGTTTAGGCCTTAAAAGTATTTCGGCTAGTTAAGGAAGGAGGGAGATACCTCGTAATTCCCAGGGCCGTAACCAGGGCTTTTGTTTGAGGGGTGACTTTCTTCGGGGTGGGGGGTACAAAAAAGTTCTGAAAAAATGTTTAAAGATATTAAATTGATATTTAATCCCTTTTGATTTTTGGGAATATCTCTGGTCTACGCTGTCATTATGAAAGTAAAGAGAAACATTAAACCCCAAAATGAGCAGAATTTTATTCCGTGTAGGAGGGGGACTGCCCCTTGCTCATCCCCACCGCCGCCTCATGGTCATAGAAACTTCGGCGGATGCCCTCAATCAGTAATTGAGAGTTTTAGTCTTTTTTCAGCAGTCAAAAGTGGTTAGAGACAAAACAGCCGCGGGGAGTATTTTCCGGGGGGGTATATGCCTAGATCCAGATTCAGCGTATCAGAGAACCCTATTGTAGAAGTTTCAAGCTCCTATTTGTAAATATGTGGAATTTTGTATTTTTGTCAGGGAAAGATCACGGATGCGTTTTTATTTATTTTTTTTTCCAGGGGTGATCGTATCTAACCAAAGGTCTTAGAACATCAGGAGAGGGCTCATTTGAGCGGAAATTGAAAGTTCTAGTGCTCTTATCATGTGACCAAAAAGATCGAATGGCAACTAGCCCCCCTCCCACGGCCCTGATTTCCCCAAAATTGTTTAATCAAAATTTTGAGATTACCTTTTTGTTCGGCATAGTTGGAAAGTCCCAAAACTATGCCTTTGGATATAACATGACCCCCCCCCCTATCCCCTGAGGATACATGTCCTTAAGTTATAAAATTTGCCCATCTTTTACCTATAGTATTTCTTTTGGGATATATACAGACATTTTTTTTTGGGTGGGGGGGGGGTTGGGTTTTATGCTTGGGGTGGGTTTCTATGGTTATAATTTTCCATGTAGATGGAAACCTCCTGGGGCGTACTTTCCAGGAGAAATTTTACAGTGGAGGGATTTGACAGAATTCCTATACGAAATTCTTTTTATTTGTCTAACTTTCTCTTTGCATACTCGATTTTGCATGTGAAGATGCTCCAGGGGAATTGTTCGGGGGAAATTTTCAGCGTGTTTGGATTTCTGGGAAAAAAAATTTCACGGAAGGGGGGGTATTCGGAGTGAATGGAAAAATGATTAGAACTTAAAGTCTTTTTCAAATGAAAGTATGCTAAGGAGAATTTTTCAGGTTGAATCTTCTGGAAGAAATTCTACGGAGGGGAAGGGAGGGAATTTTCAGCGAGGATGGAATTGTCCGGAAGGAATTTTACGTGAGAGGAACTTTCCACGGAAGTTTCCCGCGAGGGGAAGGAATTTTTCATGGAGCCAGATTTACCGGCATTATTTGAAAAACGATCATAAATTAAATAAAAAAAGACAAATTCTTTCAACTGAAAGCAAGGAGCAATATTAAAACTCTAAACGAGCAGAAATTATTCCATATATGAAGGGGTTGATCCCTCCTCAATACCTAGCTCTTTACGCTTAAGTTTGACTGTTTGACCCATTTTTTTAAGAACGACTCCTGAAACACAAGGTTTAATCGGAATGGAAAGCCTTTTAAAAGTGCTAAAAACTTTAGTGTGAAGAGCAAGGTATTGACGAGGGGGGCAACCCCTTTATATACAAAATAATTTCTGTTCGTTTTGAGTTTTGATGTTGCTCCCTTTGAGAAAACTTTTTTTTAATTCTAGTTCAAGTTTTTTTAATTTTCAAACTAATTTCACTCACTAATACACTATAATACATTATACAACAGAAAGAAAAAAAATATTTCAAGAGGGTACCTAACAAGTGAGTTATACTCGAAAACCGGCACCCTTAGAAGAAAAAATAAGCAATATTAAAAAAAATAATGAAAATTAAATAATAATAAACAATAAAAAATACACATCACAAAAAGAAAATAAGACATCACATTCAACTCACAGCCCACATTCCAAATAAAATAAAATATTAATATAGATGAACACCAGCACCGGCAACCAAGACTTCATATTAATTAATAATTAATTAATTATTATTAATTAATTAACAATTATCTATTAGATATAGTTTTGATTTATTTTTAGAAAGTGAAACAGAAGAGTGTGAATCTACATAACTTTCATGAATGTTAATGTTCAAAAACTTTATTTATTGAATTTTTTGAAGAAAATGAATTCTAGGGTTAGAGTTCAGCATGAATTCTAGGGCAAGGCAATTTAGCTGAACGTTTCTTAGACTATACCTATTCTGAACAAAAGAAATTAGCGAGAAATTGATAGAATCAAGATCCAGTGGTAATAATTCTTTAATCTGTTTAAGTCTAAAACGGACACAATGGACTGGAAGTACGAGATCAATTGGCAATATGCTAAAAACAAATTACACAAAAAGGATTAGTCCTCAGAGTGTACGAGAAAAATACGGCTGTGGTTAAGGTAGGGAAAAAGGTAAATAGGGGGTTCGATATTGAATCAAGGGTTAAGTAGGATTGTGTTCTATCCAGAGGGAGGGGGAAAGGGGGGCCCGTGCCCCCCTAGCGTAGTCTAAAGTAGTGTAATTTACTTAATTAACTAAAGTTTGTGTTAATTAAACTTGCTCCTAACGCAAGTTTATCGGATCAACCTATTTTGCCCCCTTCCCCTAAAACATTTTTTTTCGGATCAACCTATTTTGCCCCCCCCCCCCCAAAAAAAAAATCCTGAATCCGCCCCTGGTTCTATCCCTACCTGTATGGTGGACTAGGATCATTTTGATGGACTTGAACATGGCAAAGAACATGGACTTGAACATGGCAAAGAACATGGACTTGAACATGGCAAAGAACATGGCATGGAATCAAAAGAGAAGGTAAAACTCTCATAGACTAAGCCTATGGAGATAAATTTAAGTCCTAGGTAGAAATGTTTGCAATACGAATGAATCTTTTGATGTCCTGAGATTTCAATTTACAAAAATAGATTTGAAAATTAATATTAAAAAGACTAAGTTTCTCTTTAGTCTTAAACATAAAATATAATCTGGAAATAAATAATTGTAAAACAATAATGTTAAATAGCGAGAAAGTCAATCAATTGAATAGCTTCACTTATTTGGGTAGTATTGTTAGTTAATGTGGATGCAGTGAAGGTGTAAAAGGTAGTATAGCCAAGGTGCATGGCGTTTCGTCGCAGTTGAATAAAGTTTGGAAGAATTGGAAGATAAATCACGAACTAATGTTAGAATATTGGTCATTATGATTAGGCTATTGTAGTGACAGTGGTCAACTATTGGTTTAGAACTCAGGTGCTTAAAAAAGATGAAATAATGTATGTTTTCCAGGGGAATTGGCAAAGACTGACTCACCGTATACCAAACAATATTCTGTACAAAAATGTTATTTGATGATTCCCCTTTCTGGGACTGAAAGAAAGGGTAAGATGGCTAGGACACGTTTTAAGGATGTACGATGACAGATAACCGAAGATTATGCTTTTCGGCCATCCTTTTGAGGCAAAACGAAAAACAGATCTTCCACAAATAGGGTGAAAAGAGGTCTTAATGAAGGATATAAAGGAGATTAGATTTCTTGAGAGGGGATAAAGAGTAAAGCTCCGGATCAATTGGGGTCGAAGAGGAATAGATGTTGATGTGTTGACCTCAAGTGACTTGGTGGTGCAAGCAGAGCCGTTCAAGGGGGTAACCGGGGCAGCTACCCAGAGAGCCGTGGCTGGAGGTGCCATGGCTGTGGGGCTGCTCACTTTGATTGAATTTGTTACTGAAGTTTACCTTTTTGCTTTTATTCGAGTCGGGAGGGGTCCTGTAATTAATTTTCCCCCGGCACCACCAACCCTAGAAACGGCTCTCGGTGCAAGTGAATTGTTAGTAGAAGGGATATAGGAATCAAGTACATTCTTGTTTGCCTACAGACTAGCATTTTAACTCTAGTTTTATCTTGAACCAATTTTTCATGTGTTTTTTCTTTGTATTTTTAGTATAGGCTCGCATTACTTAAAAAAAAAACGGAAGATTTAAGAAGCCCCTAGTTTTTTCAAAACACTTCTAAAAATTACTAAGCAAAAAAAAAACAAAAAAAAACGGGAAATTGGGATCTGGCGACCAGGGACGTATCCAGATTTTTTTTCTGCGGGGGTTTTATAAAAAGATTTTTTCGGGGGGGGGACAAAAACGCATCAACAATTAGTTATATTAATTTTCGTTACGTTTTTATATGAGTCGGACACACCTTTTTTTTGGGGGGGGGAGGGGTTCAAACCCCCTAACCCTCCCGCCTTGGTGGTGACCCAATCTCAGCTTCTTTTGTTTTAGGAATACATGGCCAAAGTGAACATCATGAGTCTCAAACTATAAACTTAAGAGAAATTTCCTTTGAAGCTGAATAGGGGCGAATCTAGGGGGAGGGGTCAGGATGGCCCCGTCCCCTCTCCTCATGATTTTTTAACGGCCTCATTTTCTTTATTCTATTCTTTTTTAAAAATAAACTTGTCAATTTGGTCAATTATTGGCGCCGTTGTCACATTCCCTCCCCTCCCCTAGATTTTGCTCTAAGTCACCTTTCAAACTGAATCTTTTTAATGATTCCTAAATTCCGCAGATCAGTTCTGGCTACGCCTATAATATTAATATTCAGTAATACTGTCTCAATTTTGTGCTAATTTGCTGACTATTTTTACGCTATGCTTAGGAATGCTAATCCTATCTGTGGCTACACCGGTTTTGTTTTCCAGTTTCACTTTTCAAAAACAAGGCCCAGGAAGACAGGATGAGCCTGGCGTGACGTAATAGTTGTGTCTAAGGTTTTTACGGAGAAAGTCAAAAACTTGTGGTTTCTCTTTTTGTTTTAATTTTTAACTACGTGAAATGACTTAAAAGAGAATAAGTTTAAAAATGAAATCATTAATAACAAAATGATATTCTTATATAAAAGGTTCAATTATCGATGGTTATTCGTTTTAAATTGAGCTGGGCTGGGTCAGATAAAATACGCCCATTGAAACCATGTATAGCCTGCTTTGATATAGTCTTAAATAATTTCCTGTCCGTAGAATAACCAGTTTCTAGAAGTTAGTGACATGGCCTAACAACAACCGAAACTCGAAAAAGGGAATTTTATAACAATACATCAAAAGGAATTGGCTTTTTATGTTGATTTTAAATATATAAATGCATTAAGTTTAATGTTACCCATTAAAAGCAACGAGCCTGAGAAAACTTACCTGATTTTCCAAAAGGGGCCAAAAACAATGGAGGACAACAAGCTCCCCCTACACGACCCTTTTTGTTCCGCAGACATCCGATCGAAATTTTGAGATTGAGATCCATTTGATCCAGCATAGACAGGACCCTCCCCCCCTCACAGCCCATAGGGGGATGTATGAAATTTTTTTGGGGTGGGGGGGATTTCTCTGGGAGGATTTTTTTGGGGGTGAAGAATTTTCTGGGGGTAATGGTCCCCGGCTGGGGATTTCCCGACATGACTTGAAAAACCATCAGAAGCTAAATAAAAAAACAGTTTTTTTTATGGTAACAAGCAGCAACATTAAAACTCAAATGAACAGAAAGTATTCTGCATAAGAGGAGGGTTGACTGCTCCTCAATCCCTTGCTTTTTAAGCTAAAAATTTGACTTTTTGTCCCGATTCTTTAAGAACTTCTGCTGAAACACAAGGGCCGTATAATTGGAATTCGAAGCTTTTTTAAAGCGCTAAAAGACTTCAACCACCATTCTACTGAATAATTTCTGTTCGTTGCAAGTTTTAATATTGCTCCTTAATTTCAGCTGAAAAAAATGAAATAATGCTCAGTCCCTGGCATTTGGCATGCTGCAGGCTTGTATATGAGGGCCATTGGTGGGAGGGTTGTCTTCCTCAAAGACATAATTTCCGGACCCTTCAGCTACGTTCAACAAAATTGCTATATCAAAATTTTGATCGAAAGTTTTTGGGGAAATGAAGGGTATTGGAGGGGGGGGGATTCGCCGACCGATCGCTTTAGACTATTAATAAGGACACTAGCCCTCTCAACTCACAATCACAATTAAATGAGTCCTTTTTAAAGTTTCCACGACAATGCTGGCAAAGACCTAATTTCCAGAACTTTCAACTACATTGAACAAAATGCCTATGTCAAAATTTTGATTGGATGTGTTTGGGGATATGGTAGGCTTGAGATGGGCGTTGTTGCCATCCAATCACTTTCGACTATTAAAAAGGGCAATAGCCCTCTCAATTTCCAATCGAAAGAGCCCTTTTTGAAGTTTTTACGACAATACTTTCCATATGACACTATATGCCCCCAGGGCATAATTTACAACCTTAGCCCTGAGGGCTGTTGGGGGTTGTCATACTCAAAAACAAAATATCCGGACCCTTCAACTACGTACAACAAAATTGCTATATCAAAATGTCGATCAAAGTGTTTAGGGAAATGATTTATTAGTAAGGGCACTAGCCCTCTCAATTCCCAGTTGAATGAGTCCTTTTTGAAGTTTCTACGACAGCGCTGCCAAAGACTTAATTTCCAGAACTTTCATCTACGTTGAACAAAATGTCTATTTCAAAATTTTGATTGGATGTGTTTGGGGAAATGGTAGGCTTGAGAGGGGCTTTAGTTGCCCTACAATCACTTTCGACTATTAAATAGGGCACTAGCCCTTTCAATTTCAAATCAAATGAGACATTCTTGAACTTTCTACGACAACGCTTACTATAAAACCTTATATGCTGCCAGGGCATAACTTATAACCCTTGCGTGGAGGGCTGTGGGGGAGTGTCATCCTCAAAGACATAATTTTCGAGCTTTTCAACTACGTTGAACAAAATGGCTATCACAAAATTTTTATTGGATGTTTTTGGGGAAATGGTGGACGTAGGAGGAGGGTTAGTTCTCCTCCAATCACTTTTGACTATTGAAAAGGGCACTGGTCCTTTGAAGTTTTCGAAGTTTCTATAACATTGCTCTATAAAACCTTGTACACCCCCAGGGCATAACATACAACCTCATCCCTGAGAGGTGTGGGGGGGATTATCATCCTCAAAGACATAATATCCAGAACTTTCAACTACGTTGAAAAAAATTGATATACCAAAATTTCGATTGGATGTGTTTGGGGAAATGATGGGCGTGAGAGGGGGGTTAGTTGCTCTGCAATCAGTTTCAAGTAGCCTATCAAAAAGGGCACTAGCCTCTCAATTTCCAGTTGAATGGGCCTTTTTTGAAGTTTCTACGGCAACATTTTTCTATAAAAAAAACCTTATATGCCCCCAGAGCATATCTTACAATCATTGCCTTGAAGGCTGTGGGGGGGGTGGTGTTGTCATCCCCAAAACCTAATTTCTAGAACTTTCATCTACGCTGAAGTAAATGTCTATATCAAAATTTCAATTGGATGTGTTTGGGGAATTGGTGGGCGTGAGAGGGGAGTTAGTTGCTCTCCAATCACTTTTTACTATTAAAAGGCCTTTGAACCACGTTGAGCAAAATGGCTATCTCAAAATTTTGATTGAATACGTTTGGGGAAATGGTGAGGGTGAGAGTGGGGTTAGTTGCCCTCCAATCAGTTTCGATTATTAAAAAGGGCATTAGAAAGAGATGTGTCTGGGAAAATGGTGGGCATGAGAGGGGCCTTAGTCTTTCTCCAATCACTGTCAACTATTAAAAAAGGCACTACCTTTCAATTTCCAATCAAATGAGCTTTTTTTGAAGTTTTTATGACAACGCTTTCTATAAAAAAAAACCTTATATGCCCCCAGGGCATAACTTACAAACCTTGTCCTAAGGGCTGTAGAGGGTTTTTCATCCTCAAAGACATAATCTCCGGACCTTTAAACTGCGTTGAACAAAAGGTCTCTCTCCAAATTTTGATTGGATGTGTTTGGGAAAATGGTGGGTGTGAGAGGGGAGTCGAAATCAATTTCGACTATTAAAAAGCCACTAGCCCTTTCAATTTCTAATCGAATTAACCAATTTTCAAATCTCTACGAAAACGCTTTCTATAAAAACCTTATATGCCCCCAGGGCATAACTTATAACCCGTGCCCTGAGGGCTGTGGGGGGGTTGTCATCCTCAAGGACATAATTTCAAGAACTTTCAACTACGTTGAACACAATGGCTATCTAAAAATTTGGATTGGATGTGTTTGGGGAAACGGTGGGCGTGGAAGGGGTGTTAGTAACATGCCAAACACTTTTGACAATTAAAAAGGGCAATATCCGTTCCAATTTCCAATCGAATGAGCTCTTTTTGAAGTTTCTACGACAACGCTTTCTATAAAAAACCTTATATGCCCCCAGGGCATAACTTACAACTCTTGCCCTGAGGGCTGTGATGGGGGTGTCATTCTCAAATACCTAATTTCCAGAACTTTCAACTACTTTGAACAAATGGCTATCTAAAAAATTTGATTAGATGTGTTTGGGGAAAAGGTTGGCGTGAGAGGGGGGTTAGTTGCCTTCCAATCACTTTCGACTATTAAAAAGGGCCCTTTGAATTTCCAATCGAATGAGTCCTTTTTGAAGTTTCTACGACAAAGCTTTCTATGAAAACCGTATATGCCCCCAGGGCATAACTGACAACCATTGCCCTGAGGGCTTTGGGGGGATTATACTCCTCAAAAACATACTTTTCATCTGGAAATCAACTACGATGAACAAAATGGCTATCTCAAAATGTTGATTGGACGTGTTTGGGGAAATTGTGGGCGTGGAAGGGGTGTTAGTTGCCTTCCAGTCACTTTCGACTATTAAAAAGGGCACTAGCCATTCCAATTTCCAATCGAATGAGCCCTTTTCGAAGTTTCTACGACAACTCCTTCGATACGAAGTGCCCTGTTCTAAAAAAAAAAATATATAATACATTGTGCCAGCATCGTCCTTTACTTAGGCAGCGCTAATGCGCTGCCTATGATTGTTCAGGTGGTGGGAAAAAACTTCTTTTTCTTCCAACGATTTATCCAGTCGATATTTTAGATTTTCAAAGGTATGGTAGGTATTGATGACCTTATCCATGTCAAAATCCAAAACCCAATCATCATCGCTATTATTATCAACTTGTATGCTTCGTTACACCTCGGCTTATCTTACGTCATTGCGAAATACATATCGCAAAGCCTTTATTTTTTTTAACCAAGGTATGGTAGGCATTAATGGGTACCTTTGCATTAGCAAAGGTACCTACGTGAGAAGTCAAGTTTGGTTAATGTTAGTGAAATAAAACAAAATATGATGGAAATATAATAGTTTACAAATAAATTTGGGCTATATATTTGCACTTTAGGGGGGGGGGGTAAATCATAGCATATATTAAATACGCAACCTAACCTAACATAGGTACCTTTTTCTCCCTAAACCCCAAAACATCAATAGTTTAAATATTTTAAACGCAATGACAAGCCACGGTTTACGATCCATTGGTTCTAGCTAATGCATAAGTACCCATTGATGACCTTATCCATGTCTAAATCCCAAACCCAATCATCATCGCTATCATTTTGAATTTTGACACTTTCTGATTCTCGCTGTCCAGGTTGATTTTTATTGAGTCGCCTTTTTTGATTTCCTTTAATTTATTAATCTATTTCTATTAATTAATTAATTAATTAATCTATAGATTAATTCATCTCTAGGTTTTCCTTTAATTAATTATTAATGTTTTTTTGCAACAAAATGCCCTCTAAAACTGCAAAAATGGCAAGTGATTTTGATGAAAATTACACCATTAAAACCCTTCTAAAGAAATTACACCCTTCTAAAGAAATGCGAAATTTTACATATTTTCTGAGAAATGGTCACGGATGCGTGTCAAACATACTAACCTATTTATGCTGATTAGATTATTTAGATCATTTATGCTGATTAGAACGTAAAATCTGTATAATTTTATAAATTATACTCCCAAAAGGAGTGTAATTTTCATGGAAATTATGTAATAAAATTCAACATGCTTGTTAACTTTAATGACATTGTCGATAAAATATGAAAATTCTTATTTTTCTAGATAATATTGGTCACACGTGTCACGACTCTTAGTCCATAGCCGTCGATTATGTAAAGAGGATTCATTCCAATGAATATTTGATGATTATGTGACTATGTAATTAAATAAAAAAAAAATCTTTTCGAATAAAACTTTTGCTCGTTTTGAGTTTGACTCGGTTATTTATTGTAAGTTCTGTTCGTTTTTGGGTTTCTTTTATTTATTGAGGGTGATTTGTGGTAGTTTTACAATTGGAAAATTATTTGAATTTATTTCTACTAATCATTTTTGGCTTATTGGAGCTCTTTACTATTCATTGAAAAGTTTGTTTTGTGGAAAAAGTTTTTTAAGTTAATTTATGTTCATTTTTTGTTGACATAGTCTTTTTCATGGAAAAAATATTTCATATCTTTTTTTTTTTTTTTTTTCTATAAGATTCCATACTATTTGACTTTGAAGATTATTTGACTTTATTTCTGCTCATTTTTGGTTTAATGAAGCTTTTTACTTTTCTTTAAAAAATCTGTTCCGTATGTTTCCCATTAACACATACTATCTGTAAGTAATTAAAAAAAAAAAAAAAAAAAAAAAAAAAAAAAAAAAAATCAACTGAAAGTTCGGAGCAACGTCAAAACTTAAAACGAATAGAAATTATTATGTATATAAAAGGGGTTGCCTCCTCCTCAAGACCCTGCATCAATTCTTAAAGAAATAGGACAAAAAGTAAAAACTTTAGCATAAAGAGCAAGGTCTTGAGGAGGGGGCAACCCCTTTCATGTATGTAATAATTTCTGTTCGTTTTTAAGTTTTGATGGTGCTCCTTACTTTCAGTTGAAAAAACTTGTTTTTTAAAGTTTAATTTCTGATCGTTTTCAAATAATACTAGGAAATTCGGCTCCCCCTCCATGAAAAATTCCTATCCTCTACGGAAAATTACTCCCTGGAAAGTCCTTTTCCCCCCAGACAATTCCATTCTAGCTGTAAATTTCACCCAGAAAATTTCTTGCGGATGAACTGGGGTGAAAAATTCTTCTTTGTTCTTAGCGCACTTTCATTTGAAAAGGACTTTAATTTCTGATTGTTTTTAAAATCATGCCGGTAATCCCATCCTCCGTGGAAGTTTTCCAGCGAAAAGCCAGCAAAAGGGTATTTTCCAGCAAAGGTGTGTTTTTTTTTGGGGGGGGGGGCAAATGAAACTTTTAAAAACGCATCAAAAACGTGAAATTGATATCTACTCCCTAATGATTTCTGTGAATATTTCTGGTCTACGGTGTTATTATGAAAGTAAAGAGTAACATGGGGGTAAACGCCGGCCACCGTGTTCAGCACTCTTTCATAAAGAATTGAAAAAAAAACAGTATAAAGAGCGAGGGCTTGAGGAGGGGGTGGCTCCTCATATACAGACTAATTTCTGTTCGTTCTAAGTTTTTATGTTGCTGGTAACGTAAATAATAATAATAATTTATTTTTGGCCCACTAACATTATAAAAAAGTGGAGTAACAAAAGAAAATAAAAGGAAAAGACATACAAAACAAACACATGCAAAACAAAACAATACTCAACTGTAACTAAATTTACTATAACAATTATAAAAGCCCTTATAGCCCTATAATAGCCCTTTGAATTTCCAAACGAATGAGCCCTTTTTCAAGTTTCTAAAAGACAAATGCAAATGAGAAGAATGGTGACAATATTAACTGATAATAGATAATAACTAAATTTTCAAGATTGTTTCAATTACACGGGAACTTTTATACCCCTCCCTTCCAGCACCATTAATTAAGGCGCAGGTTAAAAATATTCGTGTGAAACAAGAGGCATTAGATATTAATTTCTACCCTCCTCCTCAAAACTCATTCTATATTGATCTGAAAGCTCAATGAGAGTTATGAAATGTAGGCATTAAAATGCACTCTTTGAGGTATCTTGCACCTTCCCTCCCTCCTACAATCACCCACTGCTTCTCCTCCTTAGTAGCTGATGCGCATTTATATATCGTTGTTTATGTTTTTATGAAATATAAAGCAAATAAGCTTAGTTGAATGAAGCTCTAAAATATATGTCCGTAAACGTTTACCTGCGATAAGAAGGGAAGTATCACTATCTAAATGAAGGGAGATGTAAAATGAATTCCTACCCTCTCCCTCAGATGTGCTTACACCCCTGTCTACACATAACATGTGTAGTTTTAATGTGTTTTCTTATTGTAAAAGTTCACACTCTATAATAGCTGATACGTAATTGAACAACAGAGGAAATAATTTCTTGAAAAATCAAGCGAATCAATTAGCTAAATCAAGCCTTACGATAAATATCTGTATTAACTGTGCACCTTGTATGGAGTACATTACTTTTCAAGAACGAGTGGGCCACCGTGCGGCTTTGCTTTCTCTGCTACTGGGAAGATCAGGAAATAGTTTTAAATCAATTGGCTATGTCAAAATTGCCGATCAAGAGAACTTGGTCATCTTTGCGGCAAAATTGTAGTTGTGTGTTTCAAAATAGCGGAAAAGACCACTTCCCGTGCCACAATCTTTTCAGTCTTATGAAAAATGGCACTAGAACATTTGATTCCCATCCAAATGAGCCCTCTCTCGATCAGTGGCGCTCTCAGAAATGTTTTTTTGTGGATGGGGGGAGGGGGGCTGACCGGGGGTACCTGGGCCAACCTGCGGAAAACTGTAAAGATTCCTTAGAAAAAATGGTATTTTAAGGCATTACTTTAACTTTATTTTAGCTCTTTGAATGCAAGTTTTGAGTAGGGACTAAGGAATGGACGATAAAACCGAGAACATTTAATACGATCTAAAAACAGAATGTGATTTTTTTCTTGAGGGGGAGTATAGCCCCTTTATCCTCTCCCCCGCGGGTGCACGCCTGCTCCCGATCCTCGAGGACCGTTGTTCAATACGATCGCCTCTGAAAAAAGTAAACAAAGAAAAAAACCAGTAAACATGTATCCGTGATCATGCTTATGAAAGAAAAAGACAAATTGCTGATTTTTGTAGATAAAAACTTGAAGCATCTAGAGTGCTATTCCATATATGCTGAATCTGAGGATTTTCATTAAGATTGCTTGTGTTGTTTTTTTGTGGGGGGCCTTCTTTTTTTGGGAAATTATGCAAATTTTCTGAGTTTCAAAGGTTTAGATTGGTCACATTAAACTTCTTCCATCAAACAAACATTATTAAAAATTCTGTTTTTTTTTGAAGTTTCGGTTACTATTGGCTCTAGTTGCTCCTTACCTACAATTCGTTACCTCAAACTGTTAAACACATTTTTAAGGTTTCGGTTTCTATTGACGCGAGTCACTCCTTGCTTACAGTTTGTTACCCCGATCTGTTGACACAAGATATCGTGTCACAGGAAATTAGGGTAGGCTCTTCTGATGTTGTGGCCCGTGAAAGAGCAAGTTTGGCCCAAACATGGCAAATATGTTATCAAGCAAAAATTTTGAAATCTCTTGAAATGGGTTTTGTGTAGCCTTCAAATATCAGATGCCACTGTGGTTTACTATTCGTTCCGAAACTTTAACGCAGTTCATAAAACCGAATTTTTTATTTTAGACCGTTTGTCCAGTAAACTAATGGCTATATAATATCGCATAGTTATATATTATCTTTCAGGGTGTTGGTCAGCGGAGTTTCTTCTTGGGCGGTTGTTCCTAAGCCACAAAAATATTTTAAGCCTTTTTTTTTTTTTACTTTCTATCAGAGTGGCTTTAGATTAATTGAATAAATGTTCAGAATAATGCACAGTGATTATGCGTAAAGCTTGGAATGAAGATATTTATAAGCCATCTAAATTCATCAAGAGGTAGTGAACTATCCATAGGTTTTTGCCTATTATAGTGAATAGAATAACTATAAAGTACTATGAGTAGCTGCTTTAAAGGTGCCTTATGTGGACTGTCCACTGTCTTTTTGTTTCTTATAAATCTATCAGCTCATTCCACTAATCTCAAATGGCACTGAAGATACCGGCACTCTCAATAAATGTACAATGGACTAGGGACAGAACAAACACCGCTACACATCCAACCAGTCTGCGGAAAACGTTCAGTTTTGCGGTTTTGTTCAATTGGAGAAATGTATAGAGCTGAAGTACCAAAAGAAAGTTTGGCATCTGAAAGATTTGATTCAGTAATTTTAATTCACAAAAGCGAATTTAGTTCTCTTGTTCCATTTGCTAGAAATTCCATCATTTCATCTGCGTCACAAGGAATGTCTTTGAATATTTTGATTGGCAAGTCCTGACTGCTGGTTCCATCACTGGAATTTTAAGGCACATTTTCAAATTTCTTAAGGTTGAAATACCCCTTTCAGCTTTTCGATTGAAACTAAATCAAAAAAGCTTAAGTGCATCTAGCTAGGTTGTCTAAATGGCACAAATTCAATATCTGGAACGGAATAAGGTATGAAATAGAAAGATCCTTCCTTATCCTCTTTGATTTTGTCCTCAATTAACCTGTCTTCGACCAGCTATGCTGATGACATTTTGAATACTAGCCAAACCCTTCAAAGAACCACAGAAACTTTCAAAATTCTTCAAGCTGAACACCTGAAAAATGGACTGCAATTCAACTGCTAAATCCGAGATCATTCTTTTTAATTGAAAAATGGTTAAATTAGTTCCAACTCTAGCTCTTGGGAATTGTTCTGTCCAACCTGATGACCACCTTACTTATCTTGGCCTCCCTATAGATTCTTCAATCCGCCACACCCGTACGTTTCTCCTTGATAGTCTCAACCGTCGAATTTCAGCAGGTTCTGCTTCTAGCTAGCCTTTAAAATGTCCTGGCACTTCCTCACATACTATACGCTACTCCCCTTTGGAAACAGTGGCGGATCCATAGGGAGGCCCCCCCCCTAGTGTAGTCTAAAGTAGTGTAATTTACTTAATTAACTCAAGTTTGCGTTAATTAAACTTGCTCCTAACGCAAGTTTATCGGATCACCCGTTTGTGCCCCCCCCCCCCCCCCAAAAAAAAAAAATCCTGGATCCGCCCCTGTTTGGAAACTGCTAACAATAACTGATCAGTATAAAATCATATCCCTGTTTTTCTGATTTGCTAAACATCTACTCCGCCTGTCTCCGTGATACAGCATTTCACAAATTGTTGCTAAATGTAAAGTAGCAGACCCAGAAATCTCAGTTGCTAGAAGAATTGCTAAACATAATCGCAACTATGGACTTCGTGAAGATGGACGGGTGCTCTTATTAAAGCAGTGATTATGATGGGATTCTACTTATTTAAGTAATTATTTATTTAAAAAAGTATTGTGATTTGTATTTATTGCATTTTACATTGCGGGGACTTATATTGTGGTTTATTTTTGCTTAAATTTGTTGATGTTGTATGTGTGTATTTGCTTTTTCTTCGCCTGATTTTGTTCTTATTTTATCCTTGATTTTGCCTAGTTCTGATTTGTCAGGTTTGTTTCTTTATTTTTCTTTCCTTTTCGTATGCTCCGTCCTTGTCACGTTCTTGTAGTCGGATTTTCAATAAAATAAATAAATTAAGTAGAAACTTCTCAGAAGTTCCAGTTGGTGAGTTGTATTTCAGATATAAAAACGGTATCTGGCGTACCCCCCTCCCCGCGGAAATAACTTATTTATACTTAATAAGGTACCGTTTTAACTTTGAATCAAATTAGAATTACTCTATTTCTGCTCCTCTTAACTTTCCTTTGGGAAACTTCGTTTCGGTAAGATTTCGTTGCCTAGTCAATTTTTAAATAAGTGCCCCTGAACTATGCAAAGGAAAAGTAAACTTACTTTACTGAAAGTCCAAGGTACTGAGCTTCGCTTGGTGAAAATAAAGACATTTATACCGCTGATGGTTCCTGAAAGAAACAAAACTCAACCTTTCCATTCCCTCATTTACACGAGAAAAACCTCTTTTGTGTAATCTTTCTAGATTTAGTGATTTTATACATAGAGGAAGCTGTGCGGAAATTCCTGTTCAGGGGTTTTCCTGCTATTTCAGAAAGTAGTACAGCTAGGCTAGGGGAATGGCAATTTCAGGAATGAATCCAGGACCAAAAATATATCCTGGGAAGGTATTTCCAAGCCACGAAACCTACCCTTTTGTTTGTTTTTACCACTTAAAAGATCGCATGCATGGAGAGTATACATATCTGTTGTCTGGCAAATAACGTTTTACATTATTTTTGGGTTTTCAATCCCTTTTTCATTGGCTTTAGCTTTTGAAAATGAAGGCTGATTCCTGTTATTTCAAAATAATTTTAAGCAATATCAAGCCCCCCCCCCAAAAAAAAAGAAATAATTTTACAGATCTTTAAGACCCTGTGAATTGGGTTGAGCAAAGGTCCGCCACTGGATGGTTTATTATTATTTTTTTTTCAAATTTCCTCAAGCCTGGAGCTTTTGATGGGTAACATTAAATTTAATGAATTTTATGTATTTGGAATCAGCGTAAAAAGCCAATGTTTTTTTTAATGGAGCAATCGTTATCAAAATTCTGTTTTTTAGAGCATCGGTTAGCCGATGGGCCGAGTCGCTCCTCACTTACAATTTGTTACCAATGTTTGATACTGCTCTTTATTTTTCTTTGAAAAATCTCTTTTTGGTAAGTTTTTTTACCTTGTCAATCCGTGAATTGGTGCTCCTGAACTATATAAGGGAGAAGCAGACTTTCTTTACGAAGAATTTCGTCTAAAATAACTATGTTTTCAGTTGAATATTTTGATAGGATTACTTCCGAAAACTAACAGTCCTGTTTTGTCAGACTGAAAGGTTCAATCTACCTTCGAATCAGCTTATTAATTAAGTAATCACACAATTATACAAAAACAATGCAAAATTAACTGAAATCGGAAGTCCGATGCCCAGTTTATTTATATAATCAAGATTTTCTCCTCCCTATCGCTTCCTTGAAATTCACCCTTTTCTGATTCATTTGGCAGTTTTTTCGGTGCTGCTAAAATATTTAAGAAAAACATATTAATGGCACTGATAAGGTCGTATCCAGAAGGGGGGGGCGGTTTTGAGCCCCCTATATTCCTCAATTGTGTTTTCGATCCGTGAAAAAGTGATCAAATGCATAAAAACAAATGGTACTTGTTAATTATACGGAACACACCCAATAAGTGAAGTTAGGTTAATCCTAATGAAATATACAAAAATATGATGGAAATAAAAAAAAACTATTCACAAAATTCTGGGAACTACTGCAAAAAAATATGGAAAGCAGGCCGCTCAGAACGCATTTGCCATATATTAGATATTTAATTAAAATATACCTACAACGTAGTTTTTCCACTGAGCCTCAGCTAATTGTCTCAGAATACAGGTAGCTAAACCGGTTTTGTCACTTGCAGATCAAAATTCTTGAGTGTGTTCCGTATAATTAATAAGTACCAAACAAATCTTCGATGAGTTTTGTTAAAACAAATTTTTATCCCCCTCTCCTCCATCGAACAACTCATGGATACGGCCTTTCAAACGGGTGTGTGGAAACGCATGTTCCCAACGTGTGCCAATTTTCAGAAACAAATATCGAGCCGTTTTCGAGAAAAAAGAACATACATACATACATACACAATTATTGCTCGTTTAAAGATTTAAGATAGAACTACCTGTTTTAGACGTCACTTGCTTGTATATACGTGTGTATTAGAGTAATTAGTGTGTGAAAGCGACTACCGGTTGCTCCAGTTTAGTCTCAAGTTTTATTTCCAGGAGAGTTTGTTTCCTCTCTATTGGCTTGTTAAAATTGAGAACAGGCGCGCAAATGTTTTCATGCTATACTTGGGGAGATGCTTGTATTTTCATTAGGTGATTCGATTATGGATTTGCAGCGTGTAGTATTCGCAATAATTTTGTCAGTTTTAGCCTTAGGATATAACGTACATCTTGTTTATCCACTTTCGCTTTCGCAGGTCCTTAGTGATCATTAGAACTGTGTTTACTGACTTAGGTAATAGGCTTGTGGAAGCCAAGTACGATTCATTGAAGTATTATAGCGAAACCAGTGGATAAATTATTGTTAAATGGACACAATAATAGTGAATTACATCTAGTTTTTACCAGGAATTGTACTTGAATTGCCCCTAGTGTGAAATGCTGGCTGATATGGACTTAACGCCAGTAACTGTGTCATCTTACAGCCTGAGTTCTCCTATTGAGAGCTCCGGGGGGCAGGGAACTAATAATCAATCCTCTAACTACTTTAGCGGGTCATCTCAGCTGCTAAATAACCCAGGGTCACCTGTTAGCTTGACAAGTGAGAGTCCTATCCCGACATTTGCATTATCCACTGGTCCTTCTACTACTGCCGAATTATGTTATAATACTGAAGCAAGGGAAAGTGGTCTACTTGGGGTAGGGGTAACTGTGGGTACACTGGGTATTTCTGAACTTGAATCTTATTGTATTTATCAATCAGGTTCCCTGGATTTCGAAGCAACACCTGAAACAGCAACCAGACCTTTGAGCGTTGACAGTGGCGGGGATTTACGTCCTGCTGATCCCCCGGATACCAAGGAAGGAATTCAAGAATTATGTCCAGTTTGTGGTGATAAAGTTTCTGGATATCACTATGGTCTGTTGACATGTGAATCGTGTAAAGGATTCTTCAAACGAACAGTGCAGAACAAAAAGGTATATACGTGTGTGGCTGATAGAAGTTGTCATATAGATAAAAGCCAGAGAAAGCGTTGTCCCTTTTGCCGGTTCCAAAAGTGCCTGGAAGTTGGGATGAAATTAGAAGGTAAGCTGATGTCGTCCTTGCTTATTTTTCTTATTCCACTTTCTTCGTATTGCTCTTTCAAATATTAATTTAATGAATTATTTAGGAGCCAATAATTTATTCATTCCTGCGTGGATTCAGTAGGGTTTTTGATCTGAATAATGTTAAGAATGGTAAACTTCTACTTTAGGTACTTTTGGCTATCTTGGAAAGGGGTTAGGTTAGGAAAATGAAACTTTCAGGGATGGGTCTGCAATCTAAAGTATGTCTCGGGAAGGCATTTTGAAGTACCTACCTCCACTCCTTCTCCCACTGGAGAGTCCTGGCCTTTGATGACCTTTAAAAATCTGTGTTTTACAAAAGTGAAACCTTGCTAAATAGATCTTCTGTTTAAATGAAGTACAACAAAATTGTTTTCAGCTTCACAACTTTGTTCAATCCCAATTTATAAGGTTTTAAAGATATGCAAATACATTTCCTAAATTTTAAAAAAGAAACAGTGATATGGCTTAAAATTCTACTCGAGTAACAGGAATTGCATTTCTAGAACTAAAGCCAGAGAAAAGGAAACTGATAACTGACAATTAAGGTAAAATGTTGTTTTGTCAAAATTTCAATAGTTATAGACCTGTCATGTAGACAAATTTCAGAACACTCTAGAGGGAGAAGGTGTGGAGGTAGGTACTTCAAAATACCTTCCCGTGACATTCTTTAGTCTGTAGACCCATCCCTGAAAGAGTAAATATTTACCAAATCATATTATTGGGTTACGAATAAAGTTAATATACCACTTGATGCCTTGTTTTATGCTCCTTACGAATATAATAATCATTTTTGTCGGAAATGAATTTTAGCCCCCAACCTTATATATACCAATTCAGGGTATATATTAGGGGGTGGTGGGAAAGTTTAAACTTACCTCTTATTTACATAAAAAATTAAATTTACCCCCACCCCCCTACTCTGCAAATATAAACCCTGAATTGTATAAATAGGGGTGGGGGGGGGGTAAAATTCATTTCCGACAAAAATGATTATTATATTTGTAAAAAGCATAAAAAAAAGCATCGAGTGGTATATTCACTTTATTCGTAACTCAATAATATGATTTGGTAAATATTTACCCCTGAAAGTTTCATTTACCTAACCTAACCACTTTCTAAGATAACCAAAAGTCGCTAAAGTAGAATTTTACCCAAATACACTGAAAAAGAGACTTCCTGATTGGTAGGATTTGAAATCGTAGACGCAACGTTCTACACTCTAGAACTGCATGCTTTGCTGCAAGCTGTGCAGCTGAGCACCAAATTCTACTTTCGAACGGGAAATGCCTGGGTATCAATGTCTGAACAGGCACGTGTCAGGACATACAAGTCTAACTAGACACAGGGGCGTAGCTCCAGCAATTTTCTTGAGGGGGCAAGCAAGTTCCACATCCACAGAGTCAAGGGAAATGGGCTATATAATAGGTTTTTTCAATTTATTGGAGGGGCAACTGCCCCCCTTGCCACCCACAAACGACGCCACTGACTAGACACACATATGAACGGCCCTTTAGTAATGTGAATTGTATTTGCCTTGTAAGTAGCAAGAAGCTCCCAGTAGATTATCGCTCTAACCTACTTATTATTCCTGGATATAAATATTCCTGGATGATTTTGTTGGTCTGTATTGCTAGGCCATTTGTTTGCTTATCTGTAGTTGACTTGTGTGGCTAGTGCTTTTGGTACTTGTCCATTATTCAGAACACACCCAATAAGTGAAGTTCGGTAAATTCTAATGAAATATACAAAAATATGATGAAAATATAATTCATTATTAACATATAAGGCCGCACAGAACACATTATATTAAATACCTAGCCTCACCAAAATATCCACTCTACATATTACATATTTAATTAAAATATACCTACAACGTATTTTTTCAGCAAACGTTTGGATATACCTAGGGCTTGGCGCTTACAGCGAAATCTTTTTGGGAGGGGTGCAGCAATAAAAAAAGGTACTTTTGTAGAAAGCGGTAAGCGCGCGAAAAGTGGAGTTTCGTTATTGCTAATTAAATAAAACAAAAGAGGATGAAAATATAAAGAACTTGTCAATTAGCTCGAACCCACGCAAGAAGTAAGTTTGGTTAATGTTAATGAAATAAAACAAAATATGATGAAGATATAATAGTTTAGAAACAAATTTGGGCTATATATTTGCACATTAGGGGGGTGGGAGGGGGGGGGTAAAGCATAGCATATATTAAATACGTAACCTAACCTAGGTACTTTTTTCCCCTAAACCCCAAAAAACAAAAAGTTTAAATATTGTAAACGCAATAACAAACCACGGTTTGCAACCCAATTTTCTATTTAAAGAAACCCGTTTGAGTAGTTTTTTAAGCAACTTCCCTATACAATATATCGCGTGGGTTCCAGCTAATTGACATGTAGGCCTACCAAGTAGGCTATAATAGTTAAAAAAAAAATGTTGCTATATATTTGCACATTAGGAGGGGGGGGTAAAGCATAGTAAATATTTAAATACTGAACCTAACCTAATCAACCCAACTTAGGTACCTTTTAGTCCCCCTAAACCCCAAAAAACTAAAGTTTAAGTATAGTTCCCGGAATGAGAAAACCTTTGCAATGCCTATCTTTATACAGCATCTCGTATAAGTACCTGATTTTCAATGTAATTGTAACGCGCTTACCGCTTTCTACAAAAGTACCTTAAAAAAAAAGATAATATGATCAAGAAGTGCCCAAAAAATGAGGAAAATTTTGGATTTTTAGGTACACAAATTTGGATTTTTAGGCGGACTCTGAGAAATTAGTTGGTTTGTAAATGTGGTTTAAAAAAAAAACCCACAAAAATGTCGTTCCACACAGTTTTAGCAATTCTTAATTTTTTTCCCTCGGATTACTCTGAATATCACTAGAAAACCTTGTTAAATCTACAAATACTAATATATATATATATATATATATATATATATATATATATATATATATATATATATATATATATATATATATATATATATATATTTATATATATATATATTTATATATATTTATTTATATATATTATATATATATATATATATATATATATATATATATATATATATATATATATATATATATATATATATATATATATATATATATATATATATATATATATATATAAAGTTTTTTATTCACTGAAGTTTTGGCAAATAAGTTATACCGTGGTGGTTGAATATCAGATGTTGTTAGCAACGTTAAAAAAGGGTCTATGGTAAAATCAAGTTATTTCGTGGAGAAATCAAGAAAATTGCACTTCTTTAGAGTTCGAATTAAGAGCACCGGTCAGTGGGATTTCTCTGTAGGTTGGTTTTATTATTGCCCCCTCTGAAATTTTCTGCTCAAGTGCCCTCTCTATCCCTCTTAAAATCAGCACACTACATCGATTTGTTAGCCCGTTATCTGTACATTTTCCTCAAGATACTTAAAAGTTTGCTTATTATTGCACTTATCACCTTTTCTCACTTGTAAATATATTTGATTTGGAAATTTCATTATTTGATATTAAATATAGGCTATTGGTTTACATTGCGAGATCTATTTCCACGAAAGCCATCAATAAAGGACCCTTTGCATTTCAAATAAATTTGGTGTCGGTATTTAACTATGATTTTCCGGGTTCTAGACATTTACCCCCCCCCCCCTCGCGTAAAATACCCCCGGAAAGTATCCCCCCATGCAGAAAATAAGGCATTCCAAATTTGAGAATTTTATTTGAGTCTTGTTTTTTTTTTTGTAGAGGAACGAATTTTGGTACTTCTGTATTATGCGCCACTCACTCAAGTTTACGCTGTCTAAAACTCGAGAACAAACCGTTTTTTTTTTTCGTTAGTTTCTTCTTTACTTTAGAAATAAATTTGGGCTATATATTTGCATTTTAGGGGGGGGGGGTGTTTTCCACGGGGGGGGGGGGGTAAATGCCGGCCACCTTAGTTCGGCTTTAGAGGAACCAGTTTGATCGAAATAGTCATTTGTGCTGCTCTAAGATGTTAACCCTTGTGATTGAAGGGGCCACTAGTGTTTCTTATTGGCTCTGGCCTAATAAACCACTTTATAAGGGTAAAGTAGGTCTACCTGCAGTTTTGCTGGGCGGCATATTTGCTTGATCGTAACTTATGCTGTTGAGATTCTGCAATGATACACCTAGATTTGATAAGTGATCGAGAATCAGTTCCTTCTGTAGTAGCATCTGCAACGGGGAGAAGTCCGAGAAAATCTTCACGAACCGAAAGGCTCGGAGGTAAATGGTAGAATTACTTGGGAAGTACATTTTTAATGTACGCCTTCTTAATTAAAAAAAGGGAAAAGCTTTTTTATGTAGAAAAAAGACCCCCCAAAATAAGATGGTCGGAGCAGAACATTCCATAAGTAGCGTGCAGTAAATTAAAGACTAATTTGATGCTCTCGATGTAGTCCAGGACTTTCAGCTCAAAAAAGTGTCGAACCCGGACAAAATTGCAATATAAACGAAAATGGTACCAAAATGATCAGAACATACTAAATTACAAACTGTACAACATACTAAAAGTCCCCATAAATCCGAGTGGGGCGAGTACCCGAAAAACAGGGGAAAATGGGGAAAATGCCGAACATGCCCAGAAAATAGTTTAAAGTGAGTTTTCTGAGGTTTTCACATACGCTGATTACGAAATTGACATCTAAAATTCAGTATAGAAAAAGAGTACTACGGAAAACGGGGAAAAAGGGGAAAGAGGGGAAAGAGGGGAGAAAAGAGAAGAATACAGGATAGGGGTAGAAAGCGGTTTGAAAGATATTTTCTGGGGTATTCCTATCTAGTGATTACGAAATTGAGAACTAAAATGATATAAAAAAATTGATTAACATAAAACGGGGAAATGGGGGGGGGGGTAGGGAGGGGAAAAAGGGAAATATACAGGTTAGGGGTAGAAAGCATGTGGAAATGTTTACTTATGTCAAAACAGAAGATCTAGAGAGGGTCAGCTACCCCATATGTTTGGAAAAGGCAAAAAAAAACTCAAGAAAGAAATATGGAAAGATACTGAAATTAATTTATTACGCATTCCTCGCCGATATCAACAAGCGCGTGGGTTCGTCAACATAATCCTGTTCTAATTAGACATTCAGTAAGAGAAGCAAGGTAGACTAGTCACCGCGGAGTTCCAGTGCCGACGACAAAACCTATCCTGATGGAATGACATCTAGCGGATCCAATAGTCCCCAGTCTGCGTGGATGCTTACACATGTGACATGGTAGCAGGATAAATCAAGGTACGACTAGATTTTTTTGTTAAGTCAAGCATAATTGTGCGTATCGGCAACTCTTCTTTCAGTACTAAGCCAAGTTTAATTCATTATTTTCCCTGGGTGCCTGAATTCATGGTTATAGTTGCGTTTTGTCAAGATTAAGCAAGAGCGACATCTAGAACTTGAAACATCGAATCCACAGCTCTTCGGACAGTTTGCAAGCGGCAAGTTTATTGCCCGACGAAGTGATCGTTATTGGGCTGGATTGGCTCCAGACCTCGTCATCGAGACAGTGCTGATGAAGAGCCTAAAAACAGATGGAAGGATGACAAGAGGAAAAGGGATGACTGAGCTTCAGAGAAACATATGGACAATGTCTATGCCAGTACTCGCTTCAGTGAATGATCTAATGCAGAAACTGACGGGCCTAGAGTACAGTTCTAGTGAACAGCACGTTACTGCAACCGCAGCACGAATAAAGAGAGATACTAAGGATCTACTGACGTTTCTTGAATTCCTTCTAGAGAACTGTCCTTTCACTAGTTCCAGAGTGCTGAGAAGTATAGGTTCCGGGCTGATTGCCCAAAAAGGCGTCAATGCAGAGGATTCTAAAGCTGTAGGTGAGCTGATCCTCCAGCGCATGTATGGCCAATCCGTCGAAAGTTTTTCATTCAGGAAGAAAGACAAAGTCGTTACACTGGCATCCGATGGGAACATAAGGATAGATAGCGAGATTTTGCATATCGACCCTGCACTGATTTTTCAACGTCTTTCGACTGCTGCCCATACATATGAAAATGACATGGCAGAAACTCTACGTTACGAACTGTGCAGTTATCCGCCCGCTGTGTTTGAGAATTCTGGCATAATGTGTCAGCCAGACAAACATGCACTAGCGAAAGCAATATGGAAAGAAGCGGAAACGGACTCGATTCACCACCTGCCAGTGTCAGATCGTGTCACTGTAGTTGACGGAGGTTGGCTGCTTCAGCAAGTACCTTGGTATATTTGTGATACTTATGATTCAATCTGTGAAAGCTATGTTAGTTTCGTTACTCGACTCTGTACCTCCCCTAGTGTTGTCTTTGATGGATACAGCGCTGGTCCAACCAAGAAAGATGCTACCCACAACCGACGGTGTAAGGGAAGCCAGCATCAAGTGATCGATTTCAGTTTAGGGATGAAGCTCCAGAAAAAGAAGGAAGAGTTTTTGAGCAACTCTCAGAACAAACAGCGAATTATAAGCTACCTCGGGGAAAAACTCAGAGCCAAAGGATTTGAAGTCGTCCATGCGAAGGACGATGCTGACTATCTAATCGTGAAGACTGCCGTAACGAAAGCAGAAAGCTCTGAAACAATAGTTCTTGGCAACGACACTGACCTTCTGATTCTACTCTTGTATCACCTCCCGCCTAATGCAAAAACACTTTACTTCCAATCGTCAACAAACGCAAAAGAAGCGATAACACGGTTCTGGTGCCTCAACGAAGTTAAAATAAAATGGGAGAAGTATCCAGGCTACTTCTGGTAGGGCACGCAACTTTTGGATGTGACACGACCTCACGAGTTTTCGGACTTGGAAAGCAAGCTGTGCTACCTCTTTTGAAGAAGAGCGAAGTGTTCAGAAAAAAATGCGAAGTGTTTCTAGATGAATCATCGTCTAAAGATAAAATGGTGAAAGAGGGTGAACATCCTCTCCTCAGCTTGTATAAAGCACGACCAAACAAAGATATAACTAGGCTGTAATATTAAATTTTCTTCGAAAAAGTTTCTTCTTCAAATACTGCGGTGTTTGTTAAACCTGAAAGGCTTCCGCCAACCGAAGCTTCAGCTTCATTCCACTCCCAGCGAGTGCACCTCCAGGTATACCGTTGGAAAGGGGAACCAGCTGACCTCGACCCGTTTGACTGGGGTTGGGTCCTCAGAGACCATAAATACTAACCTGTGATGACCGATTTGTTGCCCGCACCTCAGACTCTTTTGAGTGTCGTGAGATGCAACTGTAAGACAGGCTGCGAGAACTGGCGATGCAGCTGCAAGCAAAATGGATTAGCGTGTACGTTCGCGTGCGGAGAATGTCAGGGTATCAACTGTTTGAACAGGGACAACGAGATTGTCGAAGACGAGGAGCTCGACTAGTGACATCAATGCTGTGTTTTTCAAATCAACTCTACTGCCTTAAAAAGTGCAGATTTTACCTATAGTTATTGAAGTTCTTTTTTTTTGTTTTTTATTCAACGATACTGCCTTCGAAAGTACAAATTTTACCTATAATAGCTGAAGTTTTATAGTGTGATCACGGCCAAGAAGGTGTTTTCTTTATGTTTAGTAATTCAAATGGTTGTAATAAATGTCTGTGATTCAAGAAAGTAAAAGTTTGATACTTAAGCGAGTTATTTTGTCCATAGGCCTACTTATTAGACATTAGCAGCTGGCTCAGGAGTCAGACTTCCCTTCCCCTTTCCCGTTATTTCCTCCAGTTTTGTTCGGTTTTCATGGTTCTCGTTTTCTTTCCTTCATTTTAGGTGTCAGTTTCGTGATCAGCAGATAGGAATACCCCAGAAAACTCATTTCAAACTGATTTCTACCCCTGAATTCAATTATCCCTTTTCTTCCCCTCTCTCCCCTGTTATGGTGGGCCTCATGTTCTTTATTTAATTTTAGATGTCAGTTTCGGGATCAGCAGATAGAAAGACCCCAGAAAACATATTTCCAAGTGCTTTCTACCCCTACCCTGTATTTTTTAATTTTTTCCCCTCGTCCCCCTGTTCCCCCCGGTTTCCGTTGTACTTTAATTCTATACTGAATTTAGTATATTATTGTTATGATCAGCATATGGGAAAGCAACCGGCAACTCATTTTCAATTGGTTTATGGGTATGTTCGGTAGTTTTCCCAGTTTCCCCCGCATTTCCCGCTGTTGTCCTGTTTTTCAAGTACTTGCCCCACGCGGATGTATGGGGAAGGTTAGTATATTGTACATAATGTTTTTCTGATCAGTTTGGTAACATTTTCGTTTATATTGCAATTTTGTCCGGGTCAAACCCTAAAAGTCCTGGACTAATGGTCTTTTACTCGTCTTGATATTACTAAGTCTCAGCACACGGCTTTAATTCTCTGAAAAACTCATGCAAGCTAAACTTTCGGTAAAGCTTCTGTTTAGAATTTTACAAATTCTTGGAAAGATAATTAGTTAGTTTATTTGAGCTAGTTTTGTAGATATATCTTGTATAACCACCAAAGCAATAATTTTGGTTCGTTTTAAGTTTCAAAATCGCCCTATTTATATAAGAAATGCGTTGTTTTTGAAAATTAAATGTTGCTTGTTTTCAATTTTTTAAACATACAGAATAATCCTTACAAAAAGATATTTGGTGTAAATGTGAGTTTTTTTTTCGATTAGGACATTAAATACGTGTTTTACTTCCCACCACCCTTAAACTTTCTCTCAAGATACGTTTGACAAGATACGTCACATAGATAGAGATTCTGAGGTCTATTTTGTCACAGCTAACTTTGAGAATTTGCACATAGAAAATTAATTATCTCCATACAAATGCAACTGAACGAACAACATTTTTTTTCATCAGGCTATTTTTTTTTTTCAAATACGCAGTTTAGTTTTCACATTCTGTAGGGGCTGAAATGTGGAGAATTCTAGAGGTTATTTCTAAGCATCAATCAAGGTTTTCTCGACCAAGGGGACTACAATGGTGCTTTTTTATGCTTCCCAGCCTTTCAACTCCGCAAATGACCCAAAGAAATGTCATTTTGGTACCATATGACACATCCATCTGTAATGGTTTTTTAATTATTTTTTTAATAATTAAATTATTTTATTTTTTATAATATAATTTAATTATTTTTTTATAGTTTAATTATTTTCAATTATTTTAATGGTTTTAAATTATTTTAAGTGGCATGTAGACATGATCAGCAGTTTTTCAATGAGCCATTAAGCATCTTTGTGATCTTACAGTTGCCCGTGAGTCCTGGAAAATAAAAAAATCAAAATATAAGGAGAGACATGATCTCCTTTTTGCCTTTTATTTCAAGATGGAGGGCTCAAAACATTCGGTTTTAGACATTAAACTATGAAGGGTCGATTGACTTTCTTGAGTTTTAAATTTCCCGGCATTTTGGCCACTTCTGGGAGAAATCAACCCCACTTCTGAGGCCGATATTTTCTAGCACAAAATTGTTGACACGTCACTTTGCTCTTGTCCCATATCTCTTTTACTTATAAAGAGCATTATATATTACGATTTTCGTTCAAACCTCTTCCAATATTATATTACCCTTTTTTGAAAAGATCAGCCGTTGAAAAAAAGAAGAATTACTAGTGCTGTACATGCAAAAAAGTGGTTGTGTTTATTGTTCAGGGTTTGTAGGTGTATTTTTAATTGTTAGAAACCATTTATATAATGTGTTCTGAGGGGCCTAATTTCCATAATTCTCTGTTGTAGTTTCCATAATTCTGTTACTGAAGTATTTTATTTTCATCATACTTTGGGTATATTTCATTAGGATTGAACTAACTTCACTTTTTGAGTATTGTTGCTATACAAATAAGTACCGTTCATTTTTTCCATAATGTTTTGGAAGCATAATAATTCCAGTTTCCGAGTTTTTTCGTAAATTGATTTTTCAAACTAGCTTTATTCAAAAGAAGTAAAGAGCGGATATTATATATATATATATATATATATATATATATATATATATATATATATATATATATATATATATATATATATATATATATATATATATATATTTATATGTATTCATGACATCAGAACTGTTTTGTCTACGCACACACCTGTGTCTAAATCTAGTCTCATCGAAATTGAAAGTTTGAACACTTTGCCAAGGATAACGTCACATAGTTGTAAAAGTAGGTCACGGTCAAAATTTTTGTCACAATTTCAAACCCATGCTGTTTTTCATTTGGATACTTTCCCAAATCTCTAGATTGGTGTTTTTCTTTCATTTTTTTTTTTTTTTTTTAAGCATTACTTACCTCGTTGACTTAAATTTCTCCTGTGGATACGATAAAATTATGAGTGGAGGGGGGGGGGGTAGTCTATGAATATATTTTGTGTGTCCAAGACTATATTCCACTGATATTTTTTTTCATGTACTCACCCGTAGTTTTTTTTTTTTTTTTTTTTTTTTTTTTTTTTTTTTTTTTATAACTTGTGTTGAGTTGCTAATTTAGTGTGTCGTCAACATATTTTTTGGGGGGTAAAGGCACAGCATAGGCACAAATTTAGGACAATTTTTACCTGTTGGAGGGGGGGGGGCTATTATAAAAAAAAACAACAACAAAGGAGTCTATTAAAAAAATAATGAAATGTGAATAATGAGTACCCAGAAGTCCAAAAATAATTAGGATTATTGGGGCCTGGACCTCAATGCCTCCTGGGTGCAGCCTTGCCTCCTTAGGTCTCTGAATCCGAACTTACCCCTTTATTCCGGTGGGTAAAAAAAAGTAGCTCCAGGACCAAAAGGTCAGTTAATGCTCATATAGTCAGGTGGGGGGGACAATGTCAATTTGTCTTATTTAGTTTTTTTTTTAATTTAGCACTATCAAAAGTAACTTTTTAAATGACTGCTGATTTGCAGTATATAGGAATGTAGGAATATAGGAATGAATGCGCTACAGTGTGGCAATGTGGTCACTGAACTATAGGAAGCTATAGTTTCAATGGAAGTCGGCTTTTCCCTCCGGAAAATACCCCGAAAAATTCACCCGTGGTAAATTACCCCCCTCCCCCATCGAAAATTCCTCCACACGCAAAATTTAGCAGCCTCAGAGAAAGTAAAAGATAGATACTACAAAGTGTCATCAGATGTCCTAAGAGGTAACAAAACGACCAAATATCAAAACAGTATTAGGACAGGAGCTGGTTGGTCTCCAATACCTTTTGGGTTATACAAAAGGCTCGAACTCTCAATTTCCTATCGAGAACGTCCCCCAAAGTTTCTACGACCACGAGTGGCAGGATTGGGATGAGGAGGGCTGTGCCCCTCCTGTATGGAATAAATTCCGCTAATTAGTGGTTTAATGTTACTCTTTACTTTCATAATAACAGCGTAGACCTGAAATATTCACAGAAATCAAGTAGGATAAATATAAATTTTTACCTCCACCTTTCCCTCCTTCTTGGAGCTAGTTCTGTATTTACACGAAGGTTCAATGGGAGTTAGGATGTATTGGCATTAAAATGCACCATTTTAGGCATATATCCCCTCCCTAGCAACAGTGAAAAGGGCGTGGGAGAACAGTATTAGGACAGGGGCTGGTTGCCCTCCGATCATTTTTGAATCTTAAAAAGGGCTGGAACTTTAGATTTGCAATTGAATGAGCTTCCTCCAAAGTTTATACGACCACCTTTCCCAGTAAAACCTAATATCATAAGCAGCGCAAGAGCGCTGCCTAAGTAAACAACGATGTTGGCTTTTTTTTTTTTTTTTTTTTTTTTTTTTTTTTTTTTTTTTTTTTTAGACCAGGGCACTTCGCATCGAACGAGTTGTCGTAGAAACTTCAAAAAGGGCTCTATCGATTGGAAATAAAAGGGGCTAGTGCCCTTTTTAATAGTCATTAGTTATTTTTCCAATCAACATTTTGAGATAGCCATTTTGTTCAATGTAGTTGAAAAATATTAATATTATGTCTTTGAGGATGACAACCCCTCCCCCCACATCTATAAAGGCAAAGGTGTAAGTTATGCCCTGGGGGCATATATACTGAACAAACTTCTTTTAAATGTTTTCACTTTATAACTTTAAGAAATCAAAAATTAATTAAAGTTTTAAGGAATAAATATCAACGTATGTATATTACACTGACATTGCATATTCATTTGTATTTTATAAATTATATGTTGGGGTTTCGAACCCTAATTATGCTAATATCTGCTCGTTTTGAGTTTGGCTCGGTTATCTATCGTAATTTCTGTTCGTTTTGGGTTTCATTTATTTATTGATGCTGATTTGTGGTTGTTGTTTGGTTGGTAGACTATTTGATTCTATTTTGTTCATTTTTGGTTTAATGGAGCTCTTAACTTTTTTTTTGAAAAACTTATTTTGTGGAAAAGGTTTTTTTTTAATTAATCTTAACAATGGGCAACTTGCATAGCTTACAGCCCTTGCCCGAGGGGCTTGAAGAGGGGTTTTCCAATCTGGAGGCATGGTTATTTGAGCTTTGGAATATTTCTGAACAAATGTCTGTCCCAAAATTTTGATCGGATGTGTTAGGGGGAAAACGGTGTAGGTGGTAGTTTGTTGCCCTCCGATCGCTTGTGACTCTTAAAAAAGGGCGCCAGAACTTTTAATTTTCAATCGAATAAAGCCTCTCCGAAGTTTATGCGACCACACTTGCCATATGAAGTGTCCCTGGGAAAAATAAATGAAAATAACACATTGAACCCTTATAGCTCTTTACTATGGGCAACGCTGTAGCATTGCCTCTGACTCAAACAGGTGAGTAGAACTTTCAATTTCCCTTCTAATGAACATCCGAGTTTATCCAGTGGGACAAGACTGTGTCCAGGGAGGTTAGGGGTTCCTCTCCTCCGTAATGTCCGCCCGAATCGCAAAGATGTAACAGAAATCAATATAAAAATTTTTTTTGCGTTTTTTGAGGTTTTTTTGTGTACCTCGCCCCCTCCCGATAAAATTCTTTTGTAAACCCCCTTCGAAAAAAATCTTGTATACGGCCCTGCAGGGGGAATATGGGAGGATTTTCTGGGGAAGGATGAGTAGACCCAGTTTCTATACAGGAAGCTGCATATGAGACCTTTAATTAAATGAACGTAGTTCTCGTATCTTTTCACCGAATTCTTTAGATTTTTCTTTACTTTTAGATAGAAATAAAGCGTGGCTGTTTTATAACTTCGATAAAAAAAAGTTTCCGATAGAGAACTTTTAAATAAAAATAAAGAGCATAAAACCTAAGACAAGAAGAAATAAAGTCTTATAATAATTCAAACTGAGGACGAAAATGTATGTATTTGATTAAAAAAAATATGCGTATTTCGAAGGACACAATAAAATATTGACAAAAAATCAAATATTGACGAAAAACAAAAAAGTATAATTGGAAATCAACACGAACTGAAAGTAGGGAGCGACCCGGCTCGATAGTAACCGAAACTCTAAAAAACGGAATTTTGATACCAATAGATACATCAAAAGAATCATATTTTTTTGCTGATTTCAAATATATAAGTTTCGTCAAGTTTAGTCTTACCCATCAAAAGTTACGCGCCTGAGAAAATTTGCCGAACAATGGGGAATTTTCGAAAAAAGGAGAAAACAACCCCTAAAAGTAATAGAACTTTAATGAAAATCACATTATCAGAAATTTTGTATTTTTTGCCAGAAGAAGGATCACGGATGCGTGTTTATGTTTTTTTTTTCCAGGGGTGATCGTATCGAACCAGTGGTCCTAAAATATCGCGGGAGGGCTCATCCGGTCAAAATTTTGAGATAGCTTAATCAAAATTTTCTATTAAGGGGTCATTATTAAAGAATTGGAACAAAATTTGAATTTAGCGTAAAGAGCGAGGTATAGGCCAGGGGGCGAACCCTCTAATATACGTAATAAAACTATACGAATATAGAAGTTCGTTACATAAGTTAATTTGTAAGTTAAGTCAGAACAGAATTTCGAGAAAGCCATTTAGCCAAACAAAAAAGAAGTAAAATTAATATGCAAATTTCGTTTTGATTATTCATGTTCGGTGAGCCAAAATAAAAGCTGCATTAACTCAGAAGCAACTGATATATATACATATTTTATATATAGGCTATATATATATATATATATATATATAAATATTGTTAAAATAGTTAATAAATGTGTTTTTTATTCCTGGAACACCCCTAGGACAACTTGCTTTTTTTTTTTTTTTTCTTGTTTTTTTTTTTGCTATTGCATTGTAATTGAGTAGGCATAGCCTTTGTTAAATTTACGGGAGTTTTCACATGCAAAATTGTGTATAGGAATAACTTTCTGGGGTAGATATTTTTTTCCCCTTCCCCCTTTCTTCATGTACAAATAATGTTCTTTCTATTGTTTGATTGGCTAGTTGATGTTTTTTATTTTATAAGTTGTCTTTTTCTTTGTTTTCGTCGATAACTGCATTTTTTTTCAATTCGTTGATTTTTTAATTTCACTTGTGTACATGTAAACATGCCTTACCAGTAATTAGGATTCATTTTTATCGTGATCTCTTTTTTTAGCCGTTCGGGCTGATAGAATGCGAGGTGGAAGGAACAAATTTGGCCCCATGTACAAGAGAGACCGTGCTAGAAAAATGCAAATTGTCCGAGAGAAACAGTTTTGTTCACCTGGTGAAACTCCAACGCCCCCTGTGAACGGTGTAATTTATCCAGGGGGTCATCAAATCACCGGTGCTGAAATTGCATTAACATATTCTGCAGCAACAGGAACTTTTCAAGAAACCGTGAAACATGACATTCAAATCCCACAGGTTTCTAGCCTAACATCATCCCCTGATTCAAGTCCTAGCTCTCAGATTAACACATCTCTTGGTTTTGTAAACTTACAGCCTGAAAAATTATGGACAGTCTCCCCTAATGGAGTAAGTATCCCCCAAGCAATGTCACCGAAGGCATACCAGTTTGAATCCTTGTTAAACAGTGAATCGTCGTCTCTCAATAATATAGTGTCCAGTGGTAAAATGCCACCAATATTAAGTGATCTAGTTCAAAGCTTGGATGATAAAGAGTGGCAATCAGCACTCTTTGGATTACTTCAAAATCAAACATATAATCAGTGTGAGGTCGATCTATTTGAGCTTCTGTGTAAAGTTTTGGATCAAAGTCTGTTTACCCAAGTCGACTGGGCCCGAAACTCAGCTTTCTTTAAAGAATTAAAGGTACTTTTTCTTACCTAATTTTTATTTTACTTTAAAGTGAGTTTATTTTATCTTTACTAAGATAAAGATATCTTAAAACGTTAAGTTCGAACCGCAAAAGAAGCCACTAATGCCAAAGCACTTTTTTATGGTCGGAACTGGTGAATATTTTTTCTTGAGTAAATTAAAAGCAGACAGTTAACAGTTTTTGAGTATCAGCATCTCTCTTTGAACCTTTCTATTCCCATATTATTTCCCTATGGCAAAACTGCCTTTATGGCAAAACTGTCTTTTCGCAATATGATGAGTTTAAGACAACTTATTCAGCTTAATGCCTATTTTGCTTTATACTCGACTGGTAGAACCGACCCATTGCTTTTCCTGGTTACATAATAATTTCAATAATTTAAATGATATAGAAAATTGTGACTTAGGCCTTTACAACGTTAAACAACAACTATCGCATTGGCATTCTGATTGAATTAAACCAAACTATATTATCCGTATGATAACTTAGTAAGACTACGATAATTCACTACCCTATAATTAATATTTGTCTAGCCGGCGTATTAACTTTAATACAATTTTAGGTACAAGACTTTACATTTACGATGCATAGTAGGCGATAAAGAGATTACGTTTAAAACTGAAATCATCTGTACTTATCTCATAAACCCACCACACTCAAGTTCTTGGTCTGACAGAACCGGTTTCTTTCTATGTTTGTACGCGGTGATAATCAGCTTAGCATGAGAGAGTGTATATACACTACAATGTAGTTATATTTTAGTTAAATATTTTAATCTGGCGATTACTCAAATATTTTTTTCAGGGGGTTTTTACAGTTACAGTTAAAGTTACAGGAACAAATAGACAGGATCCATGGACGTAGGGAAGAGGCACAGGGGGCCGCTACCCCCTCCCCCCACTAGAACTTCAAATTTTGTACATGGTATTGACGAGAACTTTTCGTATGTTGGAATTTTCTGTTGTATGTTCACTGGTAGATGGCTGAAAAAGCTGGAAATAAACAAAATTTTCTAAATTTCGTTTCCGATGTCGATATGTACATTTCAACATTCAATATTGATTTTTGGTCCAATATGTAGATAGGAAACTGGCCCACAATCGGCTGGTTTTGACTTTTAATTCTCCAGGATTTGATTCAAGCAATAGGAAAAAGGCTGAACATGCCAAAGTAAAGGTAACTCATTCAATACAATCCTTGAAAAATACAATTGGAAATACACCACCACTTTTCAATCTGGATGCCTATCTATCTAAGGCCTCTCTGGTCGGAAGCGCCAAACCTGGGCCACCCCGGCAACGGTTCGGTCGTCTGTGGGTTATGTTTGGCCACCTGACAAAAGAAACAAAAAAGTGGCCAGGGAAATTCTAAAACTCGTTTTCTGGCTATAAAACTATGAAAGAATATGGTAAGTACAAAAAACTACAAAATGGATCTCAGTAAGATTTAAAAAAAACAAAGAGTGTTAATTTAAAATTATGAATTGACTGATTAATACCAGAAGTAAACCGTTTCGCTAATCTTGATGTCCCACCTGTGGTTGCAGTTTCATTTCAACTTCTGTCTTTAAGACACTATCCGTCTCTTCAGTTAGCGCAAAGTGTCTTACTCCAGTCTTTTTCAGAGGACCATAAGTTATTCTGTTGTTACTTTTTTGATAATGGTAATATAGTGAACAGGATTACCTTTCTTGCTCTTGAGCTCAGCCAGAATCCAGCATTGATTTTCTCAGTGTTAAATTGCCGTTGCTGGTCGTCTTCAACGTCCAGCAGTTGGACGTCTTCAACGTCCATACTGGAGTCTGAAGAGTTGTTGTATACAGGCTCAACTATGTCAGAATCGTCACTCCAACTGCAACTCTTGTTATGAAAACTTGCCTTTTGCTTTTTAGCCTTTTCACTTCTCTAACTTTCTTCCTTTCAAGGACTAGGGCTTTCTTGGCAGATACAGCTTTATCCCAGCAGTAATGCGATCTTTCACTGGGGTGTCATTGAGCACTTCTGACTTTTTCATGTTTTTTTTCCTGTTGATTTTTCGTGTCAACCTTTTGGAAAGGGGTTTGCATGGACGATCTCTTTTAACGAATCATCCGCTGACCATAGCTTCTCATTTAGAGACAGAACCTGTGCTGCGTCTGTTTCGGGCTCTGTGGTAAAGTAGGAGTCTAAATGTTGCACAGGACTTGCACTGAGCATAGAAGCTTCTCTGGTAAGTGCTTCACCAGATGTGGTAGGCATTCTGTCTGAGACATGACGAGAGGAACTCATAGTCCTTGAACACATCTCTGTTGGTGACGTAGGCCTTCCTTGCTTTGAATCCACTGATTATCATCCTGATTCTCAGTATTGAAACCCTTTGGATATGCTTTCCCCAGTAGCTCAGCAGTGTTATGGACTGATATAGTTTTATATTTATAGGCAGTCATAAAACTTGTGGCTTCTTGGTTGTAGCAGGCCTTAAGGGGCCCCATGACAATCCTTTCTAGATGCTTTAGTCTGTGAGTAGTATGAGGAGGATAGTTAAAAGTACAACACCATTATTTTTAGCCTGATCAAGGAATTGAATGGTGTATCGGCTGATTGGTCGTCTATTTTCAGAAGTACAGGTGACTGTTTCGAGGGTTTAACTTGATTGATAAAATGCTGCAAGTAAAACAAAAAATAGGAGGCAGTCATCCAGCCAGAAATATTTTCTAAGCTGATCATGATGGTTCCTTGTAAAGCATCCTGGAGTAAAATTTCTGGACACTGTTTTTGGGGGAAATAAGTAGAGGAGGGGCTGTGTTCCCAACATTAGCACAAATCGTGATCAACTGACCTCTTTCTGCGGACGTGACTTTCCCTACTTACTTCTGGCCACGCTGTGCAATGATTTTTACCAGGCTTCTGGATGTTTTTCAAACTCGATTCGTCAAAATTCCAAATGGCTTGTGGGCTGAACACGTGTGTTTCTAGACCTTGCTCCAGTTGGTTAAAGAAAGCTCCTACACGGTTACGATTGAAAGCACTTGCCTGTCATAAGCTTGTACCTTCTGGCGTTCTTACTGATAGAGTTTTAAGGCGATCCATGAAACCGCGGTACCAATTTTTGCCTGCAATTCCTTCACTGTCTCCACCGCCTTTGTATTTCCAGTTATCTGGTAGTTTTATATTTTTAGTAATGGCATAAGTGTATGCAAGTTTACTTGCTTCTAGGGGAGTACAGTCGAAATGCATATCAGCTATCGTTCTCAAGTAGCCTAAGGTTTTAGCCCCTTTTCTTGTTCCTTTGTAAATATTTATCCAGTGTTGCAACAGAGTGTAAAGAAACTCAGGTCCAGACTTCGTTGAGGGATATTCAGGTTCTCAACTTTTTTCACGTAGTCTTGCAACGTTCCTCTAGGGACACCCATGGCATTTGCAGAGAATCCGACTGACTTTTTGTCAACTAAGACAGAAAACCGTCGTTTTCTTATCTTGTGGATCCCAGCCGGCTTTTTTTATTTTCTCCTCTGTTTACTTTTAAGCATTATATTGAATGAATTTAACAGGACAAAACAGAATTTCAGTTCACCTACTGGTCTGACAGGGTTGAATAACGCCAGAATTAACCAGGTTTTGGAATCTGAGCTTGCCTTCAACCTTAAAATATGCTATTTACACAGCTTTTACAAGTATAGCCCACTTTCGGACACCTTGGTACGGCATGCCAAACCTACCCCGGGTATTGTTGGTGAACGTGGGAATTTGATATCCCGTGGGATGAAAATACCCATCCCGAGGGTCTTGGAAGCTGCCAAAAGATAGGTAAATAATAAGAGAATACAAAGTAAGTTTATGGATTTTCTAGTATTCGTAATTAGACAAAACTGAACAAAATTCCATATGTAATCACCACAAACCCTGATTCAATCTGGTATTTTTGTAAAAGTATTAATAAAGGCCAAACATATCAGAGGCAACGCTGTAGCGTTGCCTATAGTAAAGGCCATACGGCTCCAATGTTTTATTATTTATTATTATTTATTTATTATTATTTTTTCCAGAGGCACTTCATATGGAAGGGGTCGTCGTAGAAACTTCAAAGGGGGCTCATTCGATTGGAAATCGAGAGTTCTAGTGCCCTTTTTAATAGTCGAAAATGATTGGAGGGCAACTCGCGGCCCCCCCCCCGCCCACCATACCCCCAAACACATCCAATCAAAATTTTGAGATAGCCATTTGTAATATAATTCGTTTTCAGTAATGCGCCAATGACGCAGTAGGTTTTAGGCTTCTGCAGTGAGACGATACCCAAACTCTTGTTTGTAGTTATTTTTATTCGATTCGAACTTGATTTGCATATTCAATTTACGTTTCACTCGTTTTAAGATTTATTTATTCTTTTACATTAATATGTATTGTATATATTGTAGGTTTATTCTTATTGATTGTTTATTTAATTCCTTTTCTTCTTCAGTTTCATTTATACTTTAATATCAAAATATTTGTTTTCGTTTTAAGCTTTATATTGATATTCAATCTAAGCATTACTTACTTTAAGAACTATTTATTCATTTATATAATTGTTTTTTGTATTGTTTCTGAAATGATTGTTTATTTAATTTATTTTCTTTTTTGGTTTCATTTACTATTTAATAGTAATTTCTGGTTGTTTTTATCTTTAATTTTAAAATGTATTCTTATATCCTGAGCTTAATTTTAAAATGGCCTTTACTTTTCTTTGAAAAAAATATTTTTCGGAAAGTTTTTTTAATTAATAAAATATACACAGTTATCTGTCAGAGCTTCTATAATCCACCAGAAGTCCCTGTTTGTTTCTATATTCAGATTATTTGCTTTGGCTAAAAGTGGGCTGTGCCGATCGTGGGCTGGTCTCCTCTATACCAGTTTTGATGTTTAATATTATCCAAGTTTAAACTTTTGAATTGAATTCTTAGAAGAAGCTGTAATCTAACCATAATGTGATTTGTGTCAAATCGCTTTTATGGTGTTTATGTTTTCTGGAAATTGGAATTAGGATAGTGTATTTATTATATTATACAGAAAAGTAGGACATGGAAAGTGCTAAAGGCTGAGTTTTAATGAAATACAGAATGATGCGTTTCTAAGGACCTCGGGAAGAAATTATAAGCCCCCCCCCGCTCCATCATATAATTGGCTGCCCTCCCAAAGACAAGATGCTGCCTGAGCTCATGACAGTATCCCAGGTAGAAACATTGTATTTTTATCAGGGATTTTTAATTCCTAGTATTCTGCCCTAGGTAAATTTGATGTGGGAAAGGAAAATAACAAGAGTTAAAGACTGCTGCAATTTTTTAGCTATAACAATATAGTTATAACCAGTATGCCTACAATATTTGGTCATAAAATGGTATTTAAGTTAAAATGGTACTCAAAAAATGATAAGACGGCCAACATTATTGACGTTATCGTAAATCGAAGACTCAGGATCGGCTCAAGATACTAGGATATTTAAGAGGGATGTTATTGATGTTAAAACTAAAGATCACAATCTAGTAGTGTCTTGTATTAATTTAAAGCAGAAATTTAGGAAGGGTTCTGGGAAGTTTAATTGTAGTTGGACTCCAGGATGAGAATTTGAAAGAAACTTTCCAGGAACAGTTGAATATAAACCTGGAGTATAGAAGCACAATATAGAAGCAGTATGGAATAATTTTAGAAAGAAAAAGTTTTTGGAGTTGCAGATGCTGGTCTTAGCGAGGAAAGGCAGAAATCTAACTAGGAATATTGTGACTTGGTAGCGCTTTAAACTTTGTAGGAAAGAGGAGGGGCTTGTTAATTTAAGGAAAGCAGATAAAGCATTGAAATATTAAAGCATTGAAATAGAGATGGGTAGAACTTTAGTTGTGAAAAAAACATGATGAAGTTATAGGAAATGATACAGAAAAAAATTAAAGTTTGTGATGATTTGGCCGTCAAGGAAGATTCGTTTTCAAGGAATAGTTAGAGACAGTACCAGGAGGATTAAGAAATATTGAGGCCTCAGGTACTGATGGTGTGGTATTTTATTTATTTATTTTTTTTTTTTTAACAGTGGTTGTGAAGTTTGGAGATAAATTACTGAAGATTATACGAATAATTTTAGAAAAAGAGGAAGTACCTAGGTAATTTAGAAAAAAGAAACTAAACTCATTTATAATGAGGAGATAAGAGTGTGGCAGTTATAGTGGCATTCTGTTGGAAGCAAATTACTTAGCACGATTATACTTGAATTTCTGTAGATATACGTTTAAGAGAAGAAGAGTGCGGTTTTAGGAAGAGTGAAAAGGACGTGTCGACCAAATTCTCACTCAGATTAATAATAGAGAAGTGCCTGAGTCACCTTATTTATCGGACCCCTTTAATCCTCAGTTTTATAGATTCTTAGCAAGCGTTTGATTTAGTCTATTGAAGAGCCTAAGGAAGGTCCTATCCCTGTATGGTTTACCAGATAAATAGAAATACAAGAACAACGTTCCTGCGGTTAGCGTAGGAAATTAGGTTATCTACTGGTTTTGTATTGAATCAGGAGTTAAAGAGGGCTGCATTCTATCATAATTCTATGGATCATTTTGATTGGTTTTATTCTAGAGATCATGGAAAAGGCTTGAGAGAGCATGAAATGTAATGTGAAGGTAGGACCCTCCCCAGACTTGATTATGCTGATGATTTGAGTGTGCTAAATGAACATGTTAGCAAAATGATGATTTTTGGTGGTTTTTAGGGTTCATGGTGCCGGAATAGGTTGGAAAATATATGTTGAGAAAACCAAGTCGCTTAGACTAAGTATAAATGAAGGGTAAGAGGTGATGTCAGATAACGAGGAGGTCAATTGAGTGAATAGCTTCACTTACGTAAAAAATATTATTGGCATAGATGGCGGATGCAGTTAACATGCTGAAAGTAGAATAGCCAATGCCGAGGGGGCTTTTTCACTGTTGAAAAAAGTATGGGAGAATAGGAAGATAAGTCAATGAAACAAGATTAGAATATTCGAAACTACTGTGATGACAGTGGTCAAGTATGGTTCTGAAATTTGGGCGCTTCCGGAGAAAAGGGAGGTTAGATGTTTTCCGGAGGAACTGCCTAGGTCTATGAAATGTTGTGGTAGCCCTTTGACTCTCTGTACTTTGAACAATAAGCTGTACAATAAATTGGCTTTATCCTGCTTTAGAGGGTCACGCCGAGAGAAGCTTTGGAATGATTTGGACATATTTTGTGGATGGATGAAGACAGATTGCCAAAGATCATCCTTTTTGGCCATCCATCTATGGGCAAACGAAAATCAAGTCGTCATCGAATTGTATAAGAAGAGGTGGTATGAAAGGATTTAAAGGATATAGGGGGGATGCCCTGCCCTGCGGTCACTTTTCAACATCCTCGATAGCATCCCTGAAAGTTTCAACTTAATCCCCTCAGTTGTCCATGAGATATTGCTGATGTGACATCCAGTATGCTCTTATTGTTCTTTGATTTTGTCCAACCTCTCCCTCAGCATTTCCTGAATGTTTTGCCTTAGTACCCAAAGCCTTTTTTGGAGACTCATGATCAAACATGCTGCCTGTTCCAAAAAGCCAAAGCCAAATGTAAACAATGGACAACTTGCATAACTTAAAAGTCCTAGCTCCAGTGGCACCGGGGGGGGGGTCATGTCATTCCTGGAGGCATAGATGTTTGACCTTCAGACTATTTTGAACTAAATAGCTTTCTCAAAATGTTGATTAGACGTTTTTGGCGAAGGGCAGCGAAAAGGGCATGTGATGGAGATGGTTCCCTTCTAGATCACTTTTTAAATCCTCCTTTAACATCTTCTGACTAGTCCCCGAAGCCGCGCCACGCCGAAATGACGGCGGCGAATGTGTGATTCAGTATCGGCGGCGGCGCGCCGCCAGGTGCGCCGAAATTCTTTTGGCGGCGCGCCGCCGCCGATACTGAATCACACATTCGCCGCCGTCATTTCGGCGTGGCGCGGCTTCGGGGACTAGTCAGAAGATGTTAAAGGAGGATTTAAAAAGTGATCTAGAAGGGAACCATCTCCATCACATGCCCTTTTCGCTGCCCTTCGCCAAAAATGTCTAATCAACATTTTGAGACCGGCGGCGCGCCACGGCGCGCCGATTTTTCTGATTAAAAATAAAAATTCCACATCACCAAGCACGTTCAACCTCGATTTTAGTAAGGATTTTTAAATGGTTGGCTAAAAACATACAAGAACAATATGACAAAACAGGAATTTGTTGGGCCGTGCAGAAAGTGTTTATGTTCACCGTCGTTCAGACCAAGTAGAATTCTCATTTTTAGCCACTAGACCCAGGGAAACCTATGTTGTGTTTATGTTTAACATCGCGTTGTTCCTATAAAATCCCGTGTTTAGTCATTTCCTTCTTGTTAATGATTCGGGCCAATGCGTGTATAACTTTCAAAGTTTGAAGCTCAAACATCTCCTGTTCATCAAATACATACAAAAAGGAAGTGAAAAAACAAACAAACAAATAACAACATCGAAAAAACACTATATACAAATCAGATACCATGGCTTAACAACACCAATAATTTTAAATCAGCGGTTACATCACTTCAGTTACAATTGATGTAACAAAAGTGAATTTGTTCACTCTGCCTGGAGCTATTGATCTTTTTGCAGTCACTATCAGTCCTGTCGTGCTAAAAAGCCGTTTAGCTGGGGCACATGTGGCCGGTACAGCCAGAACTTGACGAGCGTAAACTGCCACTCGCGGGATCTGATACTAGTAATGGACCTTGGGGTCCCACAGAATGCCGCAAATGGGCTTCTTCTTTGTATCTACTGAAATAAGCTGTTTTATAAGGGAGAACAAACCTGCACCTTCATCACAGGGCTCCTGCACCCTACACTACAGAAAGAACTAAACTGCAACTTTACCCTCTTTTCTTATCAACATGGAATAGCCCTCCGAAATTCTTTTCTGAAAGAAGTGGTCAAGTTATAACATTTCAAGTCAAAGTTTAAGGCTACTTCAACTTCAGTGTGCTCTGCTAAGTCTGCAAAAAAAAAAATGTAATTAATTTCTATAGATATATTTCTATACTAGCTTTAGATAATCTACCTAGCGGGAAACTACCATAAATCAGCATCGATAAATAAATAAAACCCAAAACGAACAAAAATAACAATAAATAACTGAGTCAAACTCAAAACGAGCAGAAATTAACATTGGTTGGGCTCAAAACCCCTATGCCTTCCAGAGGCCAGAACAAAGTATACACTTTACTGGAAAAATATAAATGTTTTCACTTTTATATCTTTGATAAATCAAATATTATAAACATATTGATCACTAAATATCAGTAAATGTAGGCCTATATTAAACTGAAAATGCACATTTATTTGTATTTTTGTCAGTAAAGTAAAAACTATGATCTGGGCTTGGGACGCCATAGGGGTTTTGAGACCAACTTATGTTAATTTCTGCTCGTTTTGAGTTTGAGTCGGTTATTATTGTAATTTTTGTTCGTTTTGGGTTTCATTTATTTATCGATGCTGATCTATTGTAGTTTCCCGCTTGGTAGATTATTTGATTTTAATTTTGCTCATTTTTGGTTTAATGGAGTCCTTTACTTTTCTTTGAAAAAACTTATTTTTTGGAAACAGTTTTTTTAATTAATTTCTGTTCGTTTTATATTGACAGAGTCTTTTCAGGGAAAAAGAAAATCAGACTTTAAATCTTTTCGTTTTTTTAAGAATTTATAGTTTGGCCTGCTATTTGCATGCTGGAAAACAATTTTCAGCAAAATTTAACAACATAGACCCTTATAAAAATCTGGACACAAATAATGGTGTTTAATTTAGTTTCATACCTCCTCTAGTTGACCTGAAATGGAAAACTTGATAACATTCGCAAAAAAATTTGTTTACTTTCTTTGATAGCTTGGATACACTTACGCTATTTTGATTTGGTCAAACTTTAAGAGCAGAAGAAGCCCTGAAAGTTTGAACATAATACCCTCAGTCGTTCTTGGGATACTGCTGAGATGCCTTATTGGGAATTAGCATAAATACAGTGCATTTTGATTTAATCTTAAGGCAACATTTACTTTTTAAACATAAAGGCAAATGGGAGGGTGGGCGTGGGAGGGGGATTAGTTTCCCTCCAATCCCTTTCGACTATTAAAAAGGACATCAGCTCTTTCTATTTTCCATAGAATGAGCCCTTTTTGAAGTTCCTACGACAACTCCTTCGATATGAAGTGCCCTGGTCTAAACAAAAACAACAACAAAAAAATGATACATTATATCCACATCGATCTTTACTATAAAAATGTCAAGCCTTCCAATCACTTTCGATTATTAAAAAGGGCACTAGGTTTTTCGATTTCCAAACTACTGATCCCTTTTTGAGTTTCTACGACAACGCTTTCTATAAACACTGTATATTCCCCCAGGGCATATATTACAACCCTTACCCTAAGGGCTGTGAGGGTGGTTGTCATCCTCTAAGACCTAATTTCTAGAATTTTCAACTACGTTAAACAAAATGGCTATCTAAAAATTTTGATTGGATGTGTTTGGGGAAACGGTGGGCGTGGAAGGGGTGTTAGCTGCCTTCCAATCGCTTTCGACTATTAAAAAGGGCACTAGTTATTCCAATTTTCAATCGAATGAGCTCTTTTTGAAGTTTCTACGACAACTCCTTCGATACGAATTGCCCTGGTATGGAAAAAAAAAATACATTGTGCCAACATTGTTCTTTACTGAGACAGCTTGATTGCGCTGTCTATGACAACATCCTGAATTGCCTAATGCTCTTTTACCTACCTCTTTTCATCCGAAAAATCAGAAAGAAAAATGAACAGAATTTTAAAGTGGAAGGTAGAATTTTTGTTTCAAGAAAAATTTCTTCTTCTCCTTCATATGAACTGATATACATGGCTAGCCCAAGATGACATTATTTATTTTTAAGAAATAGCTTAGCCGGGATGATGGTTTGAGCCCGGAGGTTGATATCTATGACAACAAAACAGAAAAAAAAACGGCGGTAGACTTGTGACACCGCCACCAAGAGAAACAGCGGGGGCGTCAGCACGCGGCTCCACGTTTGGCGGGGTGCCGCCGTTTTTTTTTCGGTTGCGCGCCGCCGACTTTTCGGCGTGGCTTCGGGGTCTACTTCTGACATCAATACTTGCCTCGATGGCTGGAGGGAGGTGGTCATATCATCCCGGAGGCATATTTAATTGATCTTCTGATTATTATGAACAAAATAGCGGTCTCAAATTTTAACCCAATGTTTTTTGGGGGAGGGATACTTCTAAAGGCCAAAGGAGGGTGGCTCATATTCCCCCAATCATTTTTACTCTTAAAAAAGGCACTACATTTTTGAATGTACACCCTAAAGAGCCTCCACTGAAATTTTTTTGACTACCCCTTTCATATGATGTGGCTTTTGGGGGAAAAAATGATAAATTAACAAAACATTGAAGCGTTATACCCCTTCCAAGAAAACTTTTCGTAATTAACCTCATTCTCAGTCGCAGGTATCTTCAGTCACAATATGAATCAGTTGCTCTCATTAGTAGTCGCAGTCGCATCACAATTACAGTCACTAGTAACCACACAAAGTTGCAGTCGCCGTCGGAAGTAGTAGCAGTAATCGTTAAAAGAACTTGCAAAAACTCACAGTCGCAAGTAGTCACAATTGTCACCGAAAGCAGTCGTAATGGTCGTAACAAGTAGTCAAAGTTTTAAATAGTTATAGTCACAATCAGTCGTAGTCACAGTTGCAAGGGGTTGCAGTCGCAGTTGTAGTATTAGTAGTAATGGTCCTGAAAGTTTCAAGTTATAGCCTTAGCCGTTTCTAAGATACGTAGATATGAGCTTTTAATAACCTGGATGCACGTAGTGTCTTGATTTTGTCTAACCTAGCCGTAAATTTTGGCTAGCCAACTAGCCCCCCCCCCACCACGCCTTCTTTTTCCGAACCCATCTGATGAAAATTTAAAGATAGACATTTTGTTAAAAATAGTTCAAAGGTCGGATAAGAAAAACTCCGGTGTTAATACAACCCCCCAGTGCCCGGGGAAGGCGTTCTAAGTTATGCCCTAAAGGCATGTATGGTTCTTATGAAAGAGATGCTTATATAAACTTCATAGAGGGCTCATTTGATTGAGAATTGAAAGTTCTAGTTCACTCTTTAAGAGTAAAGATACTTAATGGCAAATTGCCCCCCCCCCACGCCCTTTTGCTCCAAGCCCATTCACTACAAATTTTGAGATAGCCATTTTTTTGAAAATTGTTCAAAAATTAGATAACAAAAACTCTGGTGTCGACACAACCCCCATGGCCCGGCGGGTAGGCATTTTAAGTGTCGTCCTGGGGGCAAATGTGGTTTTTATGAAAGGGGTACTCGTATAAACTTCAGAGAGGGCTCATCTAATTGTAAAATGAAAGTTCTAGTTTACTTCTTAAGAGTCAAAAGATATCCGAGGGCAACTAGAACACCCCCCCCCCCCACACACCCTTTTTTCCCCAAGCCCATCCGATAAAATTTTTAAAATAGCAATTTCATTAAAAATATTTCAAAGGTCAGATAAGAAAAACTCCTGTGTCGACGCAACTTCCCCAGGGCCCAGAGGCAGGCATTTTAAGTAATGCTCTGGGGGCATATATAGTTCTTATGGAAGGGATGCTCGTGTAAACTTCGGAGAAGGCTCATTTGATTGGAAATTGAAAGTACTCGTTCACTTTTTAAGAGTCAAAAGAGATTGGAGGGCGACTAGTCCCCCTCCCTTCACGCCCTAAATGCATCAGATAAAAATTTTGAGATATACATTTTGTTAAAAGTAGATCAAAGTTCAGATAACAAAAACTCCGGTGTCGACACAGCCCCCCAGGGCCCGGGGGTAGGCGTTGTAATTTATGCCCTGGGGACATATATGGTTGTTATGGAAGGGATGCTCGTATATACTTCATAGAGGGCTCATTTGAATGGAAATTGAAAGTTGTAATTCAAGTTTTAAGAGTAAAAGTGATCGGAGGGCAGCTATCCTCCCCCACACTCCATTTGTTATTTTCCCAGAGGTACTTCTTATAGAAGGGGTCGTCGCATAAACTTCAAAGGGGGCTCATTCGATTGGAAATCGAGAGTTCTTGTGCCGTTTTTAAGAGTCAAAAGTGATCGGAGGGCAACTAGCCCCTCCCCCTCAAGGCCTTTTCCCAAATACATCTGATAAAAATTTGGGTAGCCATTTTGTTAAAAATAGTTCAAAGATCATATAACAAAAACTCCTGTGTCGACGCAACCCCCCAGGACCCGGGGCAGGCGTTGTAAGTATTGCTCTGGGGGCATATATGGTTCTTATGGAAGGTATGCTCGTATAACTTTCGGAGAGGGCTCATTTGATTGGAACTTGAAAGCTCTAGTTCACTTTTAAGGAGTCAAAAGATATCGGAGCGCAACTAGCCCCCCCCCCCCGCCTTCATGCCTTTTTTTCCTCAAACCCATCTGATAAGAACTTTGAGATAACCATTCTTTTTAAAATAGTTCAAAGATCATATAATGAAATCTCCTGGGTCGACACAATCCCCCAGGGCCCGGAAGCAGGCGTTGTAAGTAATGCTCTGGGGATATATATAGTTCTTATGGAAGGGATGCTCGTATAAACTTCGGAGAGGGCTCATAAAACTGTAAAGTGAAACTTCTCGTTCACTTTTTAAGAGTCAAAAGTGATGGGAGGGCAACTATCCCCCCCCCCCTGTGTAAGCCCTATTTACCACAAATCCATCAAAAAAAAACTCCGGTGTCTACCTAACCACAAAGGGCCCGAAGGCAGGCGTTGCAAGTTATGCCCTGAGGGCATATATGGTTCTTATGGAAGGGATGCTCGCATAAACTTCAGAGAGGGCTGATTTGAATTGAAATTGAAAGTTCTAGTTAAATTTTTTAAGAGTCAAAAGAGATTGGAGGGTCCCTAGCCCCCCCCCTCCCCACGCTCTTTTTCCCCACACCCATCCGATACTAATCTTGAGATAATCATTTTTTTAAAATAGTTCAAAGGTCAGATAACAAAAACTCTGGTGTCGACACAACCCCCCAGGGCTCGGGGGTAGGCATTGTAAGCTATGTCCTTGGGCTGTATAGGGCTCTTATAAAAGGGATGCTCGTATAAACTTCAAAGAGGGCTTATTTGAATGGAAACTAAAAGTTCTAGTTCATGTTCTCAGAGTAAAAAAAGATCGGAGGGCAAAAAGCGCCTCCCCCTCCATGCCTTTGGGTTTATTGGATGGATAAACCCATCCGATAAAAATTTGAGGCGACCATTTTGTTATAAATAGTTCAAGAATCAGGTATTAAAACTCCGGGGTCGACACAACCCCCCAGGTCCCAGGGACAGGAGTTGTAAGTTATACTTCGGGGGGGTATATATGGTTCTTATAAAATGGATGATCGTATAAACTTCAGAGAGGGCTCATTTGATTGAAAATAGAAAGATCTAATTCAAGTTTAAAGAGTCAAAAGAGACAGAAGGGCAGTGAGCCCCCCCCACGCCCTTTTTCCTCCCAAACCCATCTGATAAAAATTTTGAGACAGCTTTTTTGTTAAAAATAGTTCAAACATCAAATAATAAAAACTACGAGGTTTGACACAAACCCTTTTTTTCACTTGATATTTTTACTTTGATACAAGTTTTGATACTTTGATGAACATTTGATTTTTTAAAAAGAGTTTGATTTTGAAATAAGGAATTTTTAAAAACTTGAAACTTTTTGCTATCACAAACAAACAAAAATTAATTAGAAAAAAAACTTTCCGAAAAATAAGCTTTTCAAAAACAAGTAACGGCCATTTTAAAATTAAGCTCAGCTGATACAAATACATTTTAAAATTCAAACTAAAAACGACCAGAAATTACTATTAGAGAATAAAAGAAACCCAAAACGAAAAGAAATTAAATAAACAATCATAGGAAAAAACATACAACAAGTAATAATATAAATGAATAAATAGATCTTAAAGTGATTAATCCTTAGATTGAATATGAAAATCAATCTTAAAACGAAAAAAATATTTTGCTATTGAAGTTTAAATGAAACTTAAAATGAACAAAAATTAAATAAACAGTATATGCAAACAAAAATACAATATTAATGTAAGAAACATACGATATTAATTTAAATGAATAAATAAATCTTACAACGAGTGAAACTTAAATTGAATATGCAAATCAAGCTTGAGACGAACAAAAATCACTACAAACAAGAGTTGGGTATCGCCTCCTTCTCTCACTGTAAAAGTCTAAAATCTATTGCGTCATTGGCGCTTTACTAAAAACTGTATGCGTCTTGAACAGTCTTGGAAAGTATAAACAACATCGAATTGAATATTTGATGTATAATGATATTAATTGTTGAAAGATCCATCAGTTCAATAATTTATTTCACTGTAATTTTATTTTTATTTTCAATGCTGCAAGAACTGTAAAAAAAATATTTGTAATATAATTCGTTTTCAGTGAAGCGCCGATCACGCAGTAGGCTTTTGGTTTTTACAGTTAAGGAAGGGGGCAGTTGCCAAACTTGTTTGTAGTGAAACTATATTCGTCTTGAACATTTTTAGAAAGAACTAATAAATTAAACTGAATATTTGATGTATGATGATATTAATTGCTCAAACCTCATCAGTTCAAAATTTTAATATAATTTTAATTTTTATTTTCAATATCAAGTACAAAAAAAAATATTTTTAATAAAATTGGTCTTCGGTAGAGCGCCAATGAGGCAGTAGGTTTTAGACTTTTACAGTGAGAGAAAGGGATGATACCCCAAACTCTTGTTTGTAGTGATTTTTGTTCGTTTCAAGCTTGATTTGCATACTCAATTTAAGTTTCAGTCGTTTAAGATTTATTTATTAATTTACATTAATATCTATTGTATGTTTGTTTGCATTGATTGTTTATATAATTCCTGTTCGTTTTAAGCTTGATTTTCATATTCAATCTAATCATTTCTCGCTTTAAGATCTATTTATCCGTTTATATTATTACTTGTTATATGTTTTTTGCTATGATTTTTTATTTATTTTCTGTTCGTTTTGGGTTTCATTTTGGGTTTCATTTATTCTTTAATAGTAATTTCTGGTCGTTTTTAGTTTTAATTTTAACAAGTATTTGAATGGGCGTAGGGAGGGGGGCAGGGGGGCAGCTGCTCCCCCCCCTCTAGACCTTAAAATTTACATTAGGTATGGCTGAAAAAGCAGATGGTTTGGAAAAAGCAGTTGATAAAACTCAATCACACTATCGACTGCCCCCCCCCCCTAGACAATATGCTGCCTAATGCTGCCTACGCCCATGGGTATTTGTATCTGCTGAGCTTAAATTTAAAATGGCATTTACTTTTCTTCGAAAAACTTATTTTTCGGAAAGTTTTTTTTTTAATTAATCTTTAGTAAAATCATTATTAGACCTGATTCAACAAAACTACTGTTCATTGAAAATTTTGACTAAATTATCAAATCTCGTCCAAAATTTACTTATAATTCAATATTTGAATTCTTTAGCCGAAAACACGGGAAGCTGGGTATATACACTTTAACAAGAATAAATCACTTTCAATTTCCCTTCTAAAGAACATCTGGAAATTATCTAGGGACAAATGTGGAATTATCCGGGGACAATTTGCCGCGGGGGGGGGGGGGATACGCCGGCTCCCAAAGTCAACAGCGTCACTTACGCTTTACGTTTTTTTTTATGGAAAAAAAATTTGAAATTTCATTTCTTCAATTGAAATTTCTGGTTAGGTCAAAAATTTGCTCACGCATTTAAAAGGGAGTGAAATAATTTAAAAGGAATAAAAAAGGTTTTTTTTGTAATACTAAAACTGAAACTTCATTTTTTTTTCTTGCCAAAATCGGCTTTTCAATTAGAATAAGAAAACAAATGACACTTTAGGTTAAGTGCGTTTAAGAGGACAAAAACTTATTATTTTTTATTGGAATTGTTATTTATTGCAACTTCTATTTATTTTACGTTTAGCTTCGTTATTCATTAAATGGAACAGTAGATTACTTGTAATATCCTCAATCGAAGGGGAAATAAAGGATATATCTTAAAATGCAAGGTTTGTTCTTACGACTTAATATTTATTCTTTACGACTTAATATTACGACTTTTTACATTATTACGCTCCTTCTCCACCTCAATCTATTCAAAGTTTCACTCCTTACCCCTCCCATGAAGTTTCTTCCTTATGACCTCTTCTTTGGAATTACGGTTATACTCTTGTTTTACCTGTTATAATACTCTTCTGTGTGCTCCTTTAAAGCCTTTACCTCCTCCCCCACCCCTCTTGGTACATTTTTTAAAAAAAATTCCAATCATTCAAGCGTTAAATTCCGCTATACATTAATAAGATCTGATTTTCCACGGCTGAGTAGCTTCCAATCCTGGACTTCTAGCTATTCTAGTCCCTTATAGCCTAATTCTATTTTATAATTTATTAGACACTCTCAAAAGTTGACAACTAGGTTAGTGGAGCGTATTCAGTTCCCAGTTGAGAAAAATTCCAGATCGATGAAAATAGGATTTGCTGTTTACATGTGACGTGAACAGGTGTCTTCATTTTTAGGAAAATCAAGAAATCATGCAGAGGCCAATAAATGTTATTTTTAGTTAGCCAAATTAAAGTGGGTATTTCAATACCTTTTATGGCAAATGACTAAGAGTTGACAGATATGCTAAATGTCAATTTTTGAAGTTGTAAATTCAATATTCTCCTACCTTAACTCTGTCGAAAACTTTTTAAAGCTGGACCAAGTAACATCAGTATGTAGCCCTTGATTGCTAACACTAAACCAGCTTAATTCAGATTTGTACTTACAAGTAGGGCCGGATTTAAAGCTTTGACGCTTCTAGGCCCAAATGTTTTTTCGCTCCGTTTTTGTGAGATTTTCCGGAGAAACCCCCAAGAACTAGGGGATAGTGGAAGCACTGAATAGAACGCAACTTATGAGCCAAAAGTAATGCAAAAGAGAAGTGAAACCGAACTCTCAGCTGCCATTCTTGGGAGACGTCTGACAGTTTATAAGGGGCTACGCAATTCCTGTGTTGTTTTAGCTTCACTTTTCTGTGAATAGGCAGCGTGACGGCCGAGTACACATAGCACTTTGACGATAAATCACATCAATCCAGTTTCTGTTAAGATAAAAAATCACTCAGTGATATTTTATTGCGTCCCCTGGCATTGTGCGCCCCTACGCCTGGGTCTAGTTAGCCTATTGGTAAATCCTGGCCTGCTTACAAGTTGGTCTCTTTTTAGGAGACCAAAGCGACTTGAAACGTTTCTAGTGTCTGGATCAGTCGCCATGTTTGACGGTCTGAAGCATCCTGATTAATGTCTCTTTTGCTGTTGGTACGCTCCTATCAGATTCAAAGTAAATGGGGATGATGCCTCCTTAGATGGGAATCAGCGTTCCTACTATACAGCTGGTGGCGGGAGGGTTAGCCCAAATGCTACGAAATGAAATAATCCCTGAATTTGAACAGTATTCGATGTAGCTCTCATATCATACATATGAAAAATACTTTGTGATTTCAGTCCAAACAAGGTGCAACATGCCTGTCGCTTTGTTTTGAAGCTGGGACAGGATAGGTTGGGAAGTGAAATCAAGCGGCCAAGGACCCACTTTTTACCTCCATCAAGATATGGATATTTGTGTATGTTTCCGCTTCATATGTCTACCTTTTGCTAAAAACCTGATTAGTGGGGGGTAGGGGCTGTTGTAGGAGTCAGGAGAGTAAAATATGCTGGAAATTGTTTATAATTTTGAGTTCATATAACGTTTAAAATGTCTGCCTTTCTGCTAAAATCTTTGAGGTGGGGCGAAAGGGAGTGCTGTAGGAACCCTGGAATCATTAATATTGAAAATTTTCATATGGCGCTGGAACAAACAGGATGTAGCATACATCCTTTTTTGCGTTAATTTTGAATTGAAAATCAAGTATTTTGCAGTAGGCATCAAGAGATGGCTAATTGTAGAAAGGAAAAGCCCAGACAGATAGTCCAAGCAATTGATAGGCAAATGTTTTAATGGCTGCACGCACGGGTAAATGGCGGGAGTATGACTTTCTTATGGATAAATTTGCGCGAATGTATTATTCGGGGTATTGGAGGGTTTATGACCCAATTGTCATATTGCTTGAATAATCTCTTGTTATTTTATTTAAAAAAAGATGCCCACCTTTGAAGATTGGTGGTCAGTAGCACGTGCAGGATATTGGTTAAATCATGGGGCCACTTTTTGCTTCGATCTTTTTTTTCAAACAGAACTGGTTTTTAGCAAGTTTTTGCAGTAAGTATTTTTCTGGTTTGATTATTCCTAACTCAAGTGGTGGAAAAATGCATATGTCCTGGATCTAAAGTTAACGTTGTTGCTATGGCCTGCTGCCAAATAGGACAAATTCGAAAATCGTAATTGGTTTTTAGCATGTGGAAAGGGAACTTTTCCGGACCCCTGGAAAAGGCTTCTGTTCGGATGGTTAATTTTTCATAAAAAAAAAAAAAATGCTAAAAATGACGCTGTAAAAAAAGCAACAAAAACGTTTCTACTGCCTGGGCCAGGGAAGGATCGCATATCTTAAACCATTAGATTTTAACTTCCAATTCAATGTAGTGTCAGCCTTTGTGAAGTTTTTCATCCAACTTTGTGAATTTTTTCATCCAAAATCAGAAACGTTGGGGCTATAATTTCTGTATCATGAAATAAGACTAAAAATATAACGGCTTGTTATTCATTGAAACAGTTGAAAAATTTGGTTGGATTGAGTCAGAATGCTGAAATTGAATGTCGAAACGTAAATTTTGATATAAAAAAATTAAATAAATAATAAAAATTTAATTTGCTGCAGCACCAAGCAGCCTGAGGCCGATGTAACTACATATGCTCCTCCTCTATTCCAATTTATTCAAAGCCTCCCTCTTCACACCTTCCCAAGAAGCTCCTATTTCCCTTAATTCTTTCCTATTTCCCTTATGCCATTCTCACGCCCATTCGGAGATGACCTCGTTTCAGTTTGGCTCTATACGGTTGGCCGACAAGGACGATCTTTGGCAATCTTTGGATCCTCCCACAAGGACGATCTCCCAGCCATCTCAGCCTTTCTCTCATTATAGCTCTACAAAGTGAATTGAACCACATTTATCTTACATCTTAATTTTTCAGATACATCTTCCTATTCTTCTAAACTTTTTTCAGCTGTGAAAAACGTCTTGGGCCTTGGCCATGCTACTTTTAACATCTTCACTACACTCTCAGTCTTTACTAATAATCTGACCTAGGTAATTGAATCTGCACTTGATCGATCTTCTCATTCCGCAACATCACCTTTTCATCTTCACTTATTCCAAGTCTTAGCGACTTAGTCTTCTTAACATTAATTTTCAAACCTATTCTTGTACTCTAAACTTCCAAAACCTTAAAAAGTCCCTTCATTTTGCTAACATTTTCATCTAGGATGCTTATACCATCAGCATAATCTATGTCTAGGAGAGTTTTACTTCCCCAATTAATCGAAAACTTCAAAATATAGTAACGCACTGCTGTTGTACCCGACCATCTGTTTAAAAGGTAAGAGCTGAGTAACTGCTCTTATCCGAGGGTACTACAGTTACATTCTAAGCACAGTTTATAAAATTATCCAGTAAGTTTACCGCAAATGATTTCTGGCTCTTCATTCTCGGTGTGAACAAAAAGCTCCTCCCACTTATTTCTGCACTTATTGTCCACTTATTGGTTGAGCCGGCCAAGTGGTTTTGTCAGTACTTGTTCCGTAGGTGATTATTCTTTGTCTACCCGTGAAAAGATCTAATGCCGCTTATGTTTATATGTGCAAAAACGTTCTCTGGAGCACTCGCACCTCGGTCCGGGTTTTTATAATGGGTGAGATAAGGAAAGATCATACTGGATAATTATATAAACTGTGATTCTAAGCAATATTAGATAGCTATGAATTGACTAAAACAAGTAGGAAAAGGCGGAACAAGGCTGTATTTAAATCTTATTGGTGGGATGGGGCATGGTCATTTAGGTGAAAATGTCAAGAAAATCTCGATTAATCTTCAGAGAGGTGTTTGCTATTTTCTTTTAGCTTAGAAATAATTCATAAACCTCTGCTGCTTTAATGAACCATCTTGAGAGTTATTTCCTACCGAGACCGTATCCAGGAGGGTTAGGAGGTTTGAACAACCCTCCCCCCCCCGAAGTGGTTGTCTAACATGAAAAATGTAACAAAAATTAATATAGCCTAAACAAATTTGTGGGTACTGTTTCGCTTACTGGTACGTACTAGAGAAGTCAAGTTTGTTTAATGCTAATAAAAAAATATAATATAGGATGTATATATATAGTTTAGAAACAAATTTGGGCTATATATTTGTACATTAGGGGGTGGGGTAAAGCATAGCATATATTAAATACGTAACCTAACCTAGGCACCTTCCCCCTCCCCTAAACCCCAAAAAACAACAGTTTAATATTGTAAATTCAATGATAAACCACGCTCTTCGATCAATTGAAATAACAATTACCCGCTTACGGGTCTCCATCACGGCATCCATTCGACTGTCTATAGCCATTGTGTACCATTAAGCGAAACAGTACCCATTTTTGATGCGTTTATTAAAGGTTTTTTTTGTAAAAAAAAAAAAAAAAAAAATTCTTTTTACCCCCCCCCCCCCACCCCCCGCCATCCCCTGAAAAAAAAAATCCTGGACACGACCTGTCTCCTAGTTTTCATAATTACAGCAATTTTTCCAGGTAGATGATCAAATGAAGCTACTACAAAACTCCTGGTCTGACCTTCTGGTTCTAGACCACATTCACCAGAGGATGCACAATAATTTACCAGAAGAAACTCAGCTAGCCAATGGACAAAAGTTCGATCTTCTTTCGCTGGCAATACTAGGATCACAGTCCCTTGCAGAGCCGCTTTTTGCTGTGATATCCAAATTGACCGACCTGCGGTTTGACTTGCATGATTATGTCTGTATTAAGTTCTTGATCCTTTTAAATCCAGGTATGGCATCAAGGGGCTATTACAAATCAGTTAATGACTCCTTTATTTTCGTTTTTTTCATACGTTATTATGTACAATATTGTATGCCAACATAAAAGCACACGACTTTACTAATCAGCTGGCCCAAAAGTACTATGTACCAAAATCAAAATTGTTTATTTGCCTAGTTTTGGTAACAACTAAATCACCTTTATTCTTGAAAGCATAAGGTTCATTACTTCATTTCAGTCTTGTTTTTCCAGCGGGAAACGGCGTGAAGTGTTAGGAAAAGGTAACGAGGGGTTGAGAATAATTTTTCATGAGGGAGACCTGAGGATCCCTTTAAGTAGTTATAGATTATAAATCTCATATCTTGACAACGTTGTAAATCTTTACTAAGGTTGATGAGCATTGGCAACGTTTGGATAGTCTGAAATTGATCTGAAGAATCCTGGCACAAAAATAGACATATTTTGGCTATAGAAATTTACATTTCGTGTTTTGCCCTCTTCCCTTTCACTTCCACCCAGAGAAAATCTTCTAGGCCATAATTTTTTGCCATGTATAAGTTTGATTTTAGTTTTTGTCAATCTTTTTTGCAGTCTATCACTTATCAGCTGGAAATTAATTTAAGATTAAATTAATTTTTGATGTAGTAAACATTTATGAAAAGTGGAAACAAGATTGTGTGCAGAAATTCATTTCTGAATTGGAAAGAAGAACGGAATGCAAAAAAAAAGAATATATCAAAAGCCTCTGCAAATCAGGGGCAAAATTTGCTGCGGGTCAGGAGGGGGCAACCATCCCAGACCTCGGTTCCCCCCAGACCCCAGTTTGCCCCCCTCCCTCCAGCTGAAATTTAGTTTCTTCCAAAATCATGTCAAAACTAAGATACACCTGCATAATTCAAGCATCAATAGACCAGATCAGTCTTTTAGTACATATTTACCTTGATAGTACTTTTATAGTACCTTTATGGTACCATTTTAAAGTACTTTTATAGTACCTTTATGGTACCAAACGGCTTATGTTTTTAGTTTTTATTGTCATTTTCACCTGATTTGGGGAAATTGGCTCCAACTTTGCCCCCTCCTCTCCCAGGATTTTGACAAAATTACGCTCCTGCTGCAAATTATGCAGGATAATAGAAACAACTTGAAAAATCGTTCAAATTTCGTTAAAGGAGAGGGGTCTTAAGGCAGATCTGATATTCATTCTCCATTACCAAAAAACAAGCCCACTAGATAAATTGCATCAACTCCAGTATCTCTTGGTTCCAAAGGTACTTCACTACTTTGAATGTTTCCTTGGAGAACTTCCAGTATCTCTTGGTTCCAAAGGTACTTTACTATTGCGTTTCATTTAACAAATGTTTTCATTGTTAATGACAAGTGAAATTATTGGAAGATGGACTTATTAGCATCAAAGGAACATTTGAATTCTAGCATCAGCATTAAAGTTTCATGTATCTTGCATGCTCATTTTTCTTTTATCTGCTCTAAGAATGATGCATATTATGTAAACTGACACCTTTTTAATTGCTCCGGGTAGACCTGCCATCGTGTTTAATTACCGTATCTGCATTCTGCATATTGCACAATAAGCTCTTGCATCACTAGTACCATCTATATAAACGGTGTCTACAATACGTTCCATATTAGATGGCTACAGCCTACTGTTTTGATTGTTTTTAAAGATACGAAAGTGCAAATCGAATAAAATGAAAAGAAAATTTTTTCATCATCAAACTGCTCGGCTTGAATTTGAAACTAAGCAGGAAACTGAGCCTTGATATTCTTTCGTTCTTGGGTAGTAGATAGAAAAGTAGGAGTTTGACAGGAATACTATTGTACCCCAAAGACTATGGGTAACTTCAGATAGTGGAAACTAGCGCCAGTCGGCAAAAACCCATCAACGCCATCTAGCGTTTGGCAATACTTGATATTTTTTCAAGCTTTGTAATTGTTTCTGCCAGGAACTGAGATTGGAAACTTATTATTACACTAAAATAAAATGTCAAATGTTGCCAAATAATAGATGGCGTTGATGTTTTTTCTCGATACTAGTAACAGTTACCAATTTTGTAAATTACTCATACCCTTTGATTGTATCCCTTGTCAAGACACTCTCTTATGGGGAAGTACCTGCATTTACTAATTGGCATTAGCTCTGTAGGTAAATTACTGCTGGTCTAGTTAGGCATTTGTGGATTGTTAATATTAAGGACGATCGTAGGTGATTTCTGGGCATGCCACAAAGTCCTTAAAATCGAGTGAGGGGCCCTATTGGTCTCTTAAATTGATAAAGGTCCCTGAAGTCCCTTTTCTTGCTTTGGTTTAAAGCTCCGTATCCTGAAGGCTACCAATACCTGTGAGTATACGGTTTTCAGTATTTTGTTTCGATTGAGATCCCTGGAACCTGTTTTTGCTTGTCTAAGAAAGACAAAACTTGTTGTTACATAAGCTACAACGTTACTTGTCTGGACAGAACACGACAGACTATTCACGAAAAGGAATGGCCCCCTTTGCCTCTGAAGTCACTAGGCTTGGAGGCGGCAAGGTTTGGTTGGCTTTGTTAATTACTTAGAAAACTCTTCTGGGTGTCACTTTGTTGCACACAGAAAAAAAAGACAATAGCTTGAAGTACAAAATACGATGGAGGCGGAGTTAAAACCAGGTTTCTTGTGCGATTTTGAGCTTATATACATTTTTTGAACTATCAGATTACTTCCTTGTGCTTTTTTTTTATTTGAATTTATCTCTGGTAATAGCCTGTATGTTTTTCTACTAACTTCTTTTCTTTTTTTTAAAGTTTAGGGTTTGAAGTTTCAGTTTGTATTACAATGGCAAAGTGCAAATTCTGGGAGACTTGGTTGGAAGAGAAAGATACAACGGGACACTAAATGAAAGACCACTTTTTTCAAAATCAGCACCTTCCATGTAGTTTTGCGGCCAACCGGCAAGACTGTCAATGCACCTAGGTGCTTACGTAGTGCGAGATGAAACAACGTTTCATAAATTACATGGGCTCTGAAGATGATTGAGTCTGACTATTCTGGGAAATCTTTGGACGACAAAACAGGTGTATATGGGAAACTGTTCCAAGATACAGGGGTCAAAACTTTTACTTCGAGCAAACTAAGTTTGCTTATTTTTTAACCGAAGCTCTTGGACCCTATTTCCAGAAGTTGATCCTTGATGAAGTTGGCAGAAAACAGCCGTTGAAAGCGTTAACTTTTCTGCGTCCCGATGAAGTTTCAACGCCAGTTTCTGCTCACAGTTTATTATATATTGCCGGGAATCTACCCATCACAACGCAAAAAGACATTAAGCTAGTTTAAGCAAGTCCAGTTATCCGGACTTTTATCGGAGCCAGAAAGGATCGACGACAAGTGGAACAAGGTGATCCAGGGAGGAAAATATCAAAACTTGTTTGAGGTCGTAAAATGCTTTTGCCATTTCTCACGGGTCTGCCAGCATTGAGCGGGGTTTCTCCTTTGCCTGGGGAGTTCTCAGCAAAGAAAGAGCTTCGATGAATGAATGAACTTTGAATGCAAAACTTTATGATAGATAGCTGGGGTAGATTTGGAGGGCGTGCGCAAGATGTTGCTGTCATTGAAGGCTTGATAAAACTGGCCAAATTGTTCAAGTGGTGAGCTTTCTCAATGGCTACGTACTTCTCGACGTGGAGCCGGAAGAGAAAGAGTTGCTCGCAGGAATAGCCAAGTTTGACTGAGTCTCTTATATAGAGCAACCATGCATTAGACAGGGCCAGATCAAAGAAGTGATGAAGAACCCACACTGTCCTTTTTTTCACGTGTCAAATCGGTATTATCTGATTATTCTGTCGCATATATCTATGCCCCCTATGTGCTGGTTGTAGTTGTGTACAATCCTGGGGCATCGGTCGTCAATGTACTTCTTTTGTTTTTTTATCATACCTCCTTACATATCCTCAGGTAATTTGGCAACACTGTCTGGGGTAGAAAAATTGCTTTGTGTCATACCATTGGGTCAGAGTAATTCTTATGTCTTTTCGAACGAAACTAACAGACGTTCCTCTGTCTAGCCCTTTCAGCTTCCCGTCAGATTTCACTGGAGCTCCTTCTAGACGATTCTTCATCAGCATGCCTGCTCCTTTGATTTTTAGAGCGTCAAGTTCTTCTGGAAGTTTCATTAAAGTAAAAAACCTGTCGAAAAAGAGGCTTGCCCCTTCTTTGATGCCTTTACTTAGATGCAGTTGGGCAGCTTCTTAATCCCTTCACTTGAAGGTCTTACGAAAACGTAGTCTTCTTCTGGTAAATGATGAAGTCATACATCAAGCCAGATGAATCAGCTAGCACGAAGTTCTTCAAACCCAAAGGATTAGGTTTGTTCGGGATACACTGCTTTGTTGAACTTCGTGCGGGAAATGGAATCATTTATTTGTAGATTTTCCGCAACTCTCCTCTTTCCAGGAATGTGTACATTCTACGAACCTCTTCCAAAAGCTGTCTTACTTTCCATAGTTGGTCAGTACCTCTGGGGCATTGATCGTGTTCATCTTCCACGGCAAACTTCAAGTTACTCTGGAGCTTGAAGTACTGGTCTCGATTTATGTTCTCAGTAATGATTGGGACTTAGAGCCTTTTGTTCCAGAAAATTCTGATCCTCAGGTATTTAAGATTACCCATCAGAATAGTTACACTGAAAAATGTTTTCAGTTTCGATTTCGGTGCAGCAAGTGCTTTATCGTCGTTTTCTGGTAGTGATAATTCATCGCGAAAGCAATCTGTTAAAAAAAAAAAAAGTCTGAGAAGTATGTCAGGAAATATTTGTGAGACTTCCAGTCACTTCGATCTGAAAGTCCTTGATCTCGATCAATCGGTTCAAAATCAAAATTCGCACCATTAAAGTGTTCTGAGTACTTCTATTTTTACAAAGAGCGACGTGCTTTACCGAATCTATTTTTTGGATCTGGGCGATCATTGGTCCTGAACACTGAAAGTGGAATATCATTCTCTTTGTCATCGAACACGGAACCAAAATTATTCAGATCGAAAGTATCAAAGTGAACTGGACTCTTCTTCCTTTTTGGATGAGGATTGACAGTTGTCGGTACGAAGATCGCCGTCATCATCATTTGATCATCATCGTCGTCATCATTTGTTGCCGTCATCGTCGCTATCCTCCAGGTCCAAATCACTTAGGTCACTGTCATCTAGCAAACCGATCGCCTGGTCCAAAGTGACTTAAAACAGGAAAAAAGGAATTATTATTTTTAGAGGCATGGCGATCAAAAACAACAAAAAGTTAGCTAAACGAAATGATATAAGACTGTTTTAAATGCTGAATTCAAAGAAAGCCAATTTATTGCATAATATTGCATCTAGATATTATTTTCATTGTGAGACAAAATAAAAGTATAGTTATTAGTGATTCAATTCATGATTTGTCCCACACAGGAACTGCTGGGGCGTTTTTCCAGAGCGACCATCTGGCAACACTGCCAAATAGTTTAGATCCGTCTCGTAGTGTTAGCTGTATTAATAGGAAGCTGAGACCCAATGTCCAATCCAGTGAACATGGACACAAACCTTCACCTAGATGGCAGGTCATTTAACGAGTTCGAGTTTTAAAACACAGAAATGTAAACAAAACTTATTTTAGATTGCCTGATTTGTTTCGCATTTCTATGCCTATTATTTAAATTTATTTTAAATTCTCTTAGCTTTGACATTTTTTCTGCTTCTTAAACTTTCTCCATTACTAGTATCTGGTATGTCAGCCATTGTTAGTACCTACTAAAAAAACAAATTACAAATGGCATTCAAGTTGCGCTCTTTCAGAATATGCCATCTTACAGTACGCGGAGGCAACGGGCTGGAGAAGATAAATCCATAACGGGTAAGACATTAGGTTCCAGGAGGTTAACGTATTTTCAATGAAAAATGTCATTGTTTTTATTTTTATTAACAAATTAGGTTTTTAACAAATTAGTTTTTTCCCCTTAGATATTGAAATAATTTTTGTCCCGTCCCCACTTCCTCCAAATTTTCGTGAGTTGACGTCAGTGATTACTTTTATATTTTTGAAACTCATTGTGCATGGGATCGTACATTGGTCCTTAAAGTCGGAGTGGTCCCTATAATAGTCCCTATTTCCTTTAAAAAAAAAGACTTCTTATTTTGACTTTGCCAGCTAGCAGTAACATTAATTTCTTAATTTGCAGTTTTCATTGTCATTTGATAGATTTTTTACTGTGAAGTAGCTTTGGTTAAATGGCAGTTTCTTTCATGATTTGGAAATTTCAAATGTATAGTAATATGTATTCTCAAATGTTCGGATTTTTGGAAAGGCTACAGACCAGGTTATTTTTAAATTAGAAAGTTAGTTGCAGTATGCGAGACTGAATTCATTATTAATGAAACTAAGTTGATGTAGACCTATTAGCCTACCTGTTTGTAAAGAATAGGCCATGGAACATAATTGGCATTCAATAGCCTATTCAAATCACCAGTTATTCTAGTTTATATATCCTATTAGAAAACCTAGTGGATGGTGGTGCAATCATACATTTCATACCAGTTATTCCCTGCTGAGCTTCCTTTCAGAAATTTCAAAACATTGCAGGGTTTCTCTGGTTCTCCTAGTTTCTAAAAATCAATTGTTTTAGGGACAGGAGGAGGTTTAGGAGAGGTTGCTGAGTTGAGAATGGGGTGGTCTAGACCCTGAATCCCAAGTGAGCTGAAAACTAAAGTGAAATTGGCTTTTTCAAGTTCAAGAAAAAAAAATTCCAGAATTCAGAAATGGTAAATTTCCTGCAAAATAATTCAAAAACTGATGCTGCCGAAATTTTATATTTGTTTGCCTGTTTAGCCCCCCCCCCCTCCTTTTTTGTATGTCGCGTTTGAAAATTTTTAAATGCGTACGTTATCTAATTCTTTTTCAGTTTTTACCTTTTTAGTTTGCTCTCATATTGCTGTTTGCGCATTGAATTCTAGTTGTTGTTTTTTTAGTTTTCTTGTTTTCATGATTTTTTTTTTTGCTTATATTGGTTTTTAATACTGAGATTGGAATTCGGCCCATCGGGGCTTGTGATAGAAATTTTTCGAAATAAAATATCTCATCTATTTTCTTATTATCTATCCAATGAAAGGTCGTTTGCTGTGTTTTTGTATAGATGCAGTAGTAGCTTAGTTAGATTGAAGCTGTTGGCAATTGCCTGTCACCCTTGCTCCTATAGCAATATACCTGATGGTCAGCTGCAAAGCGTATGGGTAACGTACAATTGTGGGAGCTGGTGCTAGGGTTGACAGAAAAACTATCAACGCCACTAGTGTTTGGTGACACTTGACATATTTTCAGTGCAATAACAAGAGTAATTAATTTGTGTAGTTGGTTATATTAGTGTAGTAATAAATGTCTGTTATCAGTTTCCGACAGGGACGATTTTTTGCTGACACTAATGCCAGTTTACACTGTTATAAGTTACCCATACTCTTCTGCCAGCAGTATGTTAGTCAAACAAGAGACGCTGCGCCACAATCTGATTAACGATAGAAATGCTACTCATTGCTTCTACTGAAATTTCTGTCAGATATTTGAGGGAGAAACTACTGGTAGGGCAGGGTGAGTTTTTGAACACCTCACCACAACGGAGGTGGTGCTCACTGGTGATTACGTTAGTCATTTGCATTTAAACTGGTCCCCATTTGGTCCCTATCTCTTACCCCAATAGTGACTGAAGTCTCTTCTTTAAGTTTTTTTTTTGTCTGTAAGACCCCTGGTCTATGGTAAATCTATATCATGTTTATAATTTTACCGTGATTTATAAAAGTTTTACTCGTTTACTTATTTCCTATATTTTAAATTGAGGAAGATGATTTATCTATAACAACTGATTTGTAAAGCTTCTCATCTTAGCTACTTGAGTTTATAGTTAACATTAAATGCTAATTAGTAAAACCAGAGAGAAACTAAAAAGTAATTTAACAAATTTATATATAACTTGTATATAATTTATATATAAATTTTAAAGTTTAAAATTCTAAAAAAAATTTCTAAAATTCTGAATTTTATATAAATTTATTTTATAAATTGAATATGTATATATATAAATTTAAATTTTAAACAGGACATTTATGTAAATAATGTATAATAATTTAATGTATATATTATAATAATAGTATATATTACATAATAATATAACGCATATAATTTTAGATGTGCGTGGCATTGTGAATCGGCGACTTGTCTCGGACGCGCATGATCAAATTCGTCAAGCGTTGTTTGATTTTTGTGTTAATTGTCACTCAAACACAGTGGTAAGTTGTCCTTATAATCACGTTGTCGACCGTTTTCTGCTTTGATGTTTGTTTCTTTCTAATGTTAGGATTGTTTTCTAGGACTTACTAAGTTTCTGTATCATGAAAATCAAATTTTAGCATAATTGGTGAACGGTGCAAGTCATTTGAAATATTTTTTCATTAGGTTAGTAACTGAATGTTAGACATCAAATTTGAGGAGAGATCGTTACATAATTTATATAGGAGATTATTATAACATTTAAAAAGAGATTGTTATAACATTTTCCTCTTCAGATTTTAGTACAAAAAATGGTATCGCTAGATAAAAGATGGCGACAGATATATAAAAAAGAAAAATATATCAAAAGAATGAGCTTATTGTGATGATTCCAAATATGTAAAATTCATCAAATTTAATGTTATCCATCAAAACAACGTTCCTTCAAAAATGTGCCTGATTTTCGAAAAAGGGGGAAACGCTCCCAAAAAGTTTGTTATTAGTTTGTTCTTGTTTTCCCCATGGGTGATCGTATCTAACCAATAGCCCTAAAAGATCGGCAGAGGGCTCATTTGAGTGACAATTGAAAGTTCTTGTACCTTTTCTAAGTGACCCAAAAATTGAGTGTAATTAACCCCCTCCTACGCCCCTTTTCCCCAGAGACATCTGATTAAGCTTTTGACATATGCATGTGGTTCAGTATAGTTGAAAGGTCCAGTACCTATTCCATGGGGAATGACATGACCCCCATAGTCCCTGGGGAAAGGGCTGTAAGCTGAAAGACCCAATTTGCCAATCGTTCACATATAGTATTTGTTATTGGTAAATATTGGGATTTTTTTCGGGGCGGGGGATTTTCTATGGGAGGAAATCTTACACAGGATGGGGCATTCCTGGATTGAATTGGAACGATTAAATTTGTGTGAAAAAAGCAAGCATTTTCAACTGAAATTGAGCATCATTAAAACTTAAAACACATAGAAATTATTCCGTACATGAGGGGGCCACCCATACCTTAACACTCGCTCTTTACGCAAAGTTCTACTTTTTCTAATGATTCTTTTTAAGAAAGGCTGCTCAAACACAAGTGCCGTAGAATTTCAATGTAAAGTATGCTGCTTTTAAATAAATCCTTAGAAATACGTATATCTGTAATCTTGCAATAGGCTCCTAGCCCTGGTGAAAAAGTAAGTATTTTGCAGGCTTCAAGACATGGCTAACTGTAGAAAAAGCCAAGACAGATTATCCGGGTGAATGAGAGGTAAATCTGGGATAAGCCCTTTTTAGGATTGTATAAAAATGATGTCATTTCATTTGTTGATAAATACGTCATCTATCATCCATACATAGGTCATTCCTTGGGCAGAACTATCACATATCACTGCTACCCATGCAAAATGGTGATCATTGTTGTTTTTCAGCACTGGGAGGGTTTAAAACCTCTGTTTGATGGTTTTGACCAAAATGATGATGTCAGTGGCATCAGTTCAGGAGGGTGGATCAAGGGTTAGTTTTTATTGAAATACCTAATGTGCAAGTATGCAGCCAAAATTACATTCTGAGTCTAAATATAACCTTCATTTGCATCAAAAATGAATGTTACCCCCACCCCACTGATGTCCAAATATATACCCTGATTTATATATTTAGGGGTTGGGGTACAGTTCATTTGCTTATATATATATTCAGAATGCAATTTTTGGTATACATTTGCACATTAGGGGGGGGGTATATTCTCTGTTAATATACAGGTTATAAGATAATGGGTAAAACTGAACCGTTATTAGAACCTTATTTTAAATTAAAAAAAAACAAAAAAAAACGGAACTTAATATGGGGATTGAACAACCGGGATGAACAACATCAATAAAAACGATTTATCGCAACAATTTCAAAAGATTTACACATTGTGTTGAAAGCATGGAAAAAAAGTAAATTTTTTCTTTTAAGTTGGAAGAAGAAAGAAAAAAAGGAAAGATTTGAGGATAAAGGTTCTCTCCTTGGATAATATGTTAACTAGGATCATTATACATATTTTAAAGTAAGAATTGTTTTCTTAACATGTCTCCTTATCATGGGGCAGAACTGCAAAATTTTTGCCCTAATACTGACTTCTTGCAGCACCAAATAGCTATAGGCCAACGCAGTTGCACTCTCTCTTCTCCACTCCAATAGGTTCAAAGCCTCACTCTTCAACTTCTTGTATGAAGTTCCAAAATTAAGACTTTTTTCAAAATGGTGTGTAAGTTTGCCATCGAATTAGCAACATTTATGTGTTTATAAATCATTTTTGATTGCAAGTTCGACAATTGTTGTACAATATCGAAATAAAACCTTAAAATCACAGTAATCTTATAATAAATTGCGGAAAATTATTATAAGTAATCACTGGCCCTTAGTAGCTGTGACTGGTTCTTAGTCGATTCCCTCCCCCTCTGTTTCTTTGACATATTGTATTGACGGTTATTATTATGGCTTTTTGTTTTTAAGGACAAATTCAGTAAATTACTGGGCCTGATACCTGATTTAAGGGCAATATCGTCTAGAGGAGAGGATTTTTTGTATTTGAAGCATCTAAACGGTTGCGCCCCTACTCAGACTCTGCTAATGGAAATGCTGCATGCTAAAAGAAGATGAAGAAGGGATAGTTGTAAATTATTGTAAGCTGCTTTTATGTATTTTTCTTTCTCTTGGAGATTTTCAACATTACAGAAATTTTTAATCCCCCTTCTTCTCGTTATTTCTGTGGATTATAAAAAAGCATATTAAACCCTTGAGCTAAATTCCAGAGCTTCTAAAATCTATGAAAACTCAACTAAGTTGGTAAATACATTTTTTTATATATGATATTTTCGCCTTATTACCAGTTATATGGGAGGTTTTGCAACCTGCCTTGCTCCTTTTAGTTTTGTAGATTTTAAAATCCTTTCCGTTGGATATATTTTATATGGGAGGTTTTGCAATCTGCCTTGCTCCTTTTAGTTTTGTAGATTTTAAAATCCTTTCCGTTGGATATATTTTATATGGGAGGTTTTGAAATCTGCCTTGCTCCTTTTAGTTTTGTAGATTTTAAAATCCTTTCCGTTGGATATATTTTATATGGGAGGTTTTGCAATCTACCTTGCTCCTTTTAGTTTTGTAGATTTTAAAATCCTTTCCGTTGGATATATTTTATATGGGAGGTTTTGCAATCTGCCTTGCTCCTTTTAGTTTTGTAGATTTTAAAATCCTTTCCGTTGGATATATTTTATATGGGAGGTTTTGCAACCTGCCTTGCTCCTTTTAGTTTTGTAGATTTTAAAATCCTTTCCGTTGGATATATTTTATATGGGAGGTTTTGCAATCTGCCTTGCTCCTTTTAGTTTTGTAGATTTTAAAATCCTTTCCGTTGGAGAAATTTCATAAATGTCCTCCCCTCAAGAAAAATGGTCTTTGGGGTATTGTATTACAGGATAAGCAACTTGGGCATTCTTGAATCTGTCCAAGAAATTATAAATCTCATTGTTATTTTCGTATTCAAGTTTGTACTGTTGAGTTTATAAGGGATATATCATTTAGAAAATCAAAATTCATATTCAAGGAAAACAGAAAATCTCCTAATCATGGCTAGAGGAGAGGTGAGGTCATGCATCACTTCTGCATTATCACTCCTGGAAGACCCATAATGTGCCGTATATACTACTTACCTTGGTTATTAATTACATTGGTTGTTAATGGGAATTAAATTTGAACTCAATTAATCAAATAGTTTCTAATGTAACTTTAAATCTAATTTAAGAAAACCACTAATATAATGCTTAAGCCACTGTGGGTCAAACTAAAACAGAAGATGCATATAAGAATAAGGGTGAAAAGAGAATTTTACGGTCTTAAAGACAAAAAGAAAAAGAGAAATAAGAGAAACAAGGATAAATTCCAAAAATTGATAAAAAAAAAGGATTTGAAGAAAAGATTTCTCTAGGGAAAAAGGCTATTGGAACTGTGCGTGCAATGCATGTATGTAACCCAAATGGCTTAAGGTAGATTTTATTAATTTTAAGCTTAATTGTTAAATTCCCCATTTTTGTTAAGAATCTAGATTCAAGAGATGCTATTTTCATTTTAGAAAAATATTGCAAGATAAAACTAGTTAAATTAAAGACATAGACTCTAAACATACGTAACTTAAGTGGTAAAAGAGAGTACAAAAGAGCGGACCAAATGGCTTTTCTATTTTTGATGGTCTCTTAAAAAGTGTTTTCAGTATATAGGAGAATAATTCTATTAATATTTTAAGATATATCTCTGGTGCTAAATTTGACAGTATAAGCATGGAAATAAACAGGAATTGAGGATGATTGGTTTTTATAAATAAATATTTAAGTTAGTAAAAGCAATGAATTTAAAGTTTTAATTTTTAGCGACTTAAGTCAGTAAAGCAGTTGAAACAAAGTTAGGTGTTTTTTTGTTGTTTTTTTTACGGATGTTTGAGGGATGTGCTGCTGGCTGATTTATTCCTTTATTTAGAATCGGATTTGAAGTTCTTTCATTTTGATTAAATTAATATTCACGAGAAGCTTTTATGTGTGATTTTTTTTTTTATTTATTTAGACTTATGAATTGGGAATTTGACATTGAGAAGTTATATTTGTATATATATTTTAAAAGGGCTGTAAAGACTGTCTTAAATGAGTAGTTGATTTAATTTTTATATATATATATTGTTAATATTTGAAAAAAATAGCAAGTGATTGATTTTCAATTTATTTGTAAACTATTGCCAGAAACTCAAATTGGCACATTTGAGAGCACTCCTCCAACTTAAAACCAAAATGAGATAAAAAGAATTCCTTTTACATAGCGCTTTTGTAAGTTGCAAGGATCGATTTCGGAAGAGGAAGGTTCAAACTTCCGTAAGGGAGATTTTTTCAGGATGGCTCTCTTTGATTTTGATTTTTTTTTTTTTTTTTTTTTTTTTTCGCCTTTGTATATTCTTGCTGTTGTTATTTTCTTCCTTCTCTTCTTTCTAAATACTCTTTCTAAGATTTATCTTTTTGATGTATGTGGGCAATAAATACTATTATTATTTTAGCTGTTTTTAGCTCATTGCAACATTGAATATTGTGGTGCAATATAGCAAGTATATAACTTGTTTGTGATGTTTTCGGATGCTTCACATTATTTTTTTTCTTATCATGTTAAACTGCAGTGTATCGGATTCCAGACATAGAACATTATTTCGGCTTTATTTTTTATGGCTTGCAAAATTATTTAGTTGGAACACTGAGTGTATAATATATAACAATTTTGTTCTTCCCTAATTTTTAAACCACAACAGAAAACTAAAAAAAAAAACAATCAAAAATATAGCGACTTTGAACATTTGTAGATTCATTGATCCTTTTTAGTTTTTAAAATTTATTTATGCAACGGGGATACTTCATCACCCACCCTTGCCTGTTTCAGGAATTGTTTCTGTCTCTGACTTTATTTATAATATGACTGAATGTATTTTATTCATTATTCTTTATTCTGTTTTATAGAAATTGATTTACTTATTTTATTCATGCTCGAATGGATTAGTGATGAGATTATTAGTTTTGACAATCCGACTGTACGATACCAATTACTCTGGTACGTCAAATTGAGGGGGAGGCGTTTGCTTGTTTTCCCTGAGATTTTGAAAAATATGTTCTGCCCCTTCCCTTCACATCTTTGTGAATTGAAGCCCCTCCAAATTACTAGCCGCTGAAATGTTTTTGGAGGTGTTTTTCTCCACATGTTATATTTCGTTATATTAAGTTATTAATTTATTAAGTCATATTAAGTTATTTTATAATCATAATGAACAAAGTAAATCCAACTTTGTTCTTGGGCAATTACTTAGTTTTAATTAAATATTATTTGGCGGTCCCTGTTTTTCTTTTTTTTTTTCATGGCTATCAATTAAATTTGAAATCCGTCGCATATTAGTTACTTTCCAATATTTATGTATGGAAAGTGTTTTCTTGTGGGATTGAACGGCTCATGTATTACTCTTTTTCAGGCATATTTCGAGGCTGTGTTGAGAAGAAACTCTGGTGGACAAGAACGTCCTGTTTGTGGGATAAAGCTCTTTGAACCCCATCTGATGGGACCAATTTTTGTGGTTAAAATATCAACGTAACCGATTCCCCTTTCAATAGTGTTATGCCTAATTGCGAAAAGGATTATTAAGGCTTAAGTTTTTTTTTAAGATAATATTGTGATTAAGTTTCTGGAGTTTTTGTCTTCCTTTTTACTTTCGTTCTTTTTACTTTTCTCACTTTTATTATTGTTTTTCTTTTCTTACTTTTACTATTGTTTTTCTTTTCTTACTTTTTCTGTTCTTTTTCTTTTCTTACTTTTACTATTCTTTTGACTTTTGACTTTGTGCTTTTTAATTTTTACTTTTCTTCTTTTACTATTCTTCATTTTTACTTCGTATGTAGGAATAACAATTTGGCAGAAGAAATATCTGACAGTGTATAGGACACCTGCTGTTTTCCAGATCTGCGTCTTCACTTTTCAATAATATTATATATTTTTAATGGGCATGAGGATGATTATTATTTGACGGGTGGGAGGGAGGTAGATAGACTCCTCAAACGGTCATCTTAATTTCCTTTTAGCCAATGTGTGCGTCTTACTGTATTGTTTCATGTTTTAGCCGAGATTGTGGGGTAAGCTCCTCCTCCCTTTTGTCCTAAATATGAAACGTATAAGGAACTGTAATATAAAACAAAAAGGACAAATAAATGGATGTGAATTGACACTGTGACTGAATTAACTTTCTATTACTTATTAATAATACTTATTAGTAATTTTATCACCTTCATTTTAGTTGTAATTTTTATTAATTGAATAATTTAAAATTTATTCTACTTTTTAAATTTTTAGTTGTTTAAAAATTAACTCAATTTTTAGTTAAACAGAATAAAACCGACAGAGAAAAGCTCTACAATATATTTGAAAGTAATTGAGCTATTAATTGGTCAAAAACGAACTACATTTAAGTAACGGTTACATTAAGTAACTAGTAGCGGTTGTAGCGTTCCGTATTAATTACCAATTTTTTATCTACCTTTGTTTTTCATTTTGTTAGTTTCTCTCCTCTCTGAGTTTCATTTATCTACCTTTGTCACACAAAAAAGCTGAAGTTATTCAGGTTGATAGAAATATCCATGTTAAATCTGATGCTCACTTTTTTGCAGCTAACCTGTTACAAATTCAAAATGTATATCGAATATTAAACAGTATAATATCAAACCTAAAAGAGTGACAGTTGATCATTTCTTTACATTAGTCTATATATAGCCATTAGTCTATATATAGCCTTAAAGAGTTATAAAATCAGTTGATCATTTCTTTACATTAGTCTATATATATAGCCATTAGTCTATATATAACCTAAAAGAGTGATAAAATCAGTTGATCATTTCTTTACATTAGTCTTATATAGCAATTAGTCTATATATAACCTAAAAGAGTGATAAAATCAGTTGATCATTTCTTTACATTAGTCTTATATAGCCATTAGTCTATATATAACCTAAAAGAGTGATAAAATCAGTTGATCATTTCTTTACATTAGTCTTATATAGCAATTAGTCTATATATAACCTAAAAGAGTGATAAAATAAGTTGGTCATTTCTTTACATTAGTCTATATATATAGCGATTAGTCTATATATAACATAAAAGAGTGATGAAATCTGTTGACCATTTCTTTACATTAGTATATATATAGCCATTAGTCTATATATAACCTAAAGGTGATAAAATCAGTTGATCATTTCTTTACATTAGTCGATATATAGCCAAAATAATTGCTTAGGTTTTATTTTAAATTCCATATTTAGAAAAAAACTTACTGTACATAACTTTGTTTTTTTCGTACCATATATAAGCTACTCTTTTGCAAGTTATTTGAAAGCATTGTATTTAGTTATCAGCTTTTTTTTTATCCTCTAGGGAGAAACTACGAAGATTCAATTTCATATACTACTCTCCCAGTTCAGAAACATAATTTCTACCACTAATTTTATTTTCAGCCAATTGACTTTAACCTATTGCTTCAAATATATTTTTTACTGAAGGGGGGTCACTTTTGCAAGGGGGGGGGGTATTTATCCTAAATCTTAAAATTTTGAGTTTCTGAGATTTTACGCATCTTGTCATATACGTTACTTATAGTTACTTTTATTTATTTTTAATATAATATTCTTTTTCTTTATGTTATTGTTTCTACCGTTTTAGATTTGAAATTAGAAGAGGTTAAAGAATCTTCTTAGTAAGCTTAGTATAACTAGACAAAGTTGTTCCTTAATTAATTTTTCTTTTTTAAAGGATTTTTTCATTTTTTTTGTATTTTGATTCGTTTTAATTTTTGTCTTTATTTTAGGGGAAGGGTGTCTGTGATTTTGTTGCGGTTATGTTAATGGTAACATCCCGAAAAGAATCTTCTTAGTAGAGTACACTGGAAGCACGCTAAAATATTTTTTATTTACATGCATATAAATTTTGAATTCAACTTTTTTTTTTTTTTTTTTTTTTTTTTTTTTTTTAAGCTGAATGCCAGTTGGCGACACGTCTGACCATGGCCTGGGCAAAAGCATTCAGTACTAATGAAAGATTATTTAACTTTTGAAATTATGGGTATGTTTTATACAAACAATGTAATGTTGTCCGTCTTAATGGACAATGGTACGTTTTTTTCGTTTTTTTTTTTCAATTTATCTGAAATCACAAATTATTGAAATATTCAGTAGGCTGCAGTTAAGAAATCATTGTCAAACATTACACGCTGTTTGGTTTTTGAGTTATGGGCAGTAGCCAAATTATAAGCTGTTCGAGATGTGCACTTGACGCTTAGCACAGCGCGAATACATGCAATTGACAAATACAGGGTATAAAAACATATAATTAACGAATACATCTTATCCTAGGAAGGGGAATATGCCTACATTAAAGTGTGCATTACCTGAATTTTTAACTCCTTGAGATGTGCCTTTTACACTTAGGACGGCATCATAGCCCTTATTCATTATAGATGGCAGCTTACAGTTTTGTGTGTGTTCTTTTTTGTGTATAAAGTGCAATTTCGTTGTATTTTTCATCCTTTGTCATATTTTCTATCTAAAACGTTATTTTATTACTATAACTATGTATTTTAAATACAAGTGATTTTTTACCATTAAAAATCGTTCTTATTTTTTGTTAATTTTTACTTCTCCCTTTAAACCTGTTAACTTTTGTCATCTGCAAAACCGCACTGTAATGTTTTGGTAATGAAAACGAATATTGTTTTGTGACTGAAGATAATATGTAAAAATAATTAAAAATGGCAACTAGACACTAATCAGGTGTTTGTGCAGAAATTTATTTGACAGAAGATGGAAAAAAATTGTTGTGGAGGGAAAAAAACGCAAATGCAGGTCTATTGTGTAGAAATAGCTAGGAATTATCATCTTAAAAATGTTACTGTATCAGGTGTGGGGGAGCGGTGAGGGTCTATTCTTTCTAAGAAATGCCCGCTGTTATTTAATATTTCCTCCTTTTTTAAATCTGAAATACTTTTTTTATTGGTTGCTTTTATTCTTTAATTTTTTATTTTGTTTAGGAACTAAAAAATTTGAACTATATTTTTGTTTTTATTTGTTTCTTGTTTGAATTTCTCATTTATCGGATTTCTATTTTAAGTAGTCACGGCCAAACGGTAAGAGGTGATAGCCTTAGCTATGAGCCATCACCAAATTTTAACTGGGTAATAATGAGACTAGTTATATATATATATATATATATATATATATATATATATATATATATATATATATATATATATATATGTATATATATGTATATATATATATATATATATATATATATATATATATATATATATATATATATGTAAACTTGAATAAATTATATACATATTATTACATAGAAACGGAATTTAAGGAATGTGATTGGATAGAATGTCTAAAATCCTTAAATTATAGTGAATGTCTTTTAAATGTGATTCAAAATATTCTCTGCGGGGAGGAGGGCTCAACCTCAAAATGCTGCTCTCCTCCCTTGTTCTCTTTCCGTCTGTCGTTGAAGTTTTAGCATAGGCAATAAATGAAGCTGGAAAAGGGGGACGTTGGGGCCAAAACTTGAAGGGAAGTTGTGCGGTTATCAGGATGTGTGTGCTGTGGATTCTAACGATAAAAATGAGTACAATTTAACCGCCTTGTAATCTATTTTTATGACATTCCTGAGTGAATTATTGTTGTCCGTTTTTTGTGCAAAGAGAAATCTGTCTTAATTTATGAATTTAGTTGTTTTGGGCTGTTTGTTCCCCTGTTCAGTGTTATCTGCAGTCAAGGCCGTATCCGGGGGTGGTAGGGGTTTGACCCCCCCCCCCCAAATGTTTGTCTGACTCGTAAAAACGTAACAAAAATGGATATAAACACATTTTTATGCGTTTTTGAGTGTTATTTTTGTGTAATCCTCTCCACCCCCGAAATAATTAATTGCTTGTGTGAAACATCCCCCCCCCCCTCCCTCATCCCAAAAAAAAACCTTATGTAAAACACCCCGAAAAAAAAAATTCTGGATACGATCCTGATTACAGTTAAGTAAAATTTACTCTCATTTGGATAAAGTATGAACGTGAAATATCAAGTTTGACTTTGAAACCCCCCAAGGAAAATTGGGGATTTTCTGTTTAACTTTCATGAAATTTTGCTATTTGTCGCCTTTTCAGGTCTTATCTTGAAAACGTGGAAATCTAGCCCTTAGTAAATTTTCAATGCATTTTCTTTTGATTTAAAAAAAATGATTTTGTTCCTGTTCTGTCAAAGGACACCCTTTTCTTACATATTGTATGTTTATTTATGTTTTGTTCCAATAGAGTATTCTAATTTATTATTTATCTAATAAACATATTTTGAAAAACGTTTTTATAGATTATCAGAGAAAATGCGGCAAGAACATGGTTTTTGAAGAGGTTTCGGAAAAGAACAAAAACTATTGATATTTATCTCAGTAATTTTATATCAGCAATTGGGACAATTGACCTATGCTGAAATAAACATTTTGAAAGAGGCTAATCAATTATAACTTTCAATTAATAATTTCCATCGTTATAATGTAAAAAATTACTTGTTTTATTTCTAAGAGCCAACTTGAAAAGAAGGTATATTCTATTATAATTTGGGGTGGCACTTCTCTCTCGCTCTCTTCTTCCTAAATGTTTCTGTTATGTCAAGATGTTGTGTTATGATGTTATGTCAAATGTTCTAAAGGCTTGCCTAAGATTTACAGCTTCGGGTATTTTGTTCAAGGCCTTACGGATAATGGCATGTCGGCTTTTTTGTATAGAAAAAAATTATTATAGAAATTTTATTATTATTTTAAGTATTGTGAATTTTAATTATTATAATAAAATTTATAGAAAAATTACTACTCAAATATAATCTATCTACAGTTCTAAAATTTGTCCTCATATAGGAGTTTGTTAGCCGCATCAGGTCTTTTTTTTCGACGGCCAGGGTCTTTTTTTATACTTTTATTTAGTAACAACAAACCTTCCCTCCTATTTAGTTGATTTATTTTATATGTGGAGGGAGTAATGTGGAGTAAGATTTTGAAACTTTTATCATAAACTCATCTTGGAGAAAATGTACTTTGCCAACGGTATTTTGCCTACGATTCGCTAGGATTTCTTCTTTTTTTCTCTACATTTGTTTCTTGTGATGTCAGGTTTCAGATGAATGATGAATTTACTGTGCCCGTCGGGTTTACCTATTTTTGTTTTCTTTTTTTTTCATTTCCTCTCAAATGGGAAATGGTACGAATTCACTTTAGGGAAATTGCTGATTGGAATATTTGACTGTTTGAGTTTTCTTTTGTAAAGATATTTATTCTAAACGTTGAAAACAACTGTTTTCATATTTTCTTATTTAGGTTATTGTGATGTATTTTTGCTCTTAGGTGACCGGTATAACGAATATATAATGTAATAAATAATGTAATGAATTTGCCTCCTCTTTGCGTTTTGGACTATACAACCATCTATACTTCTATATTAAGTATCTTTCATGTATCTATGCAAAATACTACTTTGGCTGCAGATAAACCCTGTTGCAACATATTTCAGCTTTAGCAAAATTTGTAACGTAAAAAACTGAATCATCAAATTTCCATAGTCTTGTTTTGTTTTAAAAGGTAGGGGAGGTTTAACCTCCCCTACCATGAAATCTCTGCTGTTCTCAAAAACGTAGCAAAAATGCCAATGAACAAATTTTTGTTGCGTATTAAAAAATATACCCCCCCCCCCCCTCCCCCAAACAAAAATGCTGGATAGGCTTTTTATAAAAGGGTCCTAATTTCGGTGACTTTCTTTTCCCCTATTTATGCTTGTTTTTACATTATTTTGTTTCAAATTGAATTTTCATATATACCATTCGCCTATGAGAAAGACCCTAGTATATCTTGAAATACGTTATTCAGGATTTCATTAGGTTGCCCAAGCTTCTGATGATTTCTCCTTTTTGTTTTTGCAATGACTTTTTTAAAGTGATTCGGAATACATCTGTTGTGATTTATGTAATTATTTATTTATGCTTTATTTGAAATTGACGAAAATTATTCAGGTTTTAGTTGATTGTTTTAATTACTTTGTTTCCAAATGGAATTTCATTGAATGTTTGGTTTGATTCTGAATGAAATAAATTTAGGCTTTGCAGACTAAAATAAGCAAAAAAAATGAAACTTTAATAGAGGATTCTGGTTCAGCATATTCAATTCCATGAGACTGGATGATTTTTATCAAGTCATTCCTAAGAAAAAAGAGAGAGAATCAAGAATCAAGAGTTCAAAAAAAAAAAAATAGAAATTGAAAATAACAGGGACAACTGAGAGTTAGGGTTGCCACACCTAATGATTCATCACTTGTTCTAGTTATTTTTTTCCTTGGCTAAACTAAAAAATCACTAAATTTGCACATATATCACTAGATTATTGAAGAAAATCTTTAAATCAACCAGAAAATCACTAAAATCTAATGATTTTTTGTCACCTGGTGGCAACCCTGCTGATGGTCCTACGGTATATGTAAAGCACTGTATATAGATAATATAACAGTAAGATCACAGCTGATGATTTTTGGCGCTACATTCTCGGCGCGTACAAACAGCTCCTCCCATTTACTCTGTCATTAGCAGGTCAGAATGTATTTGTCAGTCCATTTTTATTTTCATTCTTAAACCAATGTTATATTTACCTTTTGGATTATTACAGCCCACTGTATATACATTTATATAAAATTATATGCAGTGTTACAGCCATATCAATTGTTCTCCTTTCCTTTTTTATTCTTTAATAATAATTTCTGGTCGTTTTGAGGTGGAGTTATTGTAGGCTTCTATTTCTACTGATCTTAAGTTTAATGTGGCTTTACTATATATATATATCATATATATATATATATATATATATATATATATATATATATATATATATATATATTTATATATCGGCGCGTGCATTACAGCTCCTCTCATTTGATCTGCCATCAGCGGTTCAGTTACCCTGGAACACATATTTTGGCAGGAACTTTCTCAAAATGCCTTTGAAACCAACTCGAGACTTCGAAACCTAATTGTAATTCCTAAAAACATTTAATAATAACATTGCACTTCTAATTACCGGTTTATGTAATAAATTAATTTAAATTAGATTCTTTAAAATTTAGTGTTACAACGTTGAAGCCAAGTTTCTCGTTCAAGAGAAATCTGACTTGTCTACCCGTGAAAAAAATCGAATGTCGCTTATGTTTATAGTTGTTTAAATATTCTCCGGAGTACTTGCATCTCGGTCCGCGTTTTTATAATGGTTGAGATGGGGAAAGATCATACTGTGTATTATTTATATACAGTGGTGTATAGTGGCTAAAACACATGTTGTTTTAGTGTTTTAGAATGCTCTCTTAGTCTCTTTGGTTGGAGATAATAAAATAAGAAGTTTCAGCCTTCTATTGTTTAGGGGTTGCGTTTGACTGATGGGAAGGGGCTTTAACTTTAGTCAATAAACTAAAATACTTTCTTCATTTAATCCTTTTTTATACTCAAAAAGCTTACCAGTCGCGCATTGCTTCGATCTCAAAAGAAAGGATATTCAAGGACACAAAAATTAAAACGATATATTGAATTTTGTCGTTTTATCTGGTTGGCTAAGGAAATACGAAAGGCGTTAAATGACATTTTATATCTTGGGGGGTTTCCAGCCACAATTGTATGTCCTGAATCATGTGGAAGCATTAAAATTTCGATTTTCCTACGCTTTTTAGTAGTTTTGTTACCTGGAGCTTATAAGCTCAAAATTTTGAAATGAGAATCACATTCAAAAGCCGCTTTGCTAGGCAATACAGACAAAATGCATGTATCATGCACTTTTTGTCTGTAAGTAATGTAATATGACAGTATTGTAATAACGTCATGCATTGTATAAATGGTGTTGTATTCAGACAATATTTTTTATTAGCATAAATCATGCCAAGAGGACGACCCAAAAAATACCAAGAATTTAAATATCACGAGAAGCGAATCAGGATTTTAGAAATGCCAGGTGGGGCATGGGCCCATATCGGTTGGCAGCCACTGATTTACCCTCTTCCCAGGGAGACAAAAGAAAGAGTGAAAAGAAGCAGCCAAAGTGTGACGCTGTTCTGAGAGAAACGAATAAAACAAAAGAAATAAAGAATATAAATGAATTTAAGTATAAATGGATCAAATAAAGAAGGAGAATAGTTTGGAGGGGAGAACTATACGCCATGTATTATTCACGCTAGTTTTAGGTGTGGCTATTTTTACCGTTACTCCATATTTCCCCGTAGTCTCGATCAGCTGTCAGAGTAAGTCCTCGAGTGCAGATATCACGCCTTGAACACCGAAGATTTAGCTAACTTATTCATACACAATCAATCAACCCTGTTAACTACATTTAGGAGTTTTTACCCAAAATATCAATCATTACTTTGAAGCCATTTGACCGGCTCGTGTTTTTGTTAAAATAAAAAGTAAGTTGGAGTCAACCCTGCACCAAACATTTTTTTTATTTTTATTTCTATCAGTGTTCCAATAGTGACTAGGGGCTATATACACCTTGGTGAGCACCAAGGCTTACTAGGAAACTCACCAATTACTGGGTGTTACTAGGAAACTCACCAATTACTGGGTGTTATAGTATTGTCTATGGCGAAGACAGAGGCTGTATTGCCAATGCCGTTCCTCTGATGTTCGCCAAAAATTGCGTCTCACATTTCAATCTACATTTTGCTGAATTTAGCTTGGTACTGTTTGAACTAAGAGTGCTGAATAATTTTGTCTTATTCATTGTCTTTCATACCATAATCCAGTAGACTGATGATGTAATTTCAGCTGACATTCAAATATCCATGTCCCTGAATTTCAACTGTTTGTATTAAGGCGGACGATTCGTAATTCGTTTAGAGTTAAATCCAAATGCTATATGTATATTAATAAAGATAGAAAATTGCAATGCCGCTTCAGTTTTCCTGACCAATCTCTAGCGAATGATGAAAAATCAAAGTATTTTTTCTCGAAAACTGCCGGATATTTTTTTCTGAAAACTGGCATACTGACATTTTCTGGCCTGATAAAACGATCTAGATAGGTCGCGACTATAGAGAAAACTTTTTTTCTTTGCTTTTTTTATCAGGGTAATTGTATTTGAACCTAAGATGATGTCTGAACATCATGCAGAATTTTCTTTAAAAATGGCGTTTTATTCTTTACAGCTATAGTAATATTATTTTAGTTTCAAAGTAGCTGGACAGGCTTATCACAAAGTTTAAGCCTGGGAGCTTATCCAGGCTTATCCTTGGATAAGCCTGGATAAGGCTTACAGGAGAAACATATTTGTACAAGCCAGCCGCGTCCCGAGTACAAGGGACCGAGCAAATCTCGGTCCCCTACGATCGCTTCCAGGAGAATGCAAATCCTACCAAAGTTACAATTATTCGAAAGCTAAGCAGGAAGGAGGAATAGAATTTGCGCCAGAACATAAATCCACGGTTAGAAGAAACGATGGCAAGAATCACATACAAGCCTGCCGTTGAGCTTAGCCTGTTTGATTAATTTGAGAAAAAGGCAATGCGTCTGAATTTCACAGCTATTACGAAGCAATTCTTTGGGCTGCTTACAACTCACCACAGAAACAAGCCGCCAGATTGCACACAGCTATCACCACGCTCTTCCACCCAATCTGTTCAAAACATCCCTATTTAAATCTTTCAAAAAAGTTCCTGTTTCCATTAAATCTCCTTGCGACGTCCTCCGACCCCATTCAGAGAAGACCATGCCAATACAATATTTTTCCATTATAGCGTCTGGCTGCATCTTCCAGATCATCGGCAATTTTACACAATGCCTTCACTTTGCACCTCCTTAATTTCTATTTTAACTTTTTCTCTACTTCCCTTAAATTCCTCTTATTTTTGTACGATTTATCACTCAAATACTCCAAATGGTGTCAAAGACACCATCTGCAACTTCACAAACAATGTTTGTAAAATTATCGCATTTATGTTCTACATTGTCCATTTTTAGGCTCTAGTTTAATATCCTAGACCCTCTAAAATTCTCATCCTGGATTCTACCAACGCATTAAATTCCCGGAAAGTAGTTGCTCTTCCTAAATTTCAGCTTTAGATTAACCCTGGACACAACTAGATTTACTTTTAAGTCAGCGTACTTGAGAGCATAATCTGTTGCAGAGATGTTGTCTTCAGTGGCGTCGTTTGGGGGGGGGGCAGTTGCCTCCCCAATAATATAGAGAACAAACTATAATTAATTAAGTAACTTTAAAACTGTCGCTCGTTTCAAGCTTCAAATTCGCTCTTTACTTCGACCAGATGATTTTTTTAATTAATCCCAGCTCGTTTTTAATGTAACAAACGCGAAAAATAGTGGTCCATTGCGCTTCCTCATTAATATTTATAAAAACCTACCGCCTTGTACGTCTTATCATCAAGGAAACAGGTCATCTGCTTCTTATTCAAGCTCAGCGTAACATCAACCAGGGAGAATTTTTCTCTTGTTGGCAGGTTTAGTGCTTGAAATACATTATAGTGAGAGACAAGTTCGAGTGTTTTCTATATCTGAATTAGACTGACTTCAGTCCCATCCATCCTCGAAGGTTGTTTTTGGGGCCTCTTTATTCACTATGTTATTGATGTGGCGTCTGTATGAGAATCCATCTCCAAACAGGCGTAAAAGTTGCGGCAGGTTGAGTGTAGAGAAGTTCTCTTTCCATCTCCTCAGGGGCAGACCTCTGGGGCGAGAACCGTGCACGCGACCACGGAAGACGGGAATTTTCCATATGCTGGATGTGGCCTAGCCACCTAAGTTGTTGCAGTTTTATTTTGTCAAGTATGGTGTGTTTGATCTTGAGGTTTTCAAACAGCCTAATATTAGAGACCCTGTCCAAGTACGTAATGCCCGCAATACGGCGAAGTGACTTTGTTTCGAATGCGGCTAGGCGACGTTGGTCATCTGTTTTGAGGGTCCATGATTCACAAGCGTAAATGGCAATGGGGACAATGAGTGTGTTGAAGAGTCTTGTTTTTAGCAGCGTCGACAAATTCTTGTTCCTCCAGATCGGCATCAAGGCTTTGAATCTAGAGTTGGCAAGCGCCAGGTGCGTCTTAATATCTTTTGAGTGGTTGTTACCGGACGTTATAAGGCTACCAAGGTAGGTGAAATCTTCGACCCATTCTATGTTGTCACCAGAGCTGGAGCCTTAAGCTTTCTTTGAAGTTTCTTGAAAAGAGCATAGCTTTCGTCTTTGAGGAACTGATGGTCATTCCAAACCGGCTGGTGGTTGATTGGATGTTGTCGGCCTGGGACTGAAGATCCCCAAGGTTCTCATTTATTTGGTCTATGTCGTCCGCATTAGCTAATTTATCAATCAATATTCCCCCAATTAGGACACCTGACGAGTTGTCAAGGAGTGATAGGACAACGGTAAGGAACAGGTTAAACAGTTCCGGTGAAAGCAAGCAACCCTGCAGCACACCAGTTTATGTTTCAAAGCTATCGGAAAGGCCCTCTCCCGTCATGGCGCGGCTTCTGAATTTTGAGTACTCTGATCAATGATACTAAGTTTCGTGGTATACCAAATGAGGTCGAAAGCCTACTTAAAGTCAATGAAAAGGTGGAAAATACTACGTCCAAGTTCAAGATAATTTTCCATAATCTGACGGACCGTAAATATCTGATCAATTGTTGACCTGCATTACTCTAGTGAGTATTTTAGCGGCGTGGCTCGTAAGGCTTATAGGTCGGTAATTACCACATATTGCTTTCGAGCCTTTCTTATGGAATGGAACTATCGTGGCTTCACACCACGAGGAGGGGAAGTGACCTTCCCAAGCGGGAGTAGCAATTTTTAGGTATAGGTCAATAAGGGGATCGCAATTTACTTTCAGTAGCTCTGGTTGGATTCCATCTGGGCCGGCAGCTTTGTTTGTTCCTTAACCTCTGATAGCCGATTCTATCTCAGAACGAAGTGGGGGTGGGCTTGGGTATGTGGCGATTACGGGGAGGCTATTGAAACTAGTTCCAGTTGCGCCAATCAGGGGGGGGAGGTATTTTTCCTCCTGAATTCCCCCATCCCGGGATCTCAAAAAAAAAAAATCAGTTGGTATTTTCATGGAAAAAAAGAAGAAAAAAATTGCCTCCTTCCTTGAATTTTTTATAATGGAATTGAGGCGGTTGAGAAGGAAATATGTTAAAAAAACAATTCTTATACCTACTTCACAATGCGTAGAATAATTGTAGTCAACACATTTTGACTGCACCTGCACTATAATTTACCCCCCCCCCCCCAAGCAAGGCCGTACCCAGATGGGGATTAGAGGGGTTTAACCCCCCGCCCCGAAATGTTTGTCTGACTCGTAAAAACGCTACAAAAAGGGACATAAACAAATTTTGTATGCGTTTTTTGTGTAAACCCCCACCCCGAAAAAAAATCTTTGAGTAAAACCCCTTCGAAAAAAAAAATCCTGGGTACGGCCTTACCCCCAAGCATGCAAATATATATTTCCCGTGTATTTTGTCCATGCGTCACTCTTGTTTCAACCCGTGAAATTAAATAAAAAAGATAATAAATATTTGAGATACTAAAGATAGATATTAAATTTAAAATAGCAAGTTTTTTTTTTACAAAAGAACATGTTGTGGGTGTCATGGCACTTTATGATTGCCTTCACAGTTCATAATCAGCTAATAAATGTGGTTTTAGAGGTCCTGAATTGCCCCGGAAACGTAAGTTCCAGATAAATTAGGTGGGGGCCCAATAGTTCCATATGAGACAGCGCAAGAGTTTTTCAAAAATACAGTGTTGTATCCTGATATTGACGTTTTAACTACAGAGATTGAAAGTAGGCTAGAAAGGAACAGTTTGGACGTTTTGAAAAACTTAAGCGTAATGCTAGGTGCAAACGAAATGAACAAAGACAGTATACGCTTTGTGCTTGTTTGCTATAAGCTCGATTTTAAATTATGTATGTCTGAGATACAGTGTTTTACGGAGTTGAAGATATAAAAAACAAAAACATTCTAGAAAGAGAATCTGTTTTTGATGAAAAACGCTTGAAATGTGTGTTTCCTCTGATATTTGATCTATTTAAACTGTACTTCAATATTCCTATGAATTCTGCGTCGCGTGAAAAATCTTTTTCTTTCCTTCGATGGTTGAAGACGTACTGCCGCAACACCAGGGGGCAAGAAAGATTATCTTTACTTGCACTGTTAGCAATTGAAAGAGAAGTACAAATTGACATTACTACAACTACTACTGATAACTCGCCGCAGCACCAAGCCACCTGAGGCCCAGCTACTTACACTCCTCCTCCATCCAAACCTATTCAAGGCCTCCGTTTTTACACCCTCGCAGGAAGTTCCCATTTCCTTAAAATCTTTCTTTATCACGTCCTCCCACCCCAGATGAGGACTACCTGCTTTTCGCTTAGCCCTAGACGGTTGGCCGAAAAGGACGATCTCCGGCAGTCTGTCAACCTTCATCCGCACAACGTGCCCTAGCCACCTCAACATTTCCTTCATTATAGCCCTAGAAAGCGGGATTGAACCGCATTTTGCGTATAGACTACTGTTGGAAATACGGTCAGTCAGCCGGGTACCCAGAACAATGCGCAGGCAATTTCTCTAGAAAACATCTAGCAAACCTTAATCCGCTTTTGAAGCACCCATGCTTCAGAGCCATACTTGACCACTGTCATCACTATAGCCTCTAATATTCTAATCTTGGTTTGCAGACTTATCTTCCTATTCTTCCAAATTTTATAACTGTGAAAAAACACCCTGAGCCTTGGCTATTCTATTTTTAACATCTTCACTGCTCCTGCCGTCTTTACTAGCAATGCTACCAAGATAAGTGAAGCTGCCCACCTGATCAATCTTTTCGTTACCCAACGTCACCTTTCCATCTTCATTTCTCCTTGCCTTAGTGACTTAGTCTTCTTAACATTAATTTTCAAACCTATTTTGCACCATGAGCTCACAAAACCTCTAAAAATTCATTCATTTTGCTCACACTTTCATCTAGGATGCTTAAATCATGATGCATAATCTAAGTCCAGGAGACTTTTTCCTCCCCCATTTAATTCCGTGGTCTCCCATTGCCTTTCTTGTACTCCTTAAGACAAAGTCCATCAAAATAATTCATATAAAGGGGGATAGAACACAACCCTGCTTAACTCCTGAATTACCAGCTGCTAACCTCATTTCCTACCTTAACCGCAGCAGTGATATTCTCGTACATAGCTCCAATCACTTTCATGTATTTTTCTGGTATACCATACAAGAATAAGATTTTTGCTAAAGCTTTTCTATCAACGGAATCGAACGCTTGCTCATAATCTATAAAACAAAAAACCAAAGGTGTGCCAAAGGTCAGGCACTTCTCATTTATAAACCTAAGAGTGACAATTTGGTCAATACATCCTCTACCTTTTCTAAAACCGCACTGTTCTTCTCTTAAAACTTTGTTGACAGCATTTGCTAAGACACACTAAGTAATTTGCTACCTACAGAGACCAGACTAATGCCTCGATAATTACCACACTCACTCAAATCACCTTTCTTATAAAGTGGTTTAATTAAGGTTTTCCTAAAATCGTTAGGTACTTCCCCTTTTTCAAAAATCATATTTGTAATCTTCAGTAGCTTATTTCTAACCTCAGAGCCACCATATTTAAGAAACTCATTTACCACACTATTAGCACCTGGAGCCTTATTATCTTTAATCTAATAAAACTTGGAATTATCCTGTATTTTTGCTTTTGCTTTATGTGGCCCGCTTTCTTCAATGCTATTTATCATAGGCAGCGCACTAGCGCTGCCTAAAGAACGATGGTGACACAATGTATTATTATTTTTTTTTCTCCATACCCGTACACTTCGTTTCGAAGGAGTTGTCGTAGAAACTTCGAAAAGAGTTCATTCGATTGGAAATTGGAGTGGCTAGTGCCCTTTTTAATAGTCGAAAGTGATTGGAGGGCAACTAGCCTCCCTCCCACGCCCATCATTCCCCCAAAAATATCCAATCGAAATTTTGAGATAGTCATTTGTTTAGCGTAGTTGATTTACAGATAGAAAATATGTTTTTGAGGAGGACACTCCCCCACAACCCTCGGGGCAAGGGTTTTAAGTTATGCCCTGAGGGCATATAAGAACGACGTTGGCACAAAGTATTATTTATTATTTTTTTTCCTTTAGAGCAAGGCACTTCGTATCGAGGAAGTTGTCGTAGAAACTTCGAAAAGGGCTCATTTAATTGGAAATTGGAGTGGCTTGTGCCCTTTTTAATAGTCGAAAGTGATTGGAAGGCAACTAACACCCCTTCCACGCCCACCATTTCCCGAAACACATCCAATCAAAATTTTGAGATGGCCATTTTGTTCAGCGTAGTTGATTTCCAGATAGAAATTATGTTTTTGAGGGGACACTTCCCCACAGCCTTCAGGGGAAGGGTTGTAATTTATGCCCTGGGGGCATATAAGGATTTTATAGAAGGCGTTATCGTAAAAACTTCAAAAAAGGCTCATTCGATTGAAAATTCAAAGGTCTAATGCCCTTTTTAATAGTCAAAGGTGATTGGAGGGCAACTACCCCCCCCCCCCCCCCGCCCACGCCCCTCGTTCCCCCAAACACATCCAATCAAAATTTTGAGGTAGCCATTTCGTTCAGCGTTGTTGATTTCCACATAGAAAATATGTTTTTGAGGAGGACACTCCCCCACATCCCTCGGGGCAAGTGTTTTAAGTTATGCCCTGAGGGCATACAAGAACGATGTTGGCACGAAGTATTATTTATTATTTTTTTCCTTTAGAGCAGGGCACTTCGTATCAAAGAAGTTGTCGTAGAAACTTCGAAAAGGGCTCTTTCAATCGGAAATTGGAGTGGCATTTGCCCATTTTAAATAGTAGAAAGAGATTGGAAGGCAACTAAAACTCCTTCCAAGCCCACCATTTCCTAAAACACATTCAATTAAAATTTTGAGATAGCCATTTTCTTCAGTGTATTTGATTCCCAAATATAAATTATGTTTTGGAAGAAGATACTCCCCCACAGCCTTATGGGCAAGGGTTGTAAGTTATTCCCTGGGGGTATATAAAGTTTCATAGAAGGCGTTGTCGTAGAAACTTCAAAAAAGGCTCATTCGATTGGAAATTGAAATGGCTAGTGCCCTTTTTCATACTCGAGAGTGATTGGAGGGCAACTAACCCCCCTCTCACGTCCACCATTTCACCAAACACATCCAATCAACATTTTGAGATAACCATTTTTTTCAACGTAGTTTTAACTTCTGGAAATTACGTCTTTGAGGATGACAACCCCCCAAGCCCTCAGGGCAAGGGTTGTAAGTTATGCCCTGGGGCCATATAAGGTTTTTATAGAACGCATTGTCGTAAAAACTTCAAAAAGGGCTCATTCGATTGGAAATTGAAATGGCTAGTGCCCTTTTTAATAGTCGAAAGTAATTGGAAGGTAACTAACACCCCTTCCACGCCCACCATTTCCCAAAACACATCAAATCAAAATTTTGAGATAGTCATTTTGTTCCACGCAGTTTAAAGTTCAGGAAATTATAAATTAGAGCAGGATACTCCCACCACAATCTTCAGGGCAAGGGTTATAAGTTATGCCCTGGGGCATATAAGTTTTTATTGCAATCTTTGTCGTAGAAACTTCAAAAAGGGCTCATTCGATTGGATTGGGATTGAAATGGCTAGTGCCCTTTTTAATAGTCGAAAGTTATTGGAAGGCAACTAACACCCCTTCATGTAAGGGTATGGTTTTTATAGAAAGAGATGTTGTAAAAACATCAAAAAGGGCTAATTCAATTGGAAGTTGAAGGGGCTAGTGCCCTTTTAAAAGTCGAAAGTGATTGAAGGGCAACTAACCCTCCTCACCCCCCCCCCTCACGCCCACCATTTCCCCAAACATATCCAATCAAAATTTTGAGATATCCATTTTGTTCAACTTAGTTGAAAGTTCTGGAAATTAGGTCTTTTAGGATGATAACCCCCTCAGGGCCCTCAGCGCAAGGGTTGTAAGTTATACCCTGGGGGCATATAAGGTTTATATAGAAATTTTTTGTAGAAATTTCAAAAAGGGCTCATTTGTTTCGAAATTGAATTTGCCTTTTTTATTAATCAAAAGTGAGTGGAGAGTAATTGACCCCCCCTCCCACGCCCACCATTTCCCCAAACACATTCAATCAAAGTTTAGAGATAGCCATTTAGTTCAACGTAGTTGAAAGTTCTGGAAATTATGAATTTAAGGATGACAAAACCCCCAGAGCCCCCAGGGCAAAGGTTGTAAGTTATGCACTGGGGGCATATAAGGTTTTTATAGTTAGAGTTGTCGTAAAACTTCAAAAAGTGGATCATTCAATTGGGAATTGAGAGTGCTAGTGCCCTTTTTAATAGTCGAAAGTGATTGGAGGGTAACTAACCACCCTCTCACGCGCACCATTCCCCTAAACACATCCAATGAAAATTTTCAGATAGCCATTGTGTTCAACGTAGTAGAAAGTTCTGGAAATTAGGTCTTTTAGGGTGCCCCCCCAGTCCTAAGGGCAAGGGTTTTTTATGCCCTGGGGGCATATAAGGTTTTTATTGCAAGCGTTGTCGTAGAAACTTTGAAAGGACTCATTTGATTCGAAATTGAAAGGGCTAGTGCCTTGTTTAATAATTGAAAGTGAGGGGAGAGCAACCAACACTCCTCTCACGCTCACCATTTTCCCAAACACATCCAATCAAAATTTTGAGATACCCTTTTTGTTTAACGTAGTTGAAATTTCTAGAAATTAGGTCTTAGAGAATGACAGCCACCCTCACAGCCCTTAGGGTAAGGGTTGTAAATTATGCCCTGGGGGCTTATAAGGTGTTTATAGAAAGCATTGTCGTAGAAACTCAAAAAGAGTTCATTCGATTGGAAATCGAAAGGCCTAGTGCCCTTTTCAATAGTCGAAAGTGACTGGTAGGCTTGACATTTTTATAGTAAAGATCTTTGGTGGTTTAATTTTTTTTTTTTTTTTTTTTTTTTTTTTTTTGCTGTTGTTGTTGTTTAGACCAGGGCACTTCGTATCGAAGGAGTTGTCGTAGGAACTTCGAAAAGGGCTCATTTGATTGAAAATACAAAGGGTTGATGCCCTTTTTAATAGTCGAAAGTGATTGGAGGGCAACTAATCCCCCTCCCACGCCCTCCCTCCCATTTACCTTTATGTTAAAACTAAATGTTGCCTTAAGATTAAATCAAAATGCACTGTGTTAATGCTAATTCCCAATAAGGCATCTCAACAGTATCCCAAGAACAACTGAGGGTATTATATTCAAATCTTTCGGAGCTACTTCTGCTCTTAAAATTTAACCAAGTCAAAATAGCGTAAGTATATCCAACCTATCAAAGAAAGTAAGCAGATTTTTTTGCGAATGATATCAAGTTTTCCATTTCAGGTCAACTAGAGGAGGCATGAAACGAAATTAAACACTACTATTTGTGTCCAGATTTTTAAAAGGGTGTATGTTGTTAAAAATTGCTGAAAATTTTTCTCCGGCATACAAATAGCAGACCAAACTATAAAGTCTATAAAAAAACGAAAGATTTAAGTATTATTTTCTTCTTCCCTGAAAAGACTATGTCAATATAAAACGAACAGAAATTAATTTAAAAAAACTTTTTCCACGAAATAAGTTTTTCAAAGAAAAGTAAAGAACTCCCTTAAACAAAAAATGAGCCAAAAAAAATCAAATAGCTACGAAGCGTGAAACTACCGCATATAAGCATCGATAAATAAATGAAACCCAAAACGAACAGAAATTACAATAAATAACCGAGTGAAACTCAAAACGTGCCGAAATTAACATAAGTTGGGCTCAAAACCCCTATGCCTTCCCAAGGCCAGAATATAATTTGCACTTTACTGAAAAAAAATACAAATGAATGTGCATTGTCAGTTTAATATACATATACTGATATTTAATAATCCAAATGTTAATATTATTTAATTTATAAAAGTAAGAATATTTATATTTTTTTCAATAAAGTGCAAATTATGTTCTGGCCTTGGGAAGGCATAGGGGGTTTTGAGCCCAACTTATGTTAATTTCTGCGTGTTTTGAGTTTGACTCGGTTATTTTTTGTGATTTCTGTTCGTCTTGTGAGTCATATCGATGCTGGTTTGCGGCAATTTCACGCTTCGTAGATTATTTGATTTTATTTTTGCTCATTTTTTGTTTAATGGAGTTCTTGACTTTTCTTTGAAAAACTTATTTTGGGGAAAAGTTTTTTTTAATTAATTAATATAAAGCAGCAACCCACCACCAAGTCAATTTAATAAAAATTCATAAGTAATATTTCAATGAATCACTTATTCAAAAATCTCTCACTGCAAAGGGAACTTGCAAAATATTTGGTCCACAATCAATGAAATTCTTTAAAAAAAAAAAAAAATGCAATTCAAGATCTATACCTATTAACCTTAAGGACATCAGTGGCAGATTAATTGACCCAATTTCAGTACCAGATGCTTTTAATAATTATTTTACTAATATTTCAAATGCTAACTCCTGTTCCCCGTCCCAATCAGTACACCCTAGCAAGAATCCCAGATCCGTTTTTCTCTCCAACTCATGGTAAAGAGGTGCTTCAAGTTATCGAATCTCTCTCTAATAGTAGTACACCTGACCTCTTTGGCATAAGTAATAAGCTTCTTAGGACCGTATCTTCCTATGTTTGTGAACCCATTGTATACATAGAAAACCTGTCAATAACCTTCCCAGAAATATTTAAATCAGCAATTGTTATCCCGATCAGAGGCAACGCTGTAGCGTTGCCTATGGTAAAGGCCATACGGCTCCAATGTTTTATTATTATTATTATTTTATTTTTTTTTTCCAGATGCACTTCATACGGAAGGGGTCGTCATAGAAACTTCAAAGGGGGCTCATTCGATTGGAAATCGAGAGTTCTAGTGCTCTTTTTAATAGTTGAAAATGATTGGAGGGCAACTAGCCCCCCCCCCACGCCCATCCTTCCTCCACACACATCCAATCAAAATGTTGAGACAGCCATTTTATTCAGCGTAGTTGATTTCCAAATAGAAAATATATTTTTGAGGAGGAAACTCCCCCACAACCCTCAGGGCAAGGGTTTTAAGTTATGCCCTGGGGGCATATAAGGTTTTTTTTATAGAAGGCGTTGTCGTAGAACCTTCAAAACAGGCTCAATCAATTGGAAATTAAAGGGCTAGTGCCCTTTTAATAGTCGAATGTGATTGGAGGGCAACTAGCCCCCCCCCCCCCGCCCATTATTCCCCCAAACACATCCAATAAAAATTTTTGAGATAGCCATTTTGTTCAGCGTAGTTGATTTCCAGATAGAAAATATATTTTTGAGGAGGACAATCCCCCACAACCCTCAGGGCAAGGGTTTTAAGTTATGCCCTGGGGGCATATAAGGTTTTCATAGAAGGCGTTGTCGTAGAAACTTCAAAACAGGCTCATTCGATTGGAAATTAAAGGGCTAGTGCCCTTTTTAACAGTCGAAAGTGATTGGAGTGCAACTGGCCCCCCCCCCCCACACGCCCATCCGTTCCCGCAGCACATCCAATCGAAATTTTGAGATAGCTATTTTCTTCAGCGTATTTGTTTTCCAGATAGAAAATATATTTTTGAGGAGGAAATTCCCCACAAACCCTCACGGCAAGGGTTTTAAGTTATACCCTGGGGGCATATAAGGTTTTTATAGAAGGCGTTGTCGTAGAAACTTCAAAGAAGGCTCATTTGATTGTAAATTCAAAAAGCTAGTACCCCTTTTAATAGTCGAAAGCTACTGGTGGTCAACTAGCCCCCCCCCACGCCCATTATTCTCCCAAACACATCCAATCAAAATTTTGAGATAGCCATTTTGTTCAGCGTAGATGATTTCCACATAGAAAATATATTTATGTGGAGGACACTCCCCCACAACCCTCAGGGCAAGGGTTTTAAGTTATGCCCTGGGGGCCTATAAGGTTTTTATAGAAGGCGTTGTCGTAGAAACTTCAAAACATGCTCATTCTATTGAAAATTAAAGGGCTAGTGCCCTTTTTAATAGTCGAAATTTATTGGTGTGTAACTAGCCCCCCCCTCCCCACGCCCATCAGTTCCCCCTATACATCCAAGCAAACTTTTGAGATAGCCATTTTGTTCAGTGTAGTTGATTTCCAGATAGAAAATACGTTTTGAGGAGGACACTCCCCCAGAACCTTCAGGGCAAGGTTTTAAGATATGCCCTGGGGGCATATATGGTTTTATAGAAGGCGTTGTCGTAGAAACTTCAAAAAGGCTCATTCGATTGGAAATTCAAAGGGATAGTGCCATTTTTAATAGTCGAAAGTGATTGGAGGGCAACTAGGCCCCCCCTCACGCCCATCAATCCTCCAACCACATCCAATCAACATTTTGATATATCAATTTTGTTCAGCGTAGTTCATTTTAGGATAGTAAACACGTTTTTGAGGAGGACAATCCCCCACAACCTTAAAGGCAAGGGTTTTAAGTTATACCTTGGGGGCATATAAGGTTTTTATAGAAGGCGTTGTCTTAGAAACTTCAAAAAAGGCTCATTCGATTGGAAATTCAAAGGGACAGTGCCCTTTTTAATATTCGAAAGTGTTTGGTGGGCAACTAGCCCCCCCCCCCACGCCCATCATTCCCCAAAACATATCCAATCAAAGTTTTGAGATAGCCATTTTGTTCAGCGTAGTTGATTTCCGGATAGCAAATATTTTTTTGAGTAGGACAATCCCTCAAAACCCTCCAGGCAAGGGTTTTAAGTTATGCCCTCGGGGCATATAAGGTTTTTACAGAAAGCGTTTCCGTAGAAAATTCAAAAAATATTCATTCGATTGGAAAATCAAAGGGCTAGTGCCCTTTTTAATAGTAGAAAGTGATTGGAAGACAACTAGCTCCCCCCCCCACGCTAATCATTCCCACAAACACATCCAATCAAAATTTTGAGATAGCCATTTCGTTCAGCTCAGTTGATTTCCAGATAGAAAATATATTTTTGAGGAGGATAAGCCCCCACCACCCTCAGAGCAAGGGTTTTAAGTTAATCCCTGGGGGCATATATCGTTTTTTATAGAAGGTGTTGTCGTAGAAACTTCAAAACAGGCTCATTCGATTGGAAATTAATGGGCTTGTGCCCTTTTTAATAGTCGAATGTTCTTAGAGTGCAACTAGCCCCCCCTCCCCCACGCCCATTATTTCCCCAAACATATCCAATCGAAATTCTGAGATTGCCATTTTGTTCAGCGTGGCTGATTTCCTGATAGAAAATATATTTGCGAGGAGGACACTCCCCCACAACCCTAAGGGCAAGGGGGTTAAATTATGACCTGGGGGCATATAAGGTTGTTATAGAAGGCGTTGTCGCAGAAACTTCAAAAAAGGCTCATTCGATTGGAAATTCAAAGGGATAGTGCCCTTTTTAATCGTCGAAAGTGACTGGAGGGCAACTAGCCCCCCCCCCCACGCCCATCATTCCCCCAAACACATCCAATCAAAATTTTGAGATAGCCATTTTGTTCAGCGTAGTTGATTTTCAGATAGAAAACTAGTTTTTGAGGAGGACAATCCACCACAACCCTCAGGGCAAGCGTTTCAAGATATGCCCTGGGGGCATATAAGGTTTTTATAGAAGGCGTTGTCATAGAAACTTCAAAAAAGGCTCATTTGATTGGAAATTCAAAGGGACAGTGCCCTTTTTAATAGTCAAGTGATTGGAGGGCAACTATCCCCCCCCCCTACGCCCATCATTCCCCCTAACACATCCAATCAAAATTTTGAGATAGCCATTTTTGTTCAGCGTAGTTGATTTTCCGATTGAAAATATTTTTTTGAGGATGACACTCCCCCACAATCCTCAGGGCAAGGGTTTTAAGTTATGCCCTAGGGGCATATGATGTTTTTATAGAAGGCGTTGTCATAGAAACTTCAAAAAAGGCTCATTCGATTGGAAATTCAAAGGGACAGTGCCCTTTTTAATAGTCAAAAGTGATTGGAGGGCAACTTGCCCCCCCCCCTTAAATTCAAATTCAAATTAATTTATTTAGCATAAAAATAATACAAACAAATTGTATTACGCCCATCATTCCCCCAAACACATCCAATCAAAATTTTGAGATAGCCATTTTTGTTCAGCGTAGTTGATTTCCCGATTGAAAATATATTTTTGAGGATGACACTCCCCCACAACCCTCAGGGCAAGGGTTTTAAGTTATGCCCTGGGGGATATAAGGTTTTTATAGAAGGCATTGTCGTAGAAACTTCAAAACAGGCTCAATCGATTGGAAATTAAAGGGCTAGTGCCCTTTTTAATAGTCAAAAGTGATTGGAGGGCAACTAGCCCCCCCCCACGCCCTTCATTTTCCCAAACACATCCAATCAAACTTTTTAGGTAACCATTTTGTCCAGTGTAGCTGATTTCCAGATAGAAAATATGTTTTTGAGGAGCACACTCCCCCACAACCGTCAGGGCGAGAGTTTTAAGTTATGCCCTGGGGGCATATAAGGTTCTATAGAAGGCGTTGTCGTAGAAACTTTAAAACAGGCACATTCAATTGGAAATTCAAAGGGCTATTGCCCTTTTTAATAGTCAGAACTGATTGGTGGGCATCTAGCCCCCTCCCCCCACGCCCATCAATTCCCCAAACACCTTCAATCAAAATTTTGAGATAGCCATTTTGTTCAGAGTAGTTGCTTTCCAAATAGAAAATATGTTTTTGAGGAGAACACTCCCCCACAACCCTCAGGGCAAGGGTTTTAAGTTATGCCCTGGGAGCATGTAAGGTTTTTATAAAAGGTGGTGTCGTAGAAACTTCAAAAAAGGCTCTTTCGATTGGAAATTCCGAGGGCTAGTGCCCTTTGTAATAGTCGAAAGTGATTTGAGAGCAACTAACCCCCTCTCACGCCCACCTTTTCCCCAAACATATTCAATTAAAATTTTAAGACAGCCATTTTATTAAACGTAGTTTTAAGTTCTGGAAATTAGGTCTTTGAGGATTACAACTCCCCCAAAGCCCTCAGGGCAAGGGTTGTAATTTAAGTATTCTCCGAATCCTTCATATTATTTCTTATGGAAGGGATGCTCGTATAAACTTTAGAGAGGGCTCATTTTATTGAAAATTGAAAGTTCTTGTTCACTTTTTAAGAGTCAAAAGAGATTGAAGGGCAACTAGCCCTTCTTCTTCCGCCACGCCTTAAATGCATCAGATAAAAATTTTGAGATAGACATTTTGTTAAAATGGTTCAAAGGTCTGATAACAAAAACTCCAGTGTGGACACAGCCCACCAGGGCCCAGGGGTAGGCGTTGTAAGTTATGCCCTGGGGCCTAGATTATTAAGGGGGGTTTATAACTTATTGGAAGGGGTTGTGTATGGGAAGAACACATAGGAAATCTATTATAATTATCCAATTATAAGGTTAAAATACATACTCTGTGATAGATGCACAATTGCTTTGGCACACAAATTCCTATTAAGGTCAATTCCAAACAGTCTTGATCCCTTTGTGTCAGCAAGTGAAATGGTCTAAACCCCCTTATTGGAGCTATTTTTTCAATCAATTCATTGTTGTCAATCACTGTCCACAAGTTATGCAAGCTGTCTATTGTTCATATATAAGGTTTTTATCAAAGAGGTAATAGTAAGACTTTGAAAAAAGCCTCATTCGATTTAAATTGAAAGTTCTTGTTCCGTTTTTTAAATTCAAGAATAATCGGACTGTAAGCACCCCCCCCCCCCCCCATGCCATAAAAACTTGAAAATTTTTGCAATCAAAAACGAACAAAAATTAATTAAATAAAAACTTTCCGAAAAATAAGTTTTTCCAAGAAAAGTTAAGGCCATTTTAAACTTAAGCTCATCAAATACAGATACCTGTTAAAATTCAAACACAAAACGACCAGAAATTACTATTAAAGAATAAATGAAACTCACAACGACCTGAAATTAAATAAAAAATCATAGCAGAAAACATGAAACAAGTAATACTTTAAATGAATAATTAGATTTTAAAGCAAGTAATACTTAGACTGAATATGAAAATCAAGCTTAAAACGAAAACAAAAATTTTGCCATTGAAGTATAAATGTAACTTAAAACGAACAGAAATTAAATAAACAATCAATGCGAACAAACATACAAGTATATATTAATGTAAATGAATAAATAAATCTTAAAACGAGTGAAACTTAAATTGAATAAGCAAATCAAGTTTGAATCGAATAAAAATAACTGCAAACAAGAGTTTGGGTATCGTCTCACTGCAGAAGCCTAAAACCCACTGTCATTGACGCTTTACTGAAAACGAATTATGTTAGAAATGTTTTCTTTTGTACTTAATATTGAAAATAAATATTAAATTTACAGTAAAATTTTGAACTGATGAGCTTTTAGCAATTAATATCATTATGCATCAAATATTCAGTTTAATTTATTAGTTCTTTTCAAGATTGGTCAAGACAAATATAGTTTCACTACAAGCAAAATTTGGATACTGTCCCCTTCTTTAACTGTAAAAACCTAAAGCCTTCTGCGTCATTGGTGCTTCACTGAAAACAAATGACTCGTAAATTACAAATTTATTATTTTCCAGTTCTTACAGCATTGAAAATGAAAATAAAAATTACAGTGAAAAAAATCTTGAACTTATAGATCTTTCAACAAATAATATATTATATATCTAATATTCAATTTGATTTTGTTTATACTTTCCAAGACTGTTCAAGACTCATATAGTTTTGCCATTTTTTTTAACTCTGCCATTTTTTCTAACTAATCGTGTTAGTTTGTTATGAAAACATTCTATGGCTTCTAGGCATTTCTATTTGAGCGGAAAACTGCACCTCAAACTTTGTGGAAAATGCATTTTCTTGCATGAAACACCAAAATATAATAAAATGTCAAGTTTCGGAGTGTTCCACCAATAGCACGCAAGTGCCTTTGGTATTTTTGAATCCGCATGGTCAATTTAAGGGGTGGAGGGTAGGCTAATTCTCGTAGCAGCCCCATTCCGTCGTGGTATAGTTGACATTTTCAAAACCTGGCGTCCGGACTATCATATAATCTACCAAGCATACAACTACCCCAAATCAGTATTAATAAATAAATGAAACCCAAAACGAACAAAAATTAAATAAATATTAGACTCAAAACGAGTCAAACTCAAAACGAGCATAAATTAATGTGAGTAGGGTTTCTAAAAGCCAGAATATAATTTGTACTTTACTGAAAAAAAAATCAAATGAGTTTACTGAAAAAAAATGTGAATTGTCAATTTAATATACATATGCTGATATTTATTCCCTAAAATCTTAATTAATTTTTGATTTCTTAAAGTTACAAAAGTGAAAATATTTCAAAGAATTGTTTTCAGTAAAGCGCCAATGACGCAGTAGGTTTTAGGCTTCTGCAGTGAGACGATACCCAAACTCTTGTTTGTAGTTATTTTTATTCGATTCAAAATTGATTTGCTTATTCAATTTAAGTTTCACTCGTTTTAAGATTTATTTATTCATTTACATTAATATATAATGTATGTTTGTTCGTATTGATTTTTTATTTAATTTCTGTTCGTTTTATGTTTCATTTAAACTTTAATAGCAAAATATTTGTTTTCGTTTTAAGCTTGATTTTCATTTTCAATCTAAGCATTACTCGCTTTAAGATCTATTTATTCATTGATATTTTTACTTGTTGTATGTTTTTTGCTATGATTGTCTATTTAATTTCTGTTCGTTTTAGGTTTCATTTATTCATTAATAGTAATTTCTGGTTGTTTTGAGTTTGAATTTTAACAGGTATTTGCATCTCCTGAGATTAAGTCTAAAATGGCCTTTACTTTTCTTTGAAAAACTTATTTTTCAGAAAGTTTTTTTTTAAATTAATTCATAAAAAAGGCGATCCGTGTGAGATAGGTAATTATCGTCCAATCTCACTTCTAGTTATATTTAGTGTGCTCGAGAGAATTATCTTCCGACGTCTTTCTCCTTTTTATTTGGGGTTCATCCTTCAGATTCGTTGATTTCTTCTGATCAATATGGCTTCCTTTCCAAGTTTTCAACTGCTCATGCACTAATCGACGCCACAGTTTATACGTTCCCGACTTGACCTTAAAAATACTGTATTGTGCTTAATTCTGGATTTTTCTAAGGCCTTTGACATGGTTGATCACAGTGTTTTATTAAGTAAACTCCAAAACTTAGGGATTAGTGGAGTTCCTTTCTCATGGTTCGGCTCTTATATCTCTGGTAGACTACATAGTCTGAGCCTGGGAGAGGGGGGGGGGGGGGTGACTTCGCATCCCCTACCTGTCCCGAGGGGCGTCCCACAGGGCTCTGTTCTTGGTCCAATACTTTTTCTCCTTTATATTAATGATTTGGTTATGGACATGGGTCCATCTGTGCAGCCAGTACTTTTTGCTGACGAAAGCAACTTTTTCATCACCGGCCCTAATTTACCATCCGTCATCACCTCTACTCAAATCCTTCTGAATAGAGTATATGAGCATGGGCGTAGGGAGGGGGGCCGCTGCCCCACCTAGACCTTCAAATTCGCATTAGATAGGGCTTAAAAAGCAGATGGTTTGTAAAAATCAGTTGATAAAACTCCATCACACGATCGACTGCCCCCCCCCCTAGACCCGATGCTGCCTCCATCCATGTACATGAGTTGTGTCTCGTTAACTGCATGATCATTAACAGCAAGAAAAGTCAGGCTGTATTATTTCGAACCCCTTACAAAAAAATTAAGCTCAGCAAGCACTTGGCCTAAAATATTCCACCAATCTCCTTCCGCAAGTCGAAGTTGCCAAGTTTCTTGGTGTCCAAATTGACTCCTCCCGATCCTTTTGCAACAAATGCTTCCTACATCAGAGCCATAATCTTGCGACAGGTAAGTATGATTAATCGTGTGAATTATTTTCTTCCTCCCTATGTCCTTGTCGCCCTTTATTACTCTTTTATTTACCCATATATCTCATACTGCGGATCTGTTTGGGGCAACACTTATTCTTCAGTTACCAATAAATTAAAATATGCCCAAAACCGTGCCGTCAAAGCAGTTTTTCGGCTGTCCCGACTATATCCCACCAAGGACTTGTACTCCGATTTTGGTATTATCTCTTTCGAACAAATCATCAAAAAAATAAATCTATCCCTTGCATACTCCGCTTACCATAAAAATCTTCCTCCCCAATTATTATCTTATTTTAATATTAATTCCGAAGGCCCAAGTATGCCTCTAGTTCCGCCCAGCGATCCTCCATTTATAAATCTATACTTCAATGGAATATATTACCCTCCAGTATCGAGCTATCCAAAAGTTTTCGCACGCTGTATAACAATGTTACTAAACTTTGATATTATAATTTTCAAAATTTTAATCAATTTACTTCAATTGCCCGTGTTTTCTTTCTTTTTTTCTTTTTCTTCCCTTCCTGATTTTCATTTTTTGTTGTTGTTATGGTCATCAACAAGTTCGCTTCCAGGATCTTTATTATTATTGGTTATGTTTTATTTTTATTTGAATAAATTGAATTGAATCACGCATAGTAAAAGTTTAGCAAAACAAATTTAATCGTACAGAGGCAAAATCTGTTCAAAGTTGCGTGCAACTGAATAGCACAATACAAGGGGCTGTTAGAATGGTGCTTGGTTCGACTATAAGATAGAGCATCCTGTGCTGGGATAGGAGCTTGGTTAAGTGGAGGGGGGATAGGTTCTGCAACATTAGTGGTGAAACCTGCTGAAAAAAGTCGAATGTATATGAAAACCACCTTAGACAACGGAAAAGCTTCTTTAAACTATACTACTGTCACCTGCGGCAACTCATTGCTGATAATCTTAGTAAAAGCTTGATCATTAGTACTTAATTTTATGTTTATTAATGTGCGTTTATTGTTTACTATGTATTGTGTAATATTTTGAACGTAACCTAGTAGCGTCTTCGGTAAAAGGTAACTTTTTATTCAGTAGCACTCGAATAATTCTTGCCCCCCCCCAATAAAAATGCTGGAGCTACGTCCCTGGTTGTCTTGGAACCAGCACCAAGTCCATAGTTCTAGTACTTGGGTAAGTTTTGTTCCGTTTGTTCCTAAAAGGAGCAACACAAGGCATTTCTGCTGGGTCTTCACCGCAGACAAAAAGTATATGACTTGTCCCAGTTCTTTAAGGACTCTTCAGACACAAGGACAGTTTAATTAGAATAAGAAGCTTTTCTGAAGTACTAGAAAACTTTAGCGCGAAGAGCGAGGAACTGAGCAGGGAGCAGCCCCTAATACATAAAATAATTTCTCTTCGTTCTAAGTTTTAATATTGCTCCTTGCTCTCAGTTGAAAATATTCAGTTTCATTTAATATCTAAACGAGCAATAATTGTCTTCCAGTGTATCCAAATATTTTTTCTCGAAAACGGCTAGATTATTTTTTTTTCGAAAATTTGCACACCAACATTTCCTGCCCTCAACGATCTAGATAGTTCGCGACTTCTGAAAAATTTATGGCCCAACCCAATTGGCCTTAATACTTCTTTGTTAAATCTTTTAAACAATTTTTAGCAGGAACGGAAAAAACTGTCTAATCGAAGTTGACATTGAGTGAATATTAGTTCACTCACAATTGAAAGTTAAAGGTTCTGATTTGAGTTAATTTTGAGATGTTTTAGTTAATTAGCATCTTTGAAGGTCAATTCAACCTTACAGTTTGACAGAACAGACTGTTGAACATTGGAAGTGATCCTAGCAAGAAATTAAATTAAAAACACTTATTATTTTTCACTGGATATATTTTTAGTCAATTAAGTTTACTTTACTTTTGTATAGCTTAGGGGCAAAAATTCACGAATTGACAAGGCAACAAAAAATTAGAGAAATTTTTTTTTTCGAAGAAAAGTAAAGTCATATTGAAACTTGAGAAGGGCAGAAATAAAGTCCTATGTGTCGAAGATTGCTATGGCGTTGTTCTTCTAACATAATATTTCCTTCTTCTTCACTTTCATTCTTGATTCGTTCTGATTCTCACTGTCGCTTGTCTTCTAACAGCACAATTCTTATTTCTTCAGTGTCATTTTTGACACGTTCTGATACTCACTTTTGCGTGTCTGCTAACCCTACAACTCTTTGTTCTTCACTTTCATTTGACACGTTCTGATTCTCACTGTTGCTGTTAATTTTCTGCCGCTTATCTTCTAATTGCACATTCTTTCTTATCGCTTTCGTATATATTCTAACCACTTATTTCTTGGTTCTTTATTTTGATTCGTTCTGATCCTCATTGTCACATGTCTTGTGACCGTATTTTTGTTCTTCACTTTCGTTTTGGGTCGTCGTAATTCTCGCTGCTACGTATCTTTTAAACGCATATTTCTTTATTCTTTGTTTTCATTTATCATTGCTGCAGACAGCTTTTTAATGTTCTTTGCCTTAGATGCTCGGATTGTTCTTGTCACTTTTAAAGATCTAGGTTGTTCATTTTCACCCGTACATCAACATTTCTCAGGTCATTCTCTTCATCTTGTCTCAGTTGATGGGCCATTTTTTTCATTTTGAGCTTACGGTTTTGTCCCCTTTTGTTATTCTGTCCTCATTTTAAGCTTGCTGAAAATGCCTTTTGAAATTTACATCACCGAATATGAATACACGAATTTGCATGTTTTTGTTCTGTAAGTTCTTCTAAATGATTGAAAACCTAATCTCCTTGAATCTTCACTTTCAATCGACATAATTGCTAAACTAATTAATCTAGCGTGATTCATTGATGACATCATTGTTTTTTATTCATTTTAGCCTGGAAAATGATCTCTCCAAAAACAGCGCTTACTGGAATTGTTACGAATATTTCACAATTTCCAAAAAAATCGTTCATTTTAATGGCAGCATGGGGCCCACTCGTTCCAATCGCCCTTTATTTGGCCCTGTCCCCGAAAATGTTTGTCCAACCCCGTAAAACGTACCAAAAATGCATATAAACAAATTTTTGATGCGTTTTTCAAAGTTTTGTTTAACACCAAAAAAATCCTTCCCGAAAAAAAGTCCTGGATACGGCCCTGTTCACAATACTATAATAGATATCTGAAGAAGCAGCAACGCCTAGATTGTGGCTTAGCCAAAGAGCCCGTTAGTTGGCTTATTTCCAACAACACACAAAATTCATAAATAGAGATTTATAGTTTCTTTGCCCTCAACCTATTCTATCGTAATAGAAAAGGTGGTGAAAAGGCAGTGAGTGCAAAAATTTTCAAATTAATAAAACACTAATAGAACCCTCATCATTACACAGTAGAACAGTGCTTTCGATGGAAATATATTTCGTTTAAAGAAGCTAATTAATCATTGTTGCGAAGAACAAATATGAAAACATTAAAACATACAGCCAAGACTATTTTGGCTACAAGACAATAAAGAGCTTCGCTGAAATAAATTACAAGTTCTATGAATTCAAGGAAAAAATATTCGGAAATTAAATCTATCTTCCATTCTTGTGTCCAGACGGGTCAGGAGTTTTGGCCATATTCCTTAGCTGACAAAAGTTTGGCATTTCAGTTGCACTAGGTCTTGGTGTTACACCAATAAGTGCAGCTAGTTTTGCAGCCAGTGGAACTTTCATTACTTCTCGATCATCATCCGGCATCAACTACAAAAAAGAAATATCATTCAGACCAAAATACCCCCTAGGCTCCACCTATGGATAAGCGGATATATAGTATATATATATAAACACGAGTAAGAGCTGAAAACACTTTTCGGCATTCTGATTAACGTAGAAAATTCCAGTAAGGAAGCAAGATACGAAAAGTGTATTACATAAAACTCCCTCTAAAGAAATTAATCAAAAAATCTTTTGGCACAAAACAAGTTTTTCAAAAAAAAAGTAAAGAACTCTATTAAACCAAAAATGAACAAAAATAGAATAAAATAATCTACCAAGCATAGAACTACCACAAATCAGTATCAATAAAATGAAACCCAAAAGAAACAGAAATTGAAATAAATAACAGAGTCAAACTCAAAACGAGCAGAAATTATTATGATTAGGGTTTTAAACCCCATACTTTCTAAAAGCCAGAATATAATTTGCACTTTAATGAAAAAATTCTTTTAAATGTTTTCACTTTTATAACTTTAAGAAATCAAAAATTAATTAAGATTTTAAGGAATAAATATCTGCATATGTATATTAAACTGACAATGCACATTTTTTCCAGTAAATTCCTTTGAATTTTTTCCAGTAGAGTAACAACTATATTCTGGCTTTTAGAAACCATAGGGTTTAGAACCCTACACGTCAATTTCCAATTTCCAATCGAATGAGCCTTTTTTGAAGTTTCTACGACAACATTTTCTATAAAAAAAATTATATGCCCAGAGAAGATAACACAACCATTGCCTTGAAGGCTGTGGGGGGGGGGGGGAGGGTGTCATCCTCAAAGACCTAATTTCCAGAACTTTCAACTACGTTGAACAAAATGGGTATATCAAAATATAGATTGTATGAGTTTGCGAAAAGTGTGGGCGTGAGAGGGGGGTTAGTTGCCCTCCAATGACTTTCCACTATTATATAGGGCACTAGTCCTTTCACTTTTCCAATCAAATGAGCTTTTCTTGAAGTCTCTACGGCAACACTTTCAATAAGAACCTTATATGCCCAAGGGCATAGCTTACAACCCTTGCCATAAGGGCTCTGAGGGGGGTATCATCCTCAAAGACTTAATTTCCAGAACTTTCAACTACGTTGAACAAAATGCCTATCTCAAAATTTTTATTGGATGTGTTTGGGAAATGGTGGGCGAGAGAGGGGGATTAGTTGCTCTCCAATCACTTTCGACCCTTAAAAAGGGCACTAGCTCTTTCAATTTCCAATCAAATGTGCTTTTTTTGATGTTTCTATGACAAAATTTCTATAAAAACCTTATATGCCCCCAGGGCATAACTTACAACCCTTGCTCTGACGGCTTTGAGGGGGTTATCATCCTCAAAGGCCTAATTTCTTAAACTTTTAACTAGTTGCCTTCCAATTACTTTCAAATATTAAAAAGGGCACTAGCCCTTTCAATTTCGGAACGAGTGAGCCCTTTTTGAAGTTTTTACGACAACGCTTTCTATAGGAATCTTAAATACCCCCAGGATACAACTTACAAACCTTACCCTAAGGACTGTGGGGGGAGGGTAATCCGCATAGACATAATTTTCAAACCTTTCAATTACGTTGAATAAAATGTTTATCTCAAGATATTGATTGAATGCGTTCGGGAAAATGGTGGGCGAAGATGGGGGTTAGTTGCATTCCAATAATTTTCGACTATTAAAAAGGGGACTGGCCCTTCCAATTCCCAATCAAATGAGCTTTTTTGAAATTTCTACGACAAAATTTTCTATAAAAAACCTTATATGCCCCCAGGGTACAACTTACAACCCTTGCTCTGAGGGCTCTGAGTGGGTTATCATCCTCAAAGACCTAATTTCCAGAACTTTTAACTACGTTGAACAAAATGGATATCTCAAAATTTTTATTGCATGTGTTTGGGGAAATGGTGGGCGTGAGAGGGGGGTTAGTTGCCCTCCAATTACTTTCAACTATTAGAAAGGGCACTAGACCTTTCAATTTCCAATACAGTGAGCCCTTTTTGAAGTTTTTACGACAACACTTTTTATAAAAACCTTATATGCCCCAGGGCATAACTTACAACCCTTGCCCTGAGGGCTGTGAGGGATTGCCATCCTCAAAAACATAATTTCGGGACCTTTCATCGGCGTCGAACAAAAGTATGTCTCAAAATTATGATTGGATGTGTTTGGGAAAATGGTGGGCGTGAGAGGGGGGTTAGTTTCCCTCCAATCGCTTTCGACTATTAAAAAGGCCACTAGCCCTTTGAATTTCCTATCGAATGAGCCCCTTTTGAAGTTTCTACGACAATTTTTTCTATAAGAACCTTATATGCCCCATGACGTCACATAAAACTCGTGCCTTGTGGGCTGTGGGGGGAGTTTCCTCCTCAGAAACATAATTTCCATCTGGAAGTCAACTATGTTGAACAAATAGCTCTCTAAAAAAAAAAAATTAAAAAAAAAAAAAATTGAGGAATTCATGTTAGTATTAAGATAAATCATATTAATTTTTTTTTTTTTTGGTTTTTGTTTGATTTTTGAGTGGCCAAATGGGTATTAAAAAGTTTTTAGTAGTTTTTTTGTTTGTTATAAAAGAAGGATTAGAATGGCGTGCCTAAAGATATTGTAAGGGCACAGCTTTCTACTCCTCCTAGGTTTGTTTTCGGGTTGAAGAAAGGTTGGGAGGATGGAGGATGTTGTATAGTTGATTGAGAACAAGGTTTTATGAAAATTATTTGTCTATTATTAAGGTATTTCCACGGTGAAAGGGATGCCCTATGGCAGAAGGGCACCCTGCTAAACCGGGAATGGTACTTTTTTTGCAGTTTTGATTTTTTTTTTGTAGTATACCTTGTCTTTGTCAATTATGTTTAGGTACCCAAATCCAAATTTAAAAAAATAAAAGTTTTTTTTAAACTAGTATAGGTGACATTAAAGTTTAAAATTAAGTGAAAAAGATTATTAGGTTACCAAGAGGAAAGGAGGTGGGATTTAATATATATAAAAAAAAAAAAAAGCTCTCTCAAATATTGATTGGATGTGTTTGGGGAAATGGTGGGCATGGAAGGGGTTTTAATTGCCCTTAAATCACTTTCGGCTATTAAAAAGGGCACAGGCCCTTCCAATTTCCAATCGAATTAGCATTTTTCGAAGTTTCTACGACAGCTCCTTCGATATGAAGTGCTCTGGTCTAAGCAAAAAAAAAAAAAAAAAAAAAAAAAAAAAAAAAAAAAAAAAAACATTGTTCTTTACTTAGACAGCGCCAGTGCGCTGCCTATGATAACATCCTTTCGTGAATTAAATAATAAAAAAACAGTTTTTTTCAACTGAAAGTAAGGAGCAACATTAAAACCTAAAACGAACAGAAATTATACATAGAATAATTTCTGTTCTTTATGTTGCTCCTAATTTCCATCAAGTCTTAATTTTACACCTTACTTTCAGTTGAAAAACTCTTTTTTTTAATTCAATTTCGGACCCTTTTTCAAACCCTGCCCGGACCCCCCCCCCCCCCCGAAAATTTTGTCCCCAAGGAAAATTCTCCCCGTGGAAATCCCCACCGGAGAAAATACTTCCCCCCTAAAAAAATTCTGTATATTTCCCAATAACAAATACTATATGTGAACAACTGGACAAAGTTTGTAACTTATAGCCATTTCCCTTTACTAAACTTACACTTTACTAAAACTTTGATGATATATGGTAGACAACAGAAAACAAAAAATATACGCATAGGTAAATTTAAGAAATCTAATAGGAGAAATTGACAACGAAGCATAGAAAGCATAGAAAATATACCTAACAGTAAGCTTATTAAACTTTTTTTATTTTATTTTTTTCATCAGTTAAACTTTAGCATAAGAGCAGGGAAATTCTCTAATATCTGTCGTAAATTACGTCAGTATATCGTCTTAATGTCACACAAATAATTTCTCCACATGCGTATTCAATTCAATATAATCTCAGAGCTATGGAGAAATCTTGGAGCTTAATCACGGTAGTAATTAATTCTAAAAACATGGAATCAAAAGTAACTAGGTCTCTAAAGTCAAACTCTCAGCTTCGTAGACTAGCGTTAAATACACTCGAATCGATCAAGTATTACCATTTTCAACTTCTCAGCTTCGTAGACTGGCGTAAAATACACTCGAATCCATCAAGTATTACCATTTTCAACTTCGTATTACCATTTTCAACTTCTCAGCTTCGTAGACTGGCGTAAAATACACTCGAATCCATCAAGTATTACCATTTTCAACTTCCTATTACCATTTTCAACTTCTCAGCTTCGTAGACTGGCGTAAAATACACTCGAATCTATCAAGTATTACCATTTTCAACTTCGTATTACCATTTTCAACTTCTCAGCTTCGTAGACTGGCGTAAAATACACTCGAATCTATCAAGTATTACCATTTTCAACTTCGTATTACCATTTTCAACTTCTCAGCTTCGTAGACTGGCGTAAAATACACTCGAATCCATCAAGTATTACCATTTTCAACTTCTCAGCTTCGTAGACTGGTGTCAAATACAATCGAATCGATCAAGTATTACCATTTTGAGCTTTGTAACATCTCTTAAGCCTTTAAGAAAGTCTCTTAAGCGATTTCAAAGTGAATACACAAAAAGGAGAAGACAAAGCAGACAGGATATTTACAAATTATTTCTGCGTTTTATTTTGTGAAAAACCGAGGAAAGACGACATTAAAACTAGCTAAAACGAACAACTTAATTGATAGTTAGCGAAGTTTACAAATTAAACCTTGGCAATTGTCTTCTTAAGTCGCCTGCTCAAGATTTTACAAGGAAGTGTCCAAATTCATGAATTTAGTCACCAAACTTATTTTTCGTATGAACATTAAAATTATGTTCGTTCAATTCAGTGCCGTCATTTTCTTTTCATTTAATTTCAATTTAATGGCTGAAGTTGCCCAGTATCAAAGTAAATCAGTAAATATAAAAAAAACTGAATATTCAATTGCCCTGAACTCCTTCGGTTGCAACTAGGTTCGAACAAAGCAACATAAAACACAAACCTTATCAGCAATGTGAACATGTACCAGTCCATCAGAGCCGACTTTAAATGTTGAGAATCCATCATACCATCTAAAAAAGGACATCATCAGCCTAATTTAATATACCCAATCAGCCTAATCAGCCTTGATCAGCCTAATTTAATATACCCAATCTAATAAAAGAAAGAGAGTATTGTCAGATGGAACGTTTGTACAGATGGTAGAAGAACCGTATTCAGGATTTTTGTTCGGGAGGGGGGGGGGTACACAAAAAAACTTTAGAAAACACAACAAAAATTTGTTTATATGCATTTTAGTTACGATTTTACGAGTCAAACAAACATTTTGAGGGCTGAGGGGGGGGGGGGGGGTTCAGGCCTTCTAATTTTTTTCTGTATACGGCCTTGGATGACAGATAAACAAATAAATACAACGAGTGATGGCAAGTAAGAGCAAATCATTCTTAATACAAGTGGCTAGGCCTTTCAGTCTGTTGTCATAGGGAACAGTGCAACAGATCAAGAAACACATTTAAGAATTAATTATCAGACATGATCTAAGATTTGGTACGCTAGCTTTATGGGTTTGAAGCTAATAATAATAATAATATTAAAAAAAAAAAAAAACTCTATACGTAACTGATTTCATTGTCTTCATGATTTCAGCAGATATTGATTCAGGCAATAGGGCTACCCGATTTTATGACTTTAAATATTTCAAATGTTGTATGCATCCTTTAATTTGGCGCTTTGTTTTACTTACATGACTCAATTTTTTCAATCCCCTACATTCAATCATTATCAAGCAGCACAAAACAGAAAAATGAAATGAAAACTACAAGACTACAAAACTTATCCGCAGATGACATCTCACATATGTTTCCGCTATAAGCTTTGATTCTAGTAAATAGCGAATTTATTTCTTTTTTCTATTATAATATTGAAAAAAGCCAAAAAACGTACTGGCTCCAAGAAATTTATTTTTGATATCACTATATTTGATTTGACAATCACTTTGGTTTAGCCAGTTAAATTTCCTTAGAATTTACCTATTTCAAACTAATCCTCATTACTTTTACTTATCTTCGACTCCAGTCCCTTGAAATATACATTTAGACAAATATATCAAGAAGGTAAAATTTTCCATTTAAGTTTTCTTTAAAATGCAAAAGGCACTCTTGCCCTTAGGGGGGTTTGAGGGATGCAATTTAATTATTGATCATTTTATGTATTACATGCACTTTTTTACTTGTCGTAGAACAATTGATTTTTAATTTAATTATAAAACTATTCAGTGATTTCTTTTTGAATAGAATAGTCCATTCAAAGATACAAAAAATAACATAATCATAATGACACCATAGCATATTCAAAAGTCAAGCTTATTTAAGTAAATAATTACCCCACTAGGCCCAGATATATATTAGCTCTTGCAAGGTGACAACAATCAGCCACTGAAAATGAAAGGAAAAAAGGTACACCAAAACAAAATATAGACCTTTTAAAACCTCCTATCTGCAATTCATTGAACAAAAAACTACACAAATTAACATGTAGTATTTAATAAAAAATTACCCAAATTAAACTACCCAAATTAACAAACTACCCAAATTACAAAAACTACCCAAATTAACATGTAGTATTTAATAAAAAATTAAAATAAAGGGCATTGAACTATACAGTCCCTATAGGTGGTGCTGATCTCCGTTTCCTGGCCCTTCCTCCAGGAAGTGTAAGGGGGGGGGGCTTTGGGCCAGCCATCCTCTGCTTTTGCACACCCTTCCTGTCTGCCATCCCCAGATTTCTCCAGGTGCCCATTTAGATCTGGACCGACTCCGGCTGAGCTTACAGTGTAACACCACTGACCCCCGTTCCAAATCAAAATAACCAGCGACGCCAGGAGTCGAAACCCTGTCCTCAGGGATCAAGGTTTTCAATTCTAGCGTGCTAACCACTCGGCTAGGATGGCTATAAAATACGAAATGGCATAATAACAAAATTTCACACTTTCTTAGTCAACTTGTTAATGACCATAAATGTTTTCGGAGCCAATGCTGCTTCTATGTATATTTACAAAGTTCCTGCAAATTCTAATGATTTTAGCCTTATGCGCAGAATTAGATTATATTTGATATAATTAGCCAATAAACAAGATTTAGAAAAATGAATTACATAAAGAATGGGCTAATTTGAAATTGAAAATCATTAATGAAAATCACCAAGAAACCAAAATCTGGAAAGAAAAAACATACAAACAAAATATTTAAAAATAGTAAAATACGGCAACACTGCCTTATGAGCTAGCAAAAAAAAAGTAATGCAGTGACAATTGACCTCTTATCCCTTTCCCCAATTATTTGTGAATACAAATTTTAAGTCATTTAAAAATTGAATGCACCTGTATTACACAGAATATTTTCTTTCCAATTTGTGGCAAACAAATTTAAACAAAACATTTGTTTTCCAAAAAAAAGAAAAATCTAAAAAGAATACACAAAGGAAAGGCCCAAATTCGTAATAACAAAAATTAATCTTACGAGTCCGTCATCTGTTCTTTAGACTTTTTGTAATTCCAGAGTTTGATGTTCCAAAAGAAAAGAAGAGATCGTAGTCCGGAGACTCCACTAATGCGCCATCGAACTTTAACCGTACCTTCTTCTGGGTGATTTGTAATTTTCAAGATCTCAAACTTAACGTAAGAAAATTTCACATGTCCTATAATCCTCAGGAAAGCAACTTGTCTTACATACGCCACAATACCACTGAAAAAAGGATAAGAAATGTAAAACGAACCTTTATTCGATGTTCGTAATTTGAGCTTAATCAGATCTTCTTAATGTGAAACAAGACAACAGAGGTTGAGGGGGGCGGGGGGATGGTTACACGTCAAGTACTGGTTAAATTCTGAAGTCTTATCATTATTATATATGATTAAATATTTTAAAATACTTTCATATATGTCAGCTTTTTTTTTCACTAAGTTTTATGACAGCAACAGAATTCAAGGATGTTAGTAAAGTCACCAGGGCTGAAAGAAGAAATTCAGAGTTGGAGTTGGGGCACGCTCGAGCCCTTTTCTTAGAAGTTCCCTGTTAGTCATATAATATTCCTCTTCCCATTTCTACAATATTCTTCTCTGTAGCATACAATATTTACATTTGTAAGTCTAATAGCACAGAAGAGGACAAGGGAGGCGGGGCATCAAAAGCCTCCAGGAGCTCCGTTTTCAGCAATTTTCAACAAGAACGTTGCTCTTTAACCTATTTATATACAATACTTCAATGATTTTAATCATATTTATGTAATGTGTTTAGAAATCAAAGAACTCTACTGAAGAGATCGCGATGGCTGCAATAACATAGCAAGTCAAGTGTCACGCAGAATTTCCGTCCATGAAGAATAATAGCCATTACGTCAATCGAAAATTTATACTAAACATTGAAATTTTGTCCAAAATTATAATTACAGTCCAACATTAAATTTTTTTTTTAAACTAAAAAGAAAACAAATATCAATTTCCGATTATCGATATATACAATTTAACAACAAGAAATCTGGGTTCATGGGGACCGTAGCCCATACTACATCTTGGTTATGCCTGGGCATGATCAGAAAACCATCAGAAATTAAATATATAAAAAAAAATTTTTTTTTACTGAAAGTAAGAAGCAGCACGTTTTTTAATTTATTATAATTAATAAGCTTTGTTTTATGCACGGATTTTGTAATTAATAAGTGTCTGAAAAATAGTCCATATAAAAACTAAGCTAATTTCTAAAATAGGTATTAAAACTGATAGACTAATAGTACTAATAGACTTAAATTGTTTGAAAATCAAATTTACCTACCTGGTCTTAGTACCACGAATATTATTAATAAATAAAATATTCTTATGATAGATCTTGTAGTCTAAGGGCGCCTTGAATAGCCTTGGAAGCTGAAAAAAAGAGGTTGAATAGTATATTCCATTTTGAGATGCACAAACCAAGAGGTATAAATTGTCAATTAAAAATTTCAGTACAAAAGGATTGCCAGAACCAATGGAAAAAGGGAAAAAGTTGTACGGTGAACAAGATGGTGGCCGGCGTTTACCCCCTCCCCCCCCCCGGAATATACCCCCTGGCGGAAAATGACCCCCCTCCCCAATAAATACCCCCCATGGAAAATAAGGCTTTCCAAATTTGGAAATTTTATTTGAGTTTTTTTTTTTTTTTTTTGTGTAGGGGGAAGGAGTTTTGGTACTTGTGTATTATGGGCCACTCACTCAAGTTTACGCTGTTTAAAACTCGAGAACAAACCGGTTTCTTCGTTAGATTTTTTCAGCTTAGCACGATACAAGACAAAGACAAGTGACAGGATACATGGGAAATACATAATTTTGGCTATATATTTCCACATAAGGGGGGGGGGGTAAAGTATTTGAACAGTTCGAAGTCAGAAAACAATTCTTTCCAGGTATATGCTTACTAAAAAATTACAGAAGAATAGCGAGGTATCTGGAAATTTTTAAACTAAACTGAAAAAAAAACAAAAAAACAGTAGGTATAAAGTAAATGTTATGTTTCATTCAAGTGTTTTTCCAAGTGTTAAGTGTTTTTTTTTCAAAGACCATTTTTCCAAGTATTAAGTACTATTATTAGGTTAATGTAATGTTTCATTTAAGTGTTTTAGGATGATCGCCGATCAAAGTTTGTTATTTGTGCCTTTCATTTATGTTGCTTTACTATGTTCATGACCGTATATTTGGCTTTAAACTACACTTATCTATCTATCTATCTAATATGCAAAATAATTACACCAAACACATTTTGCATGCAGACCCGCAATACTTAACCCCCCCCCCATAGTTTGCAAATCTACAGCCTAAATCTATTCCTAAAGTACCAAAGAAACTAACGAAAAAGCCGGTGTGTTCTCGAATTTGACACAGCGCAAACTTGAGTGAGTGGCACATAATACACAATTACCAAAATTCCTTCCCCTTATGGAAATAAAAAATAATAAAACTCAAATAAAATTCTCAAATTTGGAAAGCCTTATTTTCCACAGAGGGTATTTTCCGAGGGGGGGGGGGGTAAACGCCTAGAACCACACAAGATATGCAACTGCAGGTTCACCATTTAATAAAGTATATTATAAAAATCTTAAAAAAAAGTTAAATATTATTTTAAGAAAAAAAAAACATTATTAAATATAAATAAACAGTCCACAATACTGATGATGTCATCAGAGTATTTCAGCTGATGAAGATCACAGCACATGTGGTCAAAATATCCAGTATATTTTTTGATTGTTTTTATCACTGTCTAATAAAAGGATTTATCCCTGTTCAAACTGTTTATTTATGGTCATGGAAAGACAGTGCAGTCTTCAAAATTACCAATGGATTATTAAACAAAACTTAGACTATGAAGGAAGCCCGCCCAAAACTTGGCAACTGATTAAGTCAGTAGTAAACAAAAATAATGAACCAACGATTCCTAGTAATCAGGAATGAGAGTCAGACAGAGATGTGGCTACTAACTTGTGTACCGACTTTTCAGAACTGGGGATAAAAATATCGACGTTTGTGGACTACGTTAGTGGTTATGGATGGTATATACCAGAATTTCCTTCCTGACACAAGCGATAGAATCACCTATGTTCAATCACTGATATCGTGTGAACTTGAGGATACTTTCTAAAGTCAAAAAAAAATTGGCAGCTGGAATCGCCTTTACAACCTTTCAAATAGTACCAATTGCACAATTACATATAGTCACCAGTTGCAGCTTTCTAATAAATGCTTTAAACTTCCAACGTTCCCTAGTAGCTTAAAAAGTCGGTTGTTTAATCTTCCGTATTAGAAAGGAGGCAATAAGAAAGATAATAACAAGTATATTTGATACCTCAAATTCCAGTGATTTCTCTTACTTTTGAAAAACTGATCTATGGACGATGGATGGAATATTTTAAAAAAAGAGTTTTTAGCACTTTAATTAGTTCAGTATTTAAAAATTATATACAGACTTACAGAGGATGTTTCATTATTTTTTACTGTTTGTTAATGATTATCTTGATTCAGATTTAAAGATGGCTTCAATTTTTCTGAATATTATTAACACTATGATTCTCAAAAACAGCACTATTTATTTTCTAAAAATTGGCACACTGCCATTTTCCAGTGTGAAAAAAAGCGATCTAGGTAGATAAGGATTTAGGGAGAATTCGTTCTCCCTTTCCCCCACCCTTAATACATGTTTCATAAATCGCCTGCATACTGAAATTAGCGACCCCTGAAGGCAGAAACTTATCGCTTATCACGTCAATCCTTGAGCGTCAAGGCTTCCCAAAAACCGAGACTAGTTTAAAGTCAGATATTGATATAGGAAGAAGAAATTTCTACTATTTACCGCATGTTTGCCATGCTATTTTTAGTCTAAAAAAGATACATTTCAAAAATGCTATCGTTATTACATCTCTTATTATTTTTTTTAGAGTGATCTAAACTTGCTGAACGAACAGAAAAATTTCCCTATTTTTGTAAGTTCGAACTATTTTTGCAAAAGATGTCATAACAGAAAAAGAATGTGGCATCTTTGTGAAACCGTAATGTGGTGATAAGTGACTGGATTAATCAAATTTGTACGCAGCGATTATTTGATTAATTATTCTCCTGTCTCCTATTGCCATTCCTGGCTTAGTTAAGAAAGCTCCATGTACTCAATCCGTCAATGAAGTTGGGGTGACATATTTATTCAATCGAGAAGTAATAATTTTTTTTTTACTGAGTTTACCTCCTAAGGTTACTGTATATCATTACCAACTTCTGAACTTGTTCTGATACAAAGAAAAATTTCCAGCATCACCGAAAGGCACGCACGCCAGATTTTATTTGGAGAGGGCATGCATTTAGGGGCGAGACACAGCTTCATATAATGGAAATTAAACAGTAAATATTGTAGGGAAAACTACAGAAATCTTAGTATTTCTGGGAGGCTACAAGCCTGAACTTTTCCTTCGTGTGTACCTAATTAACAATTAATTAGTCAATCTTTTTTTACTGACTAACCAGCCAAAGAGGAAAGTAAGGAATCATTACCGAAATTCTGATTTTTGTACATAAGATAAGCTGCTCCATTATATATCTTGAGAATCTTTATTTTGCACCAAAAATGTAATTCTTTTCGCCGTGTCAAACCCGGCCCCCCTGTTACTGATAATTATGATCGAGGTATGACTTATTCTTCAAGCTATATAACCCTATTTTATATGAAATCTACTCAACAGGGGCCTGGAAATGATATATAACTGTATAAAGCTATGACACAACATGTAAACATCTCGTTTTTTAGTGTTTGACCTGATAAACTAAGTATAACAGGGTTTCCCGGAATTAGAGGCTCATGACTTGGTTAAACTTGTAACAAAGCTATATTGATTTTATTCCATAAATACTTGATAATTTTGGTCTTGCAAAGGGCTATAGTTATACCTATCTTCGAGTCACAGGTCCTGCTCTTAGGCCCGAGACACACTTAACATTTTTTTTTCTTTTTACAGCGTTTGTTTTGGCGGGCGTTTCTTAGAGGTGCATAGGATAATATTACGACGGAAATTTTGAAAAAAAACGCTTGGTAAAACAAACGTTTACGTCAGCAATCCAACCATCCACTGTCACTAGATTAAACAAACGAAAATATAAAGTATCGTTTATTTTAACGCCGACACCGAGATGGAACTAAATAGAAGCAGACACACTTTTTTTTTTTTTTTTTTTTTTTTTTACCAATGCCGACTGCTGATGAGAGAGTGCATGTACAGGCTATACCGGATAAAAAAATAAATTGGAAACAAGTTTTGATCCCCCCCCCCAAAATTTTGACGAGCTCGTAAAAGCTAAACAAAAATGCATATACTTCTCTTTTTTCATTGTTTAGCGAACCTGGTATAGCGGATATGATAGATTGGTTAATTGTGCTCAGCACATAGGAATATATAAATCTTAGTGAAGAAAAAAAATTAAAAATTTTTTGAAAAACGAGGAAATTTACCTGTATTGCTAAGGAATCTTGAATAAACTGAAGTTGCTCCTTAGAGGGCAAGCCATCTGGAGGGCCATGATCTTCTTTTGGTGTCGTCTTTTCGTCTACAGATGACCATAGAATAGACTTTTCTAAATCATCGACTTTATCGTAATGAATCCTCAAAATATTGTCCATGTCACCATCAGAAAGATTCAAAAAAATTTCTTCGTATACAGTCAAAATCTTTAAAACATCTTCAAGTTCAGTTCGGTTGATTAGAGGGTTAAGTTTTCCAAAACTAACATTGTCATGAATTAATTTTGAAAGTTCAAATTTTAGGCTATGAAGATTTTCATTATAAGATCCGGTATCATTAAGTCTTCCATAGGCATCAAATTCTTCACGTTTTGTAGCAAGTGTAGGTAGTGCACAGGAATTTCGTTTTGATATTATGTGGCTTCTTGAAACATAACTGCCGGATTCCTGGTGAAAAAAAAAATTGATCACGCTATTTTACATCCAGTAATGATTCTGCGGCGTAAGTACAACATATTCAATTTTTTTTCGAATAAATATTTTATGACTTATTTAAGGCTTTACAATAACACTGGACAGTGAATTAATTTCCTTGTTATTAATATTCATGATTTATTGTAAATAATAATATATACATACAAAAAATGAGCTACAATGAGCTGAACATGAAAATAAGCTTGCTAATTCACTATCTGAGAAACTTAAAAATAAGTGCTTAAAATAGAATGTTTCTGTCTCTTCATTAAATAAAAAATACAATTTTTTTCTGTTGAAAGTTAGAATTGACATTAAAATCTAAAACGAATAAAATTATTTAGAATAGAAGAGGGACAGTCCCCTTCTCAGACCCCTACTCTTTAAGCTAAAGTTTTACAGTGCTTTAAACGGCCCTTGTATTTGAGCAGTCATTCTTAAGGAAATGACACAAAAAGTTAAACTATAGTAAATAGGGTGGGAGGTCGAGGAGGGGTTAGCTCCTGGTAGGGGGAGGGCGCTGAGTAGGGGTTTATTTTAAATTTGTTATCGTTTTTTACTTTCTTTTGAGAACGACTGTTTTTTCTTCTTTAATTCCGGTTCTCTTTTAATAATATATGCAAGTCTATCTTAATCGCGAGGAGATCTACCACCCCCCTCTAACCTAACTCTCAGTCAAAATTTTCCTGTTGCACAACAGTGCCGCACGAAAAACAGCTTTTAGCATATTTACTTTTTGAACTAAAGTATAATTACCCAAAATGAATTATAGTACTGTCTCCGCAATAAGTAGGGAGTTTTCGCCCCCTCATCCCTCATACTGTGCACTTTAGTCGATATAACTTCCTTCGAAAATGCTAACTCTTTAAATACCTAAATTCTACGATGGACCCCTATGACAGAGCCGAAGAGGAAATCCAAGCTCGTTTTTCTTCAGCCTGTGCTGTTTTTCTTTATTTGAGGAAACCCTATGCAACAAGAACCAAGTTACATAGAAGACAAAATTACAAATATTTGATACAATGGTGGTGTCGGCAGAACTATACGGCAGCAAAACATGCCATTAAAAGCCTCCAGATGCCCACGACCTAGATTTCTTCTAACAAAAATTCCTTCGGTACATCCTGAAGGTCAAGTGATCGACGAGAGTCAGCAACGGTACCATCTGTAGTAAAATTGACAACCGGCCTCCCATCACACAGGCCATCAAATGTAGGCACCTCCAGTGGTTTGGCCATGTACTATAACATCCGGACGACGCAATATCAAAGCAATGTCTGAAATGTCTCTCGTTGGTGTTGTGGAAAAAGTGCTTAGTAGGTTCAGGCAATACGGCAGACGCCGGGACCGAGGAAATTTGTTGTCTATCGTTGAGCCATCAACTGCGGATAGCTCTTCCTGGAGCCAAGCCAAACATATCTTCAGATTTCAAACAGCACGATTGGCCAAGGCATTGCAAAGTGAAACAAGTACAAGTAAGTAAGTAGTACAATGGCGAATGACTTTAAAACTAGTATATTTTCCACACCTGAACAATATTTTTTTTCCCGCTACAGAAAATAATTAAACCCTTGTTTTTTTTTATGTTTTCGATTTCTATTAACACGGACCACTCACTACTAACAGTTGGTTCCTACAAGCTGTTTTAGCCACATTTAAATGTGAAGGAGGCTGCTAAGCCCTCCTCCCAATCCCCAGTTTTTACACTCAAGTTTAATATTCGAATAACAATGATTCGAGGATTATAATCATTCCTAAAAAAATACCATCCTCCAAATATTTATTAAAAAAGAAGGAGGGATCTAAAATACCAAAACTCAGATATAAAGGCAGCATTTCCACGGCATTCCAGGCGTGTTATTCGAATACATCTTAGTAATGGGAATGTTGCCAAGGACACCTGCTAAGAGAGTTAGTGGGACAATACACCCCGGGCAACAAGAAGACCTTAAACAGTACACAAAAAAATAAGAAAAGGAGAAAGATTCCCGTTTAGGTCTTGGTGAAGACTAAGCTCGTGCTGGCATTTGCCCCCCCCCCCGCCCCCACACACAAAAGAAAGTTCCACATAACACTCATGTCATGTACACTTCTCACATCTACACCTCTTGTGACCTTAAGCATGTTAATGAAAATTTTCATGGCACACAGGTAATTTTTTTTTTGCAATTAAAGTGGGATTATAACCCCGTAGTGCTTATATTACAGGCGAAGTCTAAATATACTCTCGGGCATTAAGCAGTATTAGATATTAAGTTCTACCCCCTCCCCCTCACTCGGACACTCACAGGATCTTTTACCATGTATGCCTTGCACAGAAAACACAAAAAAGTGCAAATTTTACAAAAAACACACTTTTTGAGGGTCAAACACACTCCCTCATCTACACAAATATCCAAGAGTCCTCCTCAATCATGGCTGATGAGCAATTATGCAGGACTATGCATAATTTTATCCAGCCTCAACTGCATTAATTCAGTCAAATGAAGCAGTAATAAAAATGTCTATGTTTAACTATTTATTCTGTAGGTACTATCTGGCTCTTTAGGACGAATGCACAACCATGCGGCATTACTAAAAAACCTAAAAGCAGACAACCTAAAATATTATCAACTATTTTAAACGATTCGGTATCTCAGACTTTCCACCCGAAAACAATTTTATTCCTCTTTGTTTCAACATTGTCATGTTGCATCGCAAATGGGGTGCGTCACAAGGGGGTGCAGCGATGATTCTGTGACTCCAGCTAATCTTCTCAGCTGTATGGACGACGGAAAGCATACCGAACGACTGGCGTGCAGGCATCATACTGCCGCTCTGGAAACGCAAGGGCAGCCATAAAATATGCTCCAACTATCGTGGGATCACACTTCTTCGATCCTGGTAAACTCTTCGACATGTCACTCCTGGACAGGTGCTCCACCTTTTTGCGAAGAAAGAGAAGAGTTCAGCAGGCCGGGTTCATGCCCGGCAGGTCGATGACGGAGTAAATTTTCACTATGCGCCAGTTGATCGAGAAGACGCGAGAGTTCCTAAAAGCGTACATCGTATTCGTGGACTTTAATGTTGCCTTCGATTCTGTTGATCGCCGCTCACTTTGACTGATACTGAGAACTACGGGCCTACCCAAGAAAATATTGCTCGCTTTTTGAAAAGCTGCATGACGATACGGAGAGCTGCGTGCAAGTAAATGGAAGACGAATTTTCACATTCTCAGTGAAGACTGGTGTCCAGCAAAGTTGCGCCACCGCTCCCGAGCTCTTCAACTGCGTCATGGACTATGTTATGACCAGCCGGACGAATCACCTCCAGATCGGTCTTCAGTTCGGAAACCGGCTACTCTCTGATGCTGACTTCACGGACGACATAGCACTAGTTGCGGACACCGTCGAAAAGGTCATCAAAGCTCTCCAGGTGCTATCAGAAGAGGCCTCGAAAGCTGGACTGAAGATCAACTGGTAGAAAACTAAAGTTACTCTCCTTGAGCCCCCCCCCACGTCCTGTTTTACCGTAAAGGAAGTCAACATCGGAAGCAACCGAGTAGATGTGGTTGAAGACTTCACTGACCTGGGATCTATTGTATCAAGGGATGGCTTGATCACAAAAGAGCTTACATCTCAAATAGCCAAAGCGTCGGCACTTGTTGGGAGGCTGAGCAGTATCTGGCGAAAGCCAAACCTAAGCCACTTTGCCAAAATGCGCATTTACAATGTGTCAGTCAGCACCAAGCTGCTCTATGGAGCGGAGACGTGGCCAGCTGCAAAATCTATCCTCAGCGCCGTAGATGTCGCACAGACGAAACATCTCCGAAGAATCGAGGGACTTCACTCGACTGACTAGGTTAGCAACCAGACCCTTCTGTCACGTACGGCCCAAACTCATTTCGCGACGGAGCTCGCCCAGCATACTGTTTGGTTGTACAGCCACCTCCTTCGCATGTTACGCAATACCCCAGCACGGGTCGCATTCGACTTCGACCCTACCCTACACAGAGGACGCCCCCCCCCCCTAGGTGGAAAGACAAAGCCGATGAATTCCTCGCCCAAGCCCACATCCCGGTGGAAGAAGCTGCGAGCCTGGCAAGTGATGGGTTAACCTGGAGGCGCCTGGTCTCGTCGTTCTCTACGCCCAATCCTCGGCAGGAGCCTTAAGTCAAGTAAGTAAGTCAAGTCACAAAATGGCAGAAAATACAACTTTGCTGTGCTTCAGTCTTTTAGGCTACTAATAAAAAGGCACTAACATTCGCCTTAATCATTTAGGGAAATAGCACAATTCTATATTTTTGTAGAAAGGAGCTGAAAACCTCAGCAATTGTGTCCTTGGATGCTCGGTTGTCAAATTTGATGGGGCAATTTTCATCCAGGAGCACTCGCCATTTTTGGAGAGTTTTCTCCCTATTTAAAAAATTAGGCACATTTTATCAGACTTGGCCACATTTCATGGGTAACGAAATCAAAAGTATATATAGCTTGAAATTCATATACTGGAATCAGAGACAACGCTCTTGCGTTGCGTGTAGTAAAGAGCGATAAGCCTTCAATGTATCATTTATTTTTTCCTTTTTCCCACAGACACATGGAAGGGTTCAAACGGCCGTAAAAATTTCGGAATGGGCCCATTTCATTTGAATTTAGAAGTTTCGGCACCCTTTTTTTAATTAAAAAGCAATCGGAGGGCAACCAGCCCCCTTCCACATCCCTTTTTGCTGCTCTCATTAAGTTGAAACTTTAAGAGCATGTTAAAGAGGATACCGAAGTGACCAGAGGCCAACCAGCCTTCCCCTTCTCTTATTTTAGTTACCTCTTCCCCTTAACACTGATAAATATAATTATTTTGAAATATCTATTTTATTCAAAATGGTAAAAAAGGTCCAAGAACAATGTCTCTTGGGATGACAAGACCCCTAACTTCCCCAAGGGCATGGGTAAAATACTACGCAGCTTTCTATAGTTTACATTTAGCATCCTAAGTGAGAATGGGGGGGGGGGGGATTGTTTGATCCTCGCTGTGTCCAACGCTGAGGGGAATGTTGAACAAAACCAGAAGACACTACAAGCACATGTATCCAGGTTATCAGAATAGCATATCTGCAATATCACAGGAACAGGTAAGGGCATCAGCTTTAAACTTCAAGGCTACTTCAGGGCTACTTCTAGTGCAATCCCAACTGCGCCTACATACTTAACCATTACATATTTTGAAAGTTCAATTTCTTTTCATTAGTTTTTTCCATTCATATCCCATATTATGGTGACCTTACCTTTACTTTTCATCAATTTTTTTGAAGAATCACAGTACACGTTCGAAATAAATGCAAAATGACGTAATATACTTTAAAGTTTTATTATTTACGTAATAAATCACAAATGAAACAACGGACTTTAGAAGGTTAACGGTTAGAGTGGGGGGTGGGGTGGAGGAGCAGTGACCAAACTCCTTTATGTAGTAATCTCTGTTCGTTTGAAGTTTGACGTGAATACCCATTCTAATTTCTATTTTATTTAGGATTCATTTGTTTAACTATATCAGCATCTGTTATCTATAGGTTGATGTGATTATTCATATTAACTTCTGTTCGTTTTAGGTTACATAGAGTCTTGGATAGTAATTTTTGGTCGTTTTAAGTTTGAATTATTATAGGACTTTACTTTGGTTCATCTTAAATTTTAATATGGCTCTTAACTTTTCTTTTATTTTTTTTTTTTTTTTGACAAACAGTTTTGTTAAAATAATCAAACAGAAAGCCAATTCTATTGTTGTAGATATTGTAATCAATTTTTTTTCAGAATTCCAGTTCACTATTTCTAATTCGATTTAATTTACTCACCAACTTTTGTGTTTTTCGCAATTTGTCACACATAATTGTTAAATTTATGAGCCATTTTTTGTAACCAATTCCGAATTTTCGGGTATTTCAAAATTTTATTAGTATATGCAATTCCAATGACAGTGTAAAAATATAACATCAAAATTCCCCACTCTTGTATACTCACCTTTCCCAACTCCTTAAATGTTCTTATAAATCATCTACTGACTCAAACTAAAGACCTTTGAAGGTTGAAAGCCTTGAGCATAAGCTGGAGAAATTTCAAAATGCATGAAAATACGAATTTGGCTGCTGGCTTTAGATGAGTCTGGTAATAAACCACAATTTGTTTGCATTGTGACAGAAAAATTACAATAATAATTTGTGTTTTGTTTGTTTATGTGTTAGATATATGTTTTGAGGAAGTTAAGAGCCATATTAGACAACAGATACTGATATAGATAAACAAATGAATCCTAAATAGAATAGAAATTATAATGGGTACTCAAGTCGAACTTCAAACGAACAGAAATTACTACATAAAGGAGTTTGGTCACTAATCCTTCCCCCTCCCATTCTAAACGTTAACCTTCTAAAGTCCGTTGCTTCATTTGTGATTTATTACGTAAAGTCTATTACGTCATTTTGCATTTATTTCGGTTCTTTAAATAGGGAGACCAAAAATGGCGAGTGCTTTATCTTATATAGTTTGTGTGTTAGATTTTTTTTAGTCCTAGAGAAAAGATATTTCCCTTTATATAGCTCGATCTTTTAACTTATTCGCCGCAACCCACTTACTTTTTTCATTTATATATTTATAACTTAGATCAATTTAACATCTACGTTAATTTAAGCCCGATTCATTTTGCGCCTCTTGTTTTCACTTGTATTCATAGATTCCCCAAAAGAATATTTTTTCATATATTTTTGTCTATTTTGTATACAAGTTTTTTGGTACAGTTCTATTAACCAGACTCTTTTTATATCTCAAACTCGAGACGGCTGAAAAACCCGTTTTCCAACGAGATGATACAAGACACCGCTGTAGAGAAATACAATGTATTGCGTGGTTTTAATTGCGTATACGATATCTAGTGTTGTTTTTTGTTTTTGTTTTTTGTGGGGGGGGGGAGGTACCTAGGTTAGGTTAGTTTATGTATTTAATATATGCTATGCTTTGCCCCCATCTCCCTAATGTGCAAATGTAGCCTATAGCCCAAATTTGTTTCTAAATTATTGTATAGTCATCCTATTTTATTTTATTTCATTAGCATTAACCAAACTAGCACTATATAAAAGAGTCCGGTTAATAGAACAGTACCGTTCTTTTTATACTTAGCAATTTTTTTTTTTTGGGGGGGGGGGGGGTAATCCCTGGTTAACCACTTTTGCGTAACTTAAACTGTGAGTAATTTAAAAACATTTAGAATCACAACAATATCAATTCTTTTAATGCATATTTTGTTATCAATACTCCTTTTCTTAGAGTTCTGGTTTTCTTAGAGCATTTATCAGGGTAGATAATTGCATCTTTCTTAACAGAAGCGTCTTTTCTTTCTTTCTTTCTTTTTTTTTGGGGGGGGGGGTCAGGGGGCAGTTGCCCCCCCCCAATGATAAAGAGAACACATTATTATACATCCCATGCCCCTTGACTATCCAGATATGACCCCTCTTGCCCCCCCCCATAGAAATGCTGGAGATTCGCCCCTGTTTCTTAATTAAAAAGTTGATTTTCTTGCCACAGGCCAAATTTCTAGTGTCCTAAAATGATTAAAGGAAAATCTCTACGTTCTTTAGCAATGAGAAAACTGCTTAAGTCTAGGAGAAATATGGAATACGATTCCTCTACCTCAGTCCCACTGCTAAACAGAAGAATGAAAACCCAATCAGAAATGGGCTATAAAAGTAGATATCAGCAATCCAAAAGCCACAAAATAACGCTTCTTTTTAGTATCTTTAAATTTTCAATTTAATATTATTATTATTCGAAAATATTAAACAATGGGGTCAAAAAATAAACTCCAGGTTAGAACACTTTTCTCACAGAAGAAAAAAAAACACAAATACAAACAAAAAATAGAAATTTCCCATTACATTGGTTCAAAAGTTAAACTGAGAACTGGAAATTTCATCGATTTGTTTGTTCTTTATGTCTGTGACTTAGGAAAACTTTATTTCAGTTTCTGTCATTAAAAAAAAAAAAAGTTGTTGGTAACGATTCTGCTAACAGTTGTGTTTGTTTTTCGCAAACTAACAGTAAACTGCAACTATTTTTTTTTAGTAAACTCCTCTGAAAATTCGAATTATTGTTGGAGGACTTTTTTTTTACTAAACTCCTCTGAAAATTTGAATTATTGTTGGAGGATTTTTTTTCAGTAAACTCCTCTGAAAATTATAATTATTGTTGAAGATTTTTTTTTTCTTTAGTAAACTCCCTGAAAATTCAAATTATTGTTGGAGGAAATTTTTCCTTTATTAAACTCCTCTGAAAACTCGAATTATTGTTGGAGAATTTGTTTAGTAAATTCCTCTAAAAATTCGAATTATTATTGGTGTCGAATTATTGTCAACTTCTTTTTACTTTCATCCCAAAAACTTTATGTTTTTCTAAGATAGTTTTTGTTAGTTCTTACAGCAAAAAAGTTTGTGCTTCTCATAAGAAAGTATGATTTAAATTTTTGCATCTTGAATTTTAACGTTTTAAAATACTGGATAATAAAATCATATTATTACGAAACATAAAAGGTTAAAACAAGAAGAATATCCGAATTCAGACAGGCAGCATCCTTACTCTGTCCCAAATGGCGAAAATGTGTGTGACAACAAAACAAGAGACCAATTAATGCCTTGACGGGGTATGTCAAGCTCTTTTTTAAAATTCCTTAAAATATGTTTGAGTAGTTAGTACAACACTTCCACTATTAGGATAAACGTAAATTGTTTTTATTCCTGAATAAATTTTGAATTTGAGCGAAAACAGTTTTTCACTCAAATCTTTTTTCAATACTCTTTTTTTTCCTTTTTAACTCACTTTCACCTCACTTACTTACTAAGGGGACTGGAAGGTGAAGACCTACAAGAAGGGGATTTCAATCCTCCATTACAGGATTCTTTAGCCATGTAGATGGCACACGACACGAAAATTTCTACTCTTGGGTTCCATATCTCATTAGACCCAGGTGCTGTCAAGAGCCGTGATTGTGGGACGGGTTTGAAGGTTGAGATTCCAATATACTACATTCATTTCAACCCGAAGCTATTTTCGAAGGGTTTTAACACTTTTTTTCCGAAATTCCCATAAATTTGTTTTTTTAATAAATTTTTACACAATAAACAGAAATGCTTGTTACATTTCTTTGATTTTTTTAAACCTCTTTTTTCATCAGTTTTGTCGGCTATTAATTGATATATTTTTTGGGAGGTTGGTTCATACTAAAAATATTTGTTAAAGGTTTTCAGTTTTTCCGCGTAAGAGTCAAAGTGTTGGATTGTAATTTAAATGTCGAACAAAATATTCATTTCCATAAAAGCTTTAGATCGAAATAGTTTTTCTGTTAATGGTTTTACTACTAAAATCTTGGACTGATTTCCTGGATAACATTAGGCTACTAATGTGAACTAAAGATTTACGTAAATTTTAGTCTTTTATCGGGTAATCTAGACCAAACTTCCTTCCTGTATATAACCCTTGATACACGTATCCCAGTCCACTATTGTATTTCAAAATAGTTTAGTTTATTTTATTTCAAAAACATATTTCTGCTTTACATTTTATTCCAGTTGTTTGTTTGTTTAAATAAATGAATGTGAAGGTTGTTCATTCAAAAGATTTCTGTTTTGTTGTCTTAAGAAGAAAAAAGAAGGACGAAACGAGCCAGATACAATCAGATTTGTTTCCTTAATTTTGAATGGGGCACATGTGTATCTAAAGACACTATAAGTATCAAAAATAGAAATAAGTAATTTCTCGAAAATGGTTTATGGGATGCTGCTCAAACTTTCAAGTAGTTTGTGCATGGGAGGAAGGGGGTTGGTGATGGTAGTGTTGTGAGGAGACTTAAAACTTAGTGCTGGGGGGTAGCGGCTAAAATTGCTTTCTCTAATCTGTACAAAAATTTTCTTTAGATAGAATGGGAATACTAATTTTTTTCTAGCGCCAAAGTAGCAAGATGAATAAAAAAACCACCATGTGGCGAGACTTTATCAAAGCAGCGCATCTGTAATATCTCTTGAATGGTTTAAAATATCGATGTCACACGGAATGTTAGGGGTCAAGTGGTCTTTGACTTGGGAAAGGGACCTGGGACTGACAATGTATTTTTAAGATCCATCTGAACATTTTTGTACTTCAATTTTGCAAAGGACCTATTATCTATTGATGTTTGGGTAGACATGTAATTGAAAAGACCATGACAGCTATGTGATCAGAACAACACATCTGGGATATCTTCCGAAAAACTTGGTGGGCTCAAGCTGTAACTTCCTGGGAGCGTTAGAGGGGGGGGGGACCTAAAATATTGACTACGGGAAAGGGTACAAAGGAGAAGGATCTAAAGATATGGTCTGCAACTTGTTCTGACATTTTTGCCATAATGAGTCACTTTTGGACTAGAATCATTTTGCGGTGAAGCAGCAATGTAGAACGAAAGAAGCTATGTGTAGCCAGGCTGTCTAAATAACATACGGTATATGTATTGTTTAAGGAACAGCTTTGAGGATAGATTTGAAATTTTTGGGGAGCGTTGAGTGGGCTCTTCGATCTGCCTGAGAGTTTTTAAAACATAGCCCCGAAGAATTATGTACTTATTCACAGTGTATTAGTGAGTTAAATCAAAAGACAGTATATCCACCAGGGTAATAGGAATAGTGTACCTTTAATATCTCAGGAAATACTAAGGAAGTAGATTAAGGTGTCCTGAAAACGTCTCGGGAGGGCAAAAAGACTCAAAATATTATGTTAGGGGAAAGAGAAGCGAGCAGTGGAATTCAAGAGGAGCAGTCAGCAGGACAGACATAAATTTTAAGAGGGATATATGCATGCTTATGGACGACAACCCATCTTTTCTGAACTATCCCCAAGTTCTAGAGCTGAAACAGTCTTGCAGTTTTGACATCATCAAGGAGCTGAAGCATGGATTTCAATAGAAATAAACTTCCAATAACTTTAGGACTTGCATCTCGACTTCACTCGTTTCGATGTGCCATAATTTGGCAAATAACTTTGGAACTAATCAAATAAGCTACTTCTACGACCAAGGTTTCTATGACAATTAAAAGAAAAAAAATACACTGAGACAACACCTGACAGGGGTGCCAGTATGAGGAGGCGGGGGATAACTCATCCATATATTTTGAAACATATATTTTTAGTGTCTTATTTAAAGAAACAAAAATCCCAAAATTCCATTCCCCTCCTAGATTTTACAAAATATCCAGTATCTTTATGAAAAAAAAGACCTAAAAATCAGTTTCAGAAAAAAATAAGGGTGAAAAAGCGTTTTTGTTGATCCAGGAAAGGGCTGAAAAATTTTCATGACTGCTTGAAACTCATGCCCTTTATTAGGTCAAGGGAATGTCTATACAAATAAAAAAAAAAGTTTCAACTACTGTTTCGCTTCCAAAAAGGGTTATTAATTTGTTCCTGTTCATCTAATATTCTTTCGACTTTTGTTCAGACCAGTTACTTAGCCCTGAACATTTTTGATAATTCCAACTAAATGACTTGGTACACAAAGTAAACGAGATCTTTTACTTCATATTTCCAATCCGTTTTAACACAAGGGTCATAAGTTTCTTGGCCACATTAGCCCCACATGCAAAAATTTAATTTCAACTAATTTTTATTCTTTTGTTTGTGATGCTCAAAAATAATCACAAAATTTTTGCCACATCGATTAGGTGTATGACTTACAGAACAGTAAGACAGCATCAGAAGACGTGAAAGGAAACAAAAATATTTTTCAAGCCCAACTTGTTGAATTCAATATTTAAATTGTACCTCACAGGTCAACTAGATCTGATCTTTTCTTGGCTAATCAAATGGATCATTTTTTTGTTTAAAGTTTTGTCTAGGCCAGCAGCATTGTGCTAGTATTCTCAAACAAAACTGAAAATAGTTAAACCCGTAAGGCACAAGCAGATCACAAGAAAGTATCACTGCATAGACTGGGATGGAATGCAAAACTGCTTATCACTAAAACAAAGGAGTAAAATAAAAAAAACTTAAGTAGAAAAACGTAACTCCATAAAACAGAGAGCAGAGACGCTATCAACAGATTTGGCCTATCAAAAGCAACACAAGTCTCTTCTCAAGACAAGCCATGGTTCAACGCCAGTCGCAGAAAGACTACTAGGGTGAGAATGAAGGAACGCAAGAAATAGCAATTGACGAAGTCAGACGATGGAGGTGATGCTTTCATTATTGATTGGAATCAGTCTGTTAAAGCAATGCTTCTTAACCTATGAATTTATTGAAGGTTGTATAGCCTAGCGGAGCAATTTTTGTCCTTAAAATAGGGACTGTAAGTAGACAAAACCTCTCCTTAGAATTTTGTAATACAGAAGTTTGTTCATTTGTATTTGTATATTTAAATAGGTATTGCAGCACTCAAAAATGAATGCTAAATTATACTATTTTTGCAATCACAAAAGGAATAGTTTTTAACAGGTCACTTGTTAAATACACTTACAAAATATGGCAAATTTATTTATAAATCTGTTTGTATGGCACTTAACGGGTTGTAGCTTATTGTGATGCCTAGAAGTTCTGCTGATCTATACACATGTTGGAAAAATAGATTGATATTTCTTGTTTGCTAATAACTTTTTCCCAAATTTCATTATAACCTCATGTCTTTGAGCAAATAATTTGGGCAAATTCAAGGGTTCCATAGCACTTTCATAGTTGCTGAAGCAGGGGTTCGAGTAGTATCTTACTTAGTTGATTACATAGTACAGATATATAGTCAATACATAATACATAAAATTTATCACACTTGGCAGGACCCATGGCAAGAACATATCTCAGTACACTCAAGTGTGCTGCTCTTGCAGTTGCAGTGCCCAGAGTATCACTTTTTGCAACTGCATTGTATAAGCTCTTGACAGGTGACAGAAGCTTGGGGCAGGATTGACCATCAGGGAGCCCAAAGCCCAATGCCAGTCTTTTCCCATTTGTCATTGTTGGGGTTCTTTTAGGGAACAATGGCAAGATGAGAACTGAACCATACCTGGGATTGACGGTAAGCATGCCAAATGTGCTGGTTTCCTTGTGGAAAATACAGCCTAGTAAACAGCACAGTATTTAAACTGGATTCTGATTAAGAGATATTTCTTCTGGATTTGGTCTGTCTTGGTGGGTTCATCTGGACTAAACAACCTCTTCTTAGTCACGTAGCCTTTAAACCATGGCTTGTCTTGAGAAGAGACCTGCGTTGCCTTTGATAGGCAAAATCTGTTGATAGCCTCTCTACTCTCTGTATTATTGAGTGATGCTGTTCTACTTAAGTTTTTTTTATTTTAATCCTTTGTTTTGTTGATAAGCAGTTTTGCATTCCATCCCAGTCTATACGGCAATACTTTCTTGAGATCTGCTTGTGCCTTACTACTACTACTACTAACAACTCACCGCAGCACCAGGCCACCTGAGGCCAACACAGCTATGCACGCTCCTCCTCCATCCCAATCTATTCAAAGCCTCCCTTTTTACACCTCCCACAAAGTTCCCATTTCCTTTAAATCTTTCTTTATGGTGTCCTCCCACCACAGACAAGGATGACCTACTTTCCTTTTAGCCCTAAATGGTTGGCAAAAAAGAACAACTTTTGGCAATATGTCATCCTTCATCTGCACAACGTGCCCTAGCCACATCAACCTTTCTTTCATTACAGCCGTAGAGAGTGGTATTGAACCACATTTTTTGTACAGCCTATTGTTCGAAATACAGTCAGTCAGCCGGGTACCAAGAACAATCCTTAAGCAATTTCTCTGGAAAACATCTAACAAATCTTCATCTGCTTTTTGAAGCACCCATGCTTCAGAGCCATATTTGACCAGTGTCATCACTGTAGCTTCTAATATTCTAATTTTGGTTTGCAGACTTATCTTCCTATTCTTCCAAACTTTATTTAACTGTGAAAAAAAAAACACACTGAGTCATGGCTATTCTACTTTTAACATCTTCACTGCTCCCACCACCTTTACTAATAATACTACCAAGGTAAGTGAAACTGCCCACCTGATCAATCTTTTCATTACCCAATGTCACCTTTTCATCTTCACTTATTCCTAGCCTTAGTGACTTAGTCTTCTTAATATTAATTGTCAAACCTATTCTAGTACCCTTAACTTGCAAAACCTCTGAAAGTTCATTTATTTTGCTCATTTATTAACCTAAGAATGAAAATTTGGTTGACACATCCTCTACCTTTTCTAAAACCACACTGTTCTTCTCTTAAAACTTTGTCTACTACATTTCTCAGTCTAAAAAGTATCATATTACTAAGTAATTTGCTACCTACACATGACTAATGCCTTGATAATTACCACACTCACTTTTATCACCATTCTTATAAAGTGGCTTAACTAAGGTTTTCCTAAAATCGTTAGATACCTCCCCTTTTTCAAAAATCATATTCATAATCTTCAATAACTTATTTCTAACCTCAGAGCCACCATATTTAAGAAATTAATTTACCACTCTATCAGCATCTGGAGCCTTATTATTTTTTAATCCTTTTAGCACTGTTGCTAATTCTTCCCCACAAAACAAATCTTCTTTCACATCCAAAGCATCACCAACTTTTTCATTTTCCTATATATCTTTTCATGCAACTCTATCTCAGTTTAGCAAATTCTCAAAATGTTCTGCCCATCTCTTTTTAATTCTTTCCTTATCGCTAATTGGGGCCCCATTCCTATCTTTAACTGGGCAAAGTCTGGATTGACTACTCTCTCTCAATTTATTAAAATGACAGTACAATATTTTACTATTTTGCAGTCTAGCTGCATCTTCCAGATCCTCAGCAATTTTATCCATGGCCTCCATTTCACACCTCCTTAGTTCATATTTCAATGCTTTCTCCATTGGCTTTACATTCCTTTTCTATCTGTGTGATCTATCTATCACTAATCTAATAATCTATCACTTAGATAATTCTTGTACAAGTCCTTTCTCCTTTCTATTAAACACAAAGCTTTTTCACTAGTGTCCTTAGAAGTCCTAGCTTTCTTCCCTAAGACACCTTCAGCAACTTCACAAATTACTTTTCTAAAATTATTCCAACCATCTTCTACATTATCAATTTTTAAACTCTCAAGTTCAGTATTCAATTGTTCCTGGAAAGTTTCTCTCAAATTCTCATCCTAGAGTCAACCAACATCATAACTTCCCAGGAGGTAGTTAACCTTCCAAAATTTCAGCTTTGAATTAACCTTCAACACTACTAGATGGTGATTTTTACTTTTAACATCAATACCAGCACTCCTATATCCTATACCCTAGTATCTTATATTGATCCAGCCATTCTTGGGTTTACTATAACATAATCAACAAGGTTTTCTGTCTTACCATCAGGTGAATACCATGTTAACTTATGAGCCATTTTATGACCAAACACTGTATTGGTTATAACTTGATTGTTATACCTTAAAAATTGCAAAAGTCTGTATCCATTACTGTTTTCTTTTCCTACACCGAATTTACCTAGGCTAGAATACCATCTATCCCTAATTCTAGTGACCTGGGTGTTAAAATATCCTAGTAAAAACATCATATTTCTACGTAAATTTGTAAGTATAACTGTAAGTAAAATTCATCTGAGTCACTAGTATCTCTGCCAGTAGGTTCTACAGGGGCATACACTCACAAGTGAGGTCATCTCAAAACTGAAAGCACACTTTGCCAGACACAGTTTACCATTCTCCCTCATGTCAGACAACACTAGTCAGTACACACCAATCAAATTCACAGAGGGGTGGGGAATCTAACATCAGACCTCAAGTCCTCACTTCCCAAATCAAACAACCTTGCAGAGAAAACAGTCTAGATGTGCAAACAAATTATGAGAGGCTGAGGAAATGGGAGACAGCCCTTATCTAGGACTTCTTAAATACAGAAATACTCCAGTAGATGGATTTGTTACTCCCTCACAGTTGTTTATGAGCTGCCAGCTGCAATCTATCATTCTATGTGGTTCTAAGCATCTGGTCAAGAAGGTCATATCTACCCATAAGTTCATCCAGCATTGCAATGTCAGGCCACCTCATAACCCACAATCAAGCCCAACACTGAACCAAAGTACTGAACCCCTTGCAAATGGAGAACTTGAAAATATCCTAATTCCCTATGATTTCAGCAAACACATCATCCTATAGACACCCCCTAGTCCCAGTCCAACTGTAACCCAAGCAGGCAGGATGGTGAAGCCACCCTTTTGCCTGAATCTATGATAGTGCCATGCCAAGGGTGAGCTAGAAGTGTGTATACCATCAGTGTTTCCATGAACAGGCAAAAACATGAGCCCAGCACTGTTTGACCCTGAAGTTTTATTATCTACATTGATGTTGATTTTTTCTTTTATTATTTTTTTTTTTGCTTTGTTTTTTTATGCTTCCTCTTCTGTGTATAGCAGTAAAAAGGGTAAAATTCTACTTTAGCTACTTTTGGCTATCTTGGAAAGGGATTAGGTTAGGAAAATGATACTTTGAGGGATGGGTCTATAGGCTAAAGTATGTCCCAAGACAGTATTTTGAAGTAACTTTAAATTGTATTAAAAGTTTCAATCACAGTCCATACTTTGTCTTTTATGTTATGTCAAACACATAAGAGAGCACACTTAAAGAACTAAAATTCATGTATCTTAACACCAAAACAATACTTGAAAGTTCTAGCCAAGCAAAAGAAAACAACAAACACAAACAAAACTCAAACATAGAAATATGGCAAAAGTAATATCTGCAAAAATATTACTTGAAATGAAAATAGGGAAAAGTAAAAAAAAATGTGAAGCATATGGCACTAGACTCAATGGTCAAAGCCAAGGGTACATGGCCATTCAGGCAGGAAGGGCAATGGAGTTTGGGAGCCAAGCATCCTCTGCTTCCACTTACCCTTTCTGTTTACCTTCCCTAAATTTCCCTAGAAACCCATTTAGAGCTGGATCAACTCTGGCTGAGCTTACTGAGTCACACCACTTACCCCCATATCAAACCAAACCATAAGTGATTTATAACTAATACATAAACATATATTTATTTACCAAATAGTCCTACACTGTATGGTATAAACATAGCAAAATATAAAGACATTATCATAGGTGCAGTAATCACTGCACCTTAGTAAAGAAGGAAATTCAGTCCCTAGCAACCAATCATTTAAAAATTACTTTTGAAAAAAAATGGTCAAGTGAGAAAAAATTGCCATTTAAAATGATAAATGCCATTTGAATTCAATAGCAGTAAAAATAATTTTGATTACTCCTAATGATAAAAGTTGATAGCAAAACCTAAAACCTTAAAGAGGTGTCAGATCTAAATAAAAACAGCACCACTGGAATCACCATTGTTGAAAAATCAACTGGATATATACAGCACCTCACTGCAGACAACACAGAAAATTGATCTTTTTATATTGCAATTTAGAGCAGTAGATTGTAAAGAAATCATCAAAGACCAGTGCCCTTTGGAGGGGGAAGGAAGACTAGGTACTTCAAAATATATATTCAGGGGATTATTAAAGCACTGGGTCTTTTTCTGGCAGTTCAAATAAAACCTACAAAACTCAACTACCTTCCAAGATAAAAGACCCTAATCTAGACTTTAGTTTTTATAAAAAAAAAAATTAGGAAATGACAACCAGTTTACCTTACCTTCAGCTCAACTAGGCTTAGCATAGATAAATGTAAACAAAATAGAACTTGCAAAGTGAACATTCTTGAAACATACCGAGACCAGGATTGAAGCGTTTCTAAGTTTGTAAGAAAGAGCAGAGACTTGCATTCCGAGTAAAAATTTATGTTTTTAATAAATGAAGAAAAATTACTCAAGCCCTACATTCCACGCTATTATCATTTAAAAAAGAGCATTCTGACTTTCTTGTGCTGCGATCTACGAACATTTATTACCAGCCTAAACTGATTGAATTGCCATGTTTTGAAACTTTTTTATTATTTTTAAATAAAAATTTACTATTGTTTTACTGTCCTGAAAACGTCGCAAATATGTCACGTTTTTGCAAAATTAACAACTTTCTCATTTTGTGAACAATTTAATTCAACAGTTCACAGTGTCAGTACGAACCACAGTTCGGATATCTAGACAATACGATCAAATATAAAAAAAAATACCTGCCACCAAGAGTATCGGCTCGTGTAAAAGGTCCTCCATTTTCTTTGTTTAAGTGACTCATTGTATATTTCTCAGTTGCTCGATAACTTTGAAAAATGGTGCGAACCTGTATTACTTATGGTCACGAAAGCAAAAAAAAAACGGGGTGAGCCGGCGAAGTGGTTCGCTACTGCCCCATCTCACAGGTATGGTTTATGACTTGACTGAGCAGTGGATCCAGGATTTCTAAAAGGGGGTTTGGATTAAATTTTAGCAAATACGAAAATTTCCAGTACTAACTTCAGATCAACGCTGCAACTGGGAAATAGCCGGAATTTCATAAATAGTGGGAGAGGGATCTGTGAAGTGGCGGGCCTATTTGAAATTTGCCACAAACTATTTTTCCTTAAAAGGGCAATCTAATAGTTTTAGCAAAGATTATCTATTAGGTTTCCCACTAATCTCTGGTTTTAGATAGTAACTTTGTGCTATGGAGCGTCAAAACATTTTTCTTCTTGGCAAGGAAACAAGTTCCCTTCAATTTTTCCTTGTGTATGCTCTTTTTCTTTAAGCCACAAAAATGTCCTTTGAAATTTGATTTAGGACCTTTGATTTGCCCCCTTAAAATGACGTGATGAGGGGGAGTGGGTAACTGCCTTCTGATCACATTGGCTCTAAAAAAGGGCACTAAAAATCATGGGCGTAGGCAGCATATTGTCTAAGGGGGGGGACAGATATTGTCTAGGGGGGGCAGTCGATAGTGTGATGGAGTTTTATCAACTGCTTTTTCCAAACCATCTGCTTTTTCAGCCATATCTAATGTAAATTTGAAGGTCTAGGGGGGGCAGTTGCCCCCCTCCCTACGCCCATGCAAAAAATTCAGATTACTAATCCAATGAGTCCTCTCCAAAGTATATAGAACCACCCTTTCTATAAAAACATTATATGCCCCCCCGCGGCATAACTTACAACCCTTGTCCTGACACCTGTAGGGGTGGGAGTGTCTTCCTCAAAGACACAAGTTTGCCCGACGGAGGATGTTATTTACATGGGTGTCCCACTTCAAATCAGAAGATATGCTAACACCTAGAAGTTTAAAGAAAGTAGTTGAAGAAGGAATAGGATAAAGGAAAAGAGGAGGGGACTTGAGTAAACTGACAGATACAATGGTTGATTTACAAGGATTAACCGTCATGTCAAGAGAAGAAGCCTCACCTGCAAAGTCATGGAGGATACCCGTTGGATTGCAATAAATATTTTTACAACACGTCTCCACAGGTCGTCGACAAATTTCCACCTGTCAGGGTAATCTGTTGATCATGACAGAAAACAGGAGGGGGCCAAGATCAGTACCTTGGGGAATGCCATTGTGAATACAAAGTTGGCTGGAATAGCAATCTAGATATTTGACTGTCTGTGATCTGTTTGAAAGAAATAAAGACAAGGTTTTTGGTCTCTCAAGTAGTCTCCCCATGGGGTCAACGAGGTGGATAAGGTACTGTGAGGTTAATGTAGATTTAAGGTTTCAAAACTGCCTAGAATCAATGAGGGGGTCAACAAGAAAGCTTTCATACAATTTTGAAAAAATAGAAGTCAGAGAGATAGGACGAATGCCATTAAAGCCAGGCTTACCGTTTTTCCTTTTTATTGGGGTTATGAAACCTTGTTTCCAAAGAGAAGGGAACAGTACAGATTGAGTGCATTGATAGAAAAGAATAGAAAGGGGGGTTTGAGAGGTAATCACTGAGGGCTTTAATAAGTGGGGCAGGAATATCCAGTGGGCAAGTGCTTGATTTTTTTTTCCAAGTCAAATGAAGAAATGCTAGGGAAATTAAAGGGGGTTGCAACACTAGGAGTTACATAAGATATGGGAGAGAGCCTTTGGACAAATGAAGTAAGGAACTCGTTCAGATGATGTGCTGTTGTCTTTAGAGGTTCCTCTAAATTAAAGTTTAGCGGTTCTGGTCTCTTGCCAGCAAGTATTTCGATTTGGGAATACCAATTATTGGGTTTATTCTAGCATAGGTCTTTAACTTTATTTTTATAATAAGTTCTGGCAGATTTTCTAATTGGTTTTTTAAAGTATTTTCTTAAATTATTTGCTTCCTCTAGTTAACATCTTTTGAATAAGTTCAATTTTTTATGGATTAGCATTATAATATGATCATTCATATAGGGTTTATCATTAGAGCATTTTCTTAACTTTTTTTCGGGAAAATGAGCCATATAATTGTCATTCAGTTTTTTGTGGAAAGTAATTATTTTGTCATCAAGATTATTCAGATCATAAATGTCAGACCAACATTCCTTAGACAGCCAATATTGTCTTTTGGTTATTTCAACATCCCTCACAACAAGCGTTGTGAGTTTTAATTTCACACACGAAACTGTTCGTAAGATATTGCTGATATACCCTTTTGACAACCTGCATACGGATAGCAGGTTGCCATCCGTACAACAGATATATTCTCTAAAAATTTCACCTTCATAGGCTGTGGATTTTGAGCTAGCCAGAAGGCACTGTGTGTATTCATTTAATCCTGCTTCTACGGTTACTGTGACTAACGACACTAATGGCATGAAGTTGACAATTAAACGAAAAATCTATATGCACGAAGGTATTAAAGGGGCATATAAGCACTATAGGGCATATAAAGACATAGGCAGCGATGATCTATCATACCTAGTAATATCATTGATATTTAAAAGGAGCTAATTTGATTGGCAATTAAGACTTCTAGTGGCCTCTTAAGAGTAAAAAATGATTGGAGGGCAATCAGCCCTCCTCTTTGGCTCATAATTTCCAGACGCTTCCAATCAAAATTTAAACACAGTTGTTTTGTTCAGCATAGCTAAATGGTCTAGTAACTATCTCTAGGGTTATTGGGTAAGACAACCCCCCCCCCCACAGTTATGTAATTTGCCCATTATGCTTAAAAAATAAATGTTGTTTTAAAATCAAAATACACTGTTTGTATCCTGTTATTTATTCCTTTTAAGGAATAAATTTCAGCATATGTATATTAAACTGACAATGCACATTTTTTTCAGTAAATTCATTTGAATTTTTTTCAGTAAAGTACAAATTACATTCCGGCTTTTAGAAAGCATAGGGGTTTTGAACCCTACTCATATTAATTTCTGCTCGTTTTGAGTTGACTGTTATTTATTTTAATTTCTGTTAGTTTTGGGTTTCATTTATTTATTGATAGTGATTAGTGGTAGTTGCATGCTTGGAAGATTATTTGCTCATTTTTTGTTCATTTTTGGTTTAATGGAGTTCTTTAATTTTTTATGAAAAACTTATTTTGTGGAAAAAAAATTTTTCAATTTATTTTGAAGAAACAATCCAAAGAGTTGCACATAAACTCTAGGTTATGACTTTTGACGTTCTTCACTCTGAACTCAGGGAAGAATTCCGTAACATTGAATTCATCGAAGTAAAGCCCGAAAATAATACAAACGCAGTAAAATGGGTAGGGCTGATGTTTCTGACTAGACGAATCTCAGATATAATCAATGAAAACAAGACTGCCTCGGCGCAACCAGCAAATCAAACATTTATAAAATTAAACAGGCAGCCTAACACCCAGCCGGATTCTCCCTATTTTATTATTTGACTCAAAAATAGATATCCAGACAGTTCCTAAAGTCAAGTTGAAGCTGAAAAACAAAAACTAAGTATATATTATTGAATCCAAAAACAATAAAAAAAAATAAAATAATAATAACAACCTGATCTGCTATTATTTCTCGAAAAAATTATCCAAAGAGAAGCTCGTAATTTTGAAAGATTTCAAACTCTGCTCTCTTCATTTACAAGGGCCGTTTTCAACCCTGCTAAGTTTATGTCTCCTTAGTCAAAATACAACTATCAGCAAGGTATACAATTGCCAGGGGCTCACTAATACAACTTCCCATATATTGCTCCTGTAGCAACTTTCCACAGCTTACTGTTATACCGATGAGAAACAGGAAGATTTCTATTATTATTTAAAACATTCTTCAATGAAAAGCTTGAGATCTTGAATGCTTTTGAACTTTGGAACATTATTCATACTTTCTTCCTGATTTACAAGGATTGCCTCCCATCCTGCTAATTTTGCAGGCTCGTAGTCAAAATGAAAACTATCGCCAATATGAACAGCTTCCCACGGCATCAATCCACTGCATTGCAGTAAGGCAAGATCAAAAATTTGTTGCTCAGGCTTACAGAACTTTACATCATACGAATTAATGACAAAATCAAATCGGCTTAGTATGGACAAATTGTTGAGAATAGTATAAATCCTAGGATCAAAGTTTGTTATCACCCCAATTGTTTTCTCTTTATCACGGAGGAAGTCCAGAAGCTCAACAGAACCGTTTTCCAGGTTCCAGCATAATGGGCTCTTGAATTTTTCAATCAGCACTTCTGCTATACATAGCAATGATATTTCATCTAGGTCTGTACCTTCGAAAGTTTTAATAACTAACTTTGTCCACCACTCACTCCAGTGTATTTGATGTTTCGCACCAAAACATGGGAAATGTTCATTTTCTTCGATCCACGAGCGCTTAAAGTTATTTGACAAAAGCTTAAGATCTGCTTTAAAACCATGTTTTTCGGCTTCTTCTATATAGAACATTACAGGGTTTCTCGAAAAATTTAATAACGTTCCTGTTACATCAAATGTTATGAGACGTGCACTCCTTATGCAGGATTTTAGCTTCGACATTACACGACGTAAACCTAAAAAATAATTTATTATAACGTTATTAAATTAAAAAATTTAATAACGTTCCTGTTACATCAAATGTTATGAGACGTGCACTCCTTATGCAGGATTGTAGATTCAACATTACACGACGTAAACCAAAAAAATAATTTATTCAAAAAGAACTAAGAAAAAACGACCATCTAGCTTTCTCTGTATGAAATGACACATTTAGGCCATTCAATAGATTGGTTAGTAATTTACACAGGGCTAATTTAAGCAGAAAACAAACTGTGGAGCGTTCCTTATTCAGTTGCAATTTCCTAGCACCTCCAAAAAGAACCATAATTTAAAAATTTATCATACTTTGATCAAAGGGATTCAGAAGAAACAATATAATTGACGAAAGTTTACTGTTGCGTAAATTGCTAACCAATCTATTGAACAGCCCAAATGTATCATTTCATATTATATGAGCTGATTTAAAATCAGACGAAAGGTTTTAATACCTCTAGCTCAGAGACAGCCAGATCGTTGTTATATATTTTTTTAATATCAGCTGAAGAACTATTTATGGACAGATTGGATGGTAAATTTAGAATGAGTTATCATAATAACTTTCTTTAATGTTTTGCATTTTTTGGATATATTGCGCAAAAGTACCTCAGATTTTTCTGGAAAATTCCAACTTCAGAAAACTTAAAGGCTGGTGATTTGTGGCATTTTTGTTGCATTTCACTCTAAATATAGGAGCGGTAGCATATACATTGAAAGGGCTAAATTTTACGGTTTTATTTTACTATTAATTTCCCTAATATGTCGCAAACAGGTTCAGTATTTGGTTTTACAAAAAAAAAAAGAAAAAAAGACATGAATTGAAACAATAGTTGTTCTTCGATCAGCAAATAAATTAAAAAAAAATTGCAATATCTGTTTTGGAACAGAATCCTTTAACCCAGTTTTTAAAGGGGATATGTTCAAAAAATAAATTTTAAAGCAACTAGAGGCTGTTACTAAGTGAGTTTGTAATATCGGCAATAGATTGAAATTTGTCAAATGCATGCATTAAATTGCAACGACTATGAATGAGTTGAAAGTAGGATGCTCACTTTGTATTGAGATTAGAATTCAATTTTGGAATTTTAATAGATATACCGAATAGATATACCGATATACCGAAAATAGAATAGAATAATAATAGAATAGAAAAAATATATAATAGAAATAGAATAGAAAAATAGAATAGAATAGAAAAAATATAGATAATAGAAATAATAGAAAATAGAATAATAGATATACCGAAAATCAAGAGCAAATATTCAGATACAGAAATGCACTAAATTTGTATGTAATCGTAGTGTGAGGATAAATGTTTCTATATCTAAACTACATTTTCATGGGGTATCAATAGGTAATTTTTGTTTTATAATCCTTTTTTTAGCTTCTTTTGTTAGAAAATTTGTTGAATAAAAATCCTAATTCTTAAAATACATGCTCTGGATTTGACATTTTTCTTTTTGCAAAATAATGTCAAATTCTTGGGTGACGGCAACCCGTAATTCATGATGAGCTGCTCTTCTTGAATGGCTGACAATATTACTTTTAAAGTAAGATTCTAACCATTTTTTTTACAATCCACCGAAATACATTTGGCATACCTCGAGAAAAATACTTTGTTTTTTGTTCTAATGTTTTTCTCACTCTGACTGCCATAAAATACAGGTTTCGGGTTTATTGAAGACCTTACCATACTGTCCTGTAACACAGCCATAACTATGCTTTAGCATCTTCCGAAACTGTTAATACTTTTATTAATAACCAAAACCTCTCTCAAAATAAAAACAGTCTCAGCTAATTTAAAAAAATATACGTTTTGTTCCACAACATGGATTTTTCTGTTTATTCTTCGTGTTGAATTAAGAAAGTTCCATGAATAGCCAGAGCTAGAACTACAACACTATAGCTGGAAAACACTGATTTTACTAATATTTACTTCTTTTACAGAAGCAGGAACACGCTTTTCTACGACAACTTTCTTCGTGAACTATGAACTTTTAGAATCAGGCGCACTAGGGTGCAGTGGGCACTAGAAAAATCTAAGGACTGTTTCTCAAACTTGCCTATTGTATGGAACTAAGGAATGGTAGGCCTGGATATAAATACACCCAAGAAACTAAAACAGCTTTGCACTTCTGTGCAAAGCTTTGTACAGGAATGAGTGGTTATTTCTATTTTTACAGAAGATAAAGTTCTTGAAGCCTCGAGTGAAAGACAAAAACGAAAAAAAAAAATTGTACTGTGGATTCTGTTACAGAAATCCAGGATTGTCTCATGTCCTTGTCAACATGCTTGATCCATGCAAGTAGTTTCAATAAACATCAAGCTGATCAACAAATATCATAAATATCAATAAACATCAGATCAGATGATCAGATGTGTCTGATCTGATCAGATGATCAGATTCACATTCATTCAGATTCAGATGATTATTCTGGTTGGACCTGACAATCTGATCAGAATGATTACCTGAATGAATCTGATCATCTGATCAACATGCTTGATCAGTCTCTTATCAACACGCTTAATCCGTTCAAGTAGTTCCAATAAACATCAAGCTGTTTTGTTGATGACAATCTGAGGTTTGATTGGTAAGCAGTTCTACTTTTTTTATGTCTAAACTACGCCTTTTCTGGTAACGTTTTTGGCAACACTGTTGATTAATAATCCGTTATGGCAAATACCAAGAAACGTTTTGTTGATCAACATTGTTAGTGAAAACTACTCACAACTGAAATCGTTGTTCGCTTAACTTGTTGGTTAAATTGAAGCCGGAAATTTCAGGAATGAATATCGTGCAAGAATACTATTTTGTTCTTGCAACTTTAGAAGAGAAAAAATGGTTAGTTTGCCATAAAGGCTGCTATAAAGATCGAACTTAATGTCTTACCTAAAATAAGATATGAGAAGGTACTTTCTTTTGAATTATACCCACTCAGGGGAAAAATTTTGCTAAATTTTGGTCGATTCGCTCTTTACGCTAAAGTTTTTTATTGTTTAAAAATATTGAGTTATGAAAAAGTGTAAATCTTTAGCGTAAAGAGCGAGATGTTGAGGAGGGGACAGCCCCTTTCATATACGGAATAATTTCTGATTGTCTTAAGTTTTAGTGTTTCTCCTTACTCTCAGTTAAAAAAAATTGTTTTTTTATTTAATTTTTGAACATTTTTGATTAAATACAGGTTTTGATTTTGGCTCCCCGTTGATAAGTAATTAGAACACAATAGACATATTAATTTTAATTTTATTTGGTTAAATGGCTTTCTCGAAAGTTGTTCAATTTTATTTACGAACGTTTTTTTATTAGGAATCTAACTTACGAATTATCATACGTACCGAATTTCTATACTCATTTATTTTTAATACATATATTAGGGGGTTCGCCCCCTAGTCAATACCTCACGCTTTACGCTAAAGTTCGAATTTTGTTCCAATTTTTTAAAAATAACCTCTTAATAACAAAGGCCGTTAATTAGAATAAATAGCTCTTATGAAAGTACTAAAAAAAAATCTTTGGCTTAAAGAACGAGGTATTGACTAGGGGGCGAACCCAATCATATACATAATAATTTCTGTTCGTTTTAAGTTTTGATGTAGCTTCTTACTTTCAGTTGAAAAACGTTTTTTTATTGAATTTCTGGTCGTTTTTTTAAATAATGCTGGGAAATTCGGTGCCCCCTTTATATCAATGTCCCTTCCCCCATGGAAAGATCCTCCCACAAAACCTCCGACCCATCCCCCTTCCCCACTACCAGAAAAAATCCCGGCTGAAAACGTCTGTATACTTCCCAATAACCAATACTATATGTAAACATTGGGTAAAGTTCATAAATTTCAGCCCTCCCCCCGGGGACTTTGGGGGATTAAGTTATCCTAAAAGACATAGTTATTATATTTTCGACCATGTTGAACAAAATGGCTATCTCAAAATTTTGATTAGGTGACTTTGGGAAAAAAAATGAGTGAGGGAGGGGGCCTAGTTGCCCTTCATTTCTTTTGGTCACTTAAAAAGGGCACTAGGACTTTTAATTTCCATTCGAATAAGCCATCCCAAGATATTCTAGGACCACTGGGTCAATACGATTACCCCTGAAAAAAAAAAAAGAAAACAAAAAAATAAATAAAAACGCATCAATGATCTTTCTTTTGGCAAAAAATGCAAAATTCCACATTTTTGTAAATAGGAGATTGAAACCTCTACAGTAGGGTTCTCTGATACGCTGAATCTGATGGTGTGATTTTCATTAAGGTTCTATAACTATTAAGGGGTGTTTCCTCTTTTTCAAAGATCAGGAAAATTTTCTCAGGCACATAACTTTTGATTGGTAGGATTAAACTTGATGGAACTTATATATTTAAAATCAGCATTAAAATCTGATTCTTTTGATGTAATTATTGGTATCAAAATTCCGTTTTTATGAGTTTCAATTACTATTGAGCCGGGTCTTTCCTTACTTACAGTTCGTTTCCGCAAACTGTTTGATAGTACAATTAGAAGAGAAACATTGGAAGGGGCATCAAGAGTCAGACGAGAAAATTTCCCATAAGAATGGGCTGCTACTGCGCTCTTTGTTTTATCAAAAGCTAAAAGGGAATATTTCTCATGTTATATTTATATCATAATTATATTTATTTTCTGTGTCTTCCTAATTACCCCCCTGCAAGGGTTAAAAGTCGACATCTAAGGATTTTTATAATGCTATTAAAAAGATAAAAAATATATTTTTAAGAAGAAATTTCTAGAAAACCTTGAAAATGAAGACCTTGGAAAATCATTTTCGATATTTCAGACCATCCCCCTACAAAAAAAAAATATTTGGAGAAAAGTGTACTTTTTCAGGGATTGTTACCATTCTTTGAGCATTCTTAGCCAAATATTATAGTTTAATAAGGTAAAGACGGAACTGAATGAGCATTGGATCAAATGGTTTTGAGTAATAAACTGTCATTAAACAGGGACTAGAGCCAATATCAGCAGAAACTCGAAAAGCAAAGTTTTAATTATAATGCATGCAAAAAAAATCTATTATCTATGATGATTCTAAACACGTAGAATTTATTCATTTTAAAGCTGCGTATCAAAATTAATTAGTGCATAATAATTTGCATAACTTTAAAAACAGGACTCCCCCCCCCCCCCAAAAAAAAAAAATTATACGAGATTTTGATGAAAACGATGGAAACTAAATAAGTATAAAATCCTACAGCATCTATTAACAGAATATGGAATTTCCAACTTTTCAAGAGAATTATGGTCATGGATAGTCCCAAAACTTAAATTATCAAAGAAGAGTTCATTCGAACAGGCATTAAAAGATCAAGTGACATTTTCGAGTAGCAAAAGAGATAATGCCATAGGATTTGCCCACGTTTTAACATTCTTGGATTTTCCTGGGATATTGCATAGACGCTCTTTTGACAATCTGGTACACATACGGTAGTGTCGATGTTGATTTAGTTTTAAATTACTTCTCAACTTCCCCTAAAAGTTTGAACTTTATGCCCTATTTCGTCTCTGAGATATTACATTTTTGTCATTCTTGGCAGCCTGGATGTACTCAAACTCTTTGTTTGGTTCGAAAGAAGTAGTGGTTGTAATAATTTTATCAGAAGAACTATCAACAGTCTCACTCTTAATAGTAGCAGTTTTAGTTGCAGATTCGAGTAGTCACAGTCACATTTACAAGTAGTCTCAGTCAAAGCAGTAGCAGTTAAAGTCGCAAGTACTTGCAGTGGCATTTGAAAGTAGCTGCAGATGCAATTTGGTATTGCAGTGGGATTTAGTTGCAACACCACTTCCGAGTAGTCACAGTCGTAGTTGCACTGAGTGACAAGCAGTAGCAGTTAAAAGTAATCCAGTAGCAGTCGCAAGAAGTAGCAGACGTAAATAAACACAGTGTCAGCCATAACTAGTTCGTATTAGCAGAGTCAAACTCAAAACGAGCAAAAAAGGACGATTATTTTGCTTTATTTCTGCTCATTTTGGCTTAGTGGAGCTCTTTACTTTTCTTTGAAAAACTTGTTCTGTGGTTTTCCTGTTTTAAGCATCTATAAGGCACATTTTTTTATATTTTTATTCAAATTTCTTACTTAAATATAGAAATGGGCTAAAATATAAAAGTAAATTCTACTGAATAAATTATTTCCATAAATATTATTTCGAATATTTCCTCTGGAATGAGAGATAAACTTCAAAGCTGATTTCATGTTTGCTTTCTAAATTGCTACATTTTATGTTCTCATAAGCAACATCATAAGATAGGCTGAAAATTTTTCGACTGAATGATTGGATTTTTTATTTTACAATGGTTATTTAATGGAAACAGTCCTTTAAATACTTTGCATAGCAGCTCTCAAAACAGAAAAACAAACATCAAAGAGTTGAATAGTGATTTTTGATCATTTTATCTTTTTTTTTACTATCATTTCACTTTCGAAAAGGAGGAAAGTTACAACTGGCACTCATGAATCACATGTTGCCTTAATAGGTCTTTACATTTGGTTCCAGAAATTTATGTACATTTTTTAATATTTCAAATCTGACTTCAATTCCCCATATTGAAGTAAATAATAAATTTTTATATGAAGTTATTATTATTAAAATCTAGCACTGAACTTTTTGCAACATTTGTTCCTGACATATCCTGTCAGTCATAATACCCTGGCATTGCCTAAACTAAAGAGCAATAAGGGTCCAATCTATTGTTTGTTTGTTTTTCAAGAGCTGCTTCAAATGCAAAAGGATGGTCAAGTTAGCTTCTAAGGGGACTCATTTGATTGGGAATTGAAAATACTAGGGCCCTATTTCAGATTAAAAGTATATCTTAAGGCAACCAGTCCCCTTCTCAAGCCCTATTTTACTTACCTGCTCTCCCTTCAAAGAAATCTAGTATAAACTTCAAGATAGACATTTTTTTGGAAATGTCAGAGTCCAATGGCTATGTCTCCAGGAATGACAAGACCCCAACAGCCTCCAGGAGCAAGTGTTTTAAATTACCTAATTTGCCCATTATTTACACAAAGGGTTTATTATTGGAAAGTGGGGAACGTTCATCCCTGGGTGGGTCTGAAAAGGCTAAGGTTCTTAAGATGAAACTTCAGTGAATGTTGAGGGGGGTATTGAACTAAACCTAAAAACACTATGTCCATCCAGGTCATCAAAAGAGCTATTGAATATGCACAGAATTTACAAATTTAATATATATATATATATATATATATATATATATATATATATATATATATATATATATATATATATATATATATATATATATATATATATATATATATATATATATATATATATATATATATATATATATATTAGGAGGCTGGGGGCTGTAAAAGCAACAATTATTTATAACGTCATCATTTATATGGTTTTAAAGATGAATTTTTCAAACCAAGTTTTATACAGATGTTTCCCAAGGACCCTGGTACAGGGATAATGCCCCCCACCCCAGGAAATAAGAAGAGATTGATCAAATAGAAGTGAAATTTTGGCCAGCCTACGGTACTAGCTAAGCCAAATTTCAAATTCTAGGAAATAGTGGTTGATGTAAAAGAGCTTTACATTTTGCAAGGAAACAAGACAAAGTGAGACAAGAGATTTTTTAAGCATGGTAGGAAAAAATGAAAACAAGATTTACCAAAAACTAAACAGTGTCAGTTCCCATCTATTCCCTAAAACAACAAATCCATATGCAAACATACAAGAAAATGCAATAATATTAAAATTCTTGCATTATAAAGTTTCTACTTTTCAGATTTTTGTGTTTTCTTATATTGTAATCCATGTTTTAAAATCATTCATAGTATATTTTGGATTGTCCTTTTTTATCTAGGTACTAATTACATACTAATTACTTCCTTTGTAAGTTTTTGGAGCCTTTAAAGGAAGCCATAAAGTGGTATCTCATTCCTTGTTATTTGTCAATAGAAAATGGTTACTAAAAATACTAAATACAACCTTAAAACAACCAGAAATACTTATCACATAGCTTCAACCTATTTCCCTCACTTGGCGGAAAAATACACAGCTATTTACAGTAATCCATTTTCTTTCCTGTTGTGTTATACAGGTAATCTTGCTTATTTGCCATTAAATTAATTTAAAAATATTAATTATCTTAGTTTGCACTGTGAAGTAAAATAAGGTCCAATGTTGGATCACTTCATCTCTGTTGTTGAGGTGGTAACTATTTAAACATTTTACAGAAAATATGAAAAAGAGGGCTGTGATTGTATTTCCAGCCCAAAGACACACCTTCCAACTAGGAGCGTCTAGGATAGATGAAATTCCAGTCCATGGTAAATGTGACCATAAATAGGTATGATCAAGGGGACCAGTCTTCTGTGGCTTAGTGTAGACACTGCTGCACAACATCAATTTCTATTAGAGTATGCAACTAGGTTGGGAAAGACAAGCAGTATCAGCATCCTAGATCAACTCCTTTATAAATATATATATATATATATATATATATATATATATATATATATATATATATATATATATATATATATATATATATATATATATATATATATATATATATATATATATATATATATATAAATATATATATATATATATATATATATATATATATATATATATATATATATATATATATATATATATATATATATATATATATATATATATATATATATATATATATATATATATATATATATATATATATATATATATATATATAACCCAACCCCTTTCCAAGATAGCCAAAAGTAACTAAAGTAGAATTTTACCGAGGTCTTCAATCTTGAATGAAATTTATATTAATGCTTATATTTAATATATTGTTTTATGCTAAAGCTATCATGAAAGTACACTTTTAGAACTCCATGATGAAATCTCCTTTTCGCCTATTTACTTCTGGTATTTCAGACACGTTTTTTATTTTTAAACTTCCCGCCTGAGATAAAAAAAGGACAAACACCAAATGCAGCTGAACCAGGAATGATAATTATTATTTTCATTAGTTATTATTATTTATTAGTATAATATTCATTAGGTAATTATCATTTTCATGATAGTAAAATGTTATTTTGAAAACAAAATTGTCTATAATTGTGAAAAGCGTTTGAAACCTCTCGGAAATTGCGTCAAAGTAAAAATGAGGTCATTTTTGAGGGATTACAGACGCTGTTTGAATATTCCTGTAAATTTGTTTGGCTAACTGATGTTTTACAATTAAGACTAATGAAATAATAGTTACCTTTTTTGAATCACCCATTTTTGGCACTTTTTTGTCACTAGAGGGCGGTTTCCGTGAGATTCCTGGAACACTCTCCTCGGTCGCACGTCTTGAAAACCGCTGGGAAGCGAAAACGGGAAAGTAGAGCGCGAAGACGACGTTTGGAGCACGTAAACTAGTGGAGTACATTAATTTAGCTTACCTGAGCCGCGTTTTCAGGCTCAGTGGGTTCGAACACGGGTTGTTCTGGTCTAGTTTCAATTTTCTAGTTTTTCGTCTAGTTTTGTCTAGTTTCAGCGGGTTCGAAGCTTCAACCCTGTATTTGATACACTAGATGCACTGATGCACAACGCTTAATGCACTAGACTAGAACAACCCGTGTTCGAACCTGCTGATCCGTGAACAACCCGTCTTTAAACACGGGTTATTCGCGTCTAGTGCATCAAGCGTTGTGTAGCAGTGCATCTAGTGCATCAAACACGGGGTTGAAGCTTCGAACCTGCTGAAACTAGACGAAAAACTAGAAACTTGAAACTAGACTAGAACAACCCGTGTTCGAACCCGCTGAGTCTGAAAACGCGGCTCTGGATTTCGGAACTGGAACCGGCTCTCTTCATTTACGGCATGAAATATTTTTTCACAAATGTAGCCATGTTTTTCTATGCTCTTCGGTCTGTTTCAAAAGTGGACAAGAAATATGCTTTCCAGCTTCACTTTCCACGGCCTGTCTTGATTCATTTTCCGAAAAAGATGGAAAGCCTCTCCAAGTCGCGAAAACCCGAATGGAAAGTTATTCCTGTCCGGCTTCATCCACGGAAACACATGGAAAGGGGTTCCGGATTTGTTTTCCAAGTCGAGAAAACTACCCTTAGACAGTCTTTTTTAGAAACACATTTTTAAACTGTTGGTTATTATGGGCTGTTTTGAACCTTTTCAGTGTCTTTAACGGCTCAAATAGAATTTTACCCAGAAGCAACTATAGAATTTGGAGAAAAAAAAAGAATCAATTGATATATTCGCTTTCTCCCTTGCTAAATTATATGAATATGCATAAAATTGCGTAATAAAACTATAAATAATTCATTTATCCATTTTTATTGCTGCTTTAATCATTGCATCTCCTAAAACAGGCAGTCTAGGCTGAGGCCTAAGACCACAACAAAAAGGAGCAATGCTGATATTAACTATTCTAAATATCCAGAACTACGGAAAAAATCATGTCTCTTGGTCTAACATAACCTGCTTAAATGCTTATGCTATTCCTGCTATACCAAAATCTAAAGCTGAAAATGAAAAAAAAATATTCAAGTAAAAACCTTCAACCTCCAAAGCCCCTTTTAACAAAGGTTCCAACAGAAAATATTTTTAATTTAGATAAAGATATCAATAAGTTTTATCTTGATAAAGGTCAATTGTAGCTCGTGTACTTCATATTTGAAGTATAATAAGCAAATAATCACCATCGTAGTCACAAGTAATCATAATCTCAGTTACACTGACATTACAAGTAATCCTGAAAGTTTCAAGCTATTATCCTTAGCCTTGCCTAAGGTTTTGCACATGCACTCCTTTGATAACTCGGATGCACGTAGTGTTTTGAATTAGTTCAACATTCCCCAAAGTTTCACCTTAGCCATTTCGGACCTACACAAGATCAATATTCCCCCATTTTCAAATAATACATTTGATATATAAGCATGTATATACATTTTATATATGGGCAAATGGCATAGATTATAACCATGCCTTGGGGTCGGAGGCCGGGTCATATAATCCCCGACGCACAGTTATTGGACCTTTTCACTATTCAAAAGAAAATGAATATCTCATGACTTTAAACACTTTTTAGGGGGGACTCTTTGAGAGGTTGAAGAATAAAGGCTCTGATTGCCCCAGTCCCTTTTCAACATCCTCCACAACATGTACTGAGAGTTTTAAAATAAAACCCTCAACCATTCTTGAGATATTGGAGATATGCCCTTTCAATAACCTGGAGAAACAAAAGGTCTTTTGATTTAGTTCAATACTTCCCCTCAATATTCCCCCAAATTTTACTCTAATACCCCAAGCCTTCTCGGATTCATCAAGGATCAAACGTTCCCACTTTTCCCGGAAACAAATTTTATATGTAAACAATGGGCTACAGCCTTTGCCCCGGGAAAAGTAGAGGATAATATCATCCCCAGATTTATAGTTATGTGACTTTTTAACTATTGTGACAAAAATTACGATCTCAAAATTATGATCAGTGTTGAAGGGGGAGGAGGGTCTGAGAATAGCAAGGGAGGCTATTTGTCTTCCGATCAGTTTTTAACCCCCCCCCCCCACCCAAAATGTACCTTGAAAGTTTCCAGTTAATTCAGCCAGCCGTTCCTGAGATATACTGATACACCTTTTTGACAACCAATATGCACTTAGTGTTATTGTTTTGTTCAAGAAACCTATCAAATTTCTTGAAAGTTTCAGCTTATTACCGTAATACTGTTTGGAGACCCAAGATCAAACATGCATCTTTTTCCTAATAAAAAAAACTATCATTAAACATTTGGCTACACTCATAACTACTAAGTCCTTGCAACACAGGTTTTTCCTTCTTTTTTTGCAGGGTGGGGGGGGGGGTCACTTCATCCCTAGAGGCAGATTTGTTTGACGCTTAGGCTATTTTTATCAGATGTTTTGGTGTTAGGACAGTCACGGGAGAGGGAAGGGGGCTATTTGCCCTTCTACCACTTTTGAATTTTAAAAAGGTACTAGAACTTCCGATCGAATGAGCCACCTTTGGTAATATCTGTAACTACCCTTTCCATGAGGTGGCTCTGGTGAAAAAAATAATAGAAGTATATTGAAGCCTTATGTCCATTTACTATAGGCAAAACTAGAGCACAACGCAAGATACACCCTTGAACACCAGGATACACTCAGTGTCTTTTAATTTAGGGCAAAACCTCCTCAACATTCTCTGAAATTTCCTGATACTACAGAAGTTCCTGAGATATTACAGATAAGAGATTTTGAGCACCTAGATGCTTACAGTCTTCAGATTTAGTTGAACATCCTTCTTAATGTTTTCTCAATTTTTCAACTTGATAACTTTTATCATTCCTGAGATATTACATATAAGCCCTTTTCACAACCCGGATGCACATGGAGTCTTTTGACTTGATTCAAAAGTAGTAGCAGTAATAATTATAGCAGCAGTCAGTCCTAGTCAAAATCGAAGCGGTAGTATTATAGTCGTGGTCGTAAGTAGCTGCAGTCACAAACTACCACGGTAGAAAGTACTCCCCATTGCAGTCCCCCTAAGTAGTCAAATTCGCAGTTGCAATTTGCTGCATCTATAGCCATGAGTAGCCAATTTCTAAGATGTAGGAGATACACTGTTTTGATAGCCTGGATGCACATGATGTCTTTTGGTTTAGTTTAATGTTCCTGAATTTTTCTCATAATACTTTTAGCCTTTTTAGACTCACCCAGGATGAAACCTTCCCCCATTCGCCAATAATAAATCCTACATGTAAACAATGGAAATATTGCACAAGTTATAAACCATGCCTTGGCGGTCGTCAAGTCACCTCAGGCCGCAGTTACTGTATCTTTAGACAATTTTAGACAAAATTACTATCTCAAGATTTGGATCAGTGTTGAAGGGGAAATGCACCTTAATAGGGTGAGATCTGGTTGCCCTTTGGTCACTTTTCAGCATGCCCTGAAAGTTTCAATATGATGCCATCAGCCGTTCCTGAGATATTGCAGATGCGTCCTTTCGATAACCTGGACGCATAGTGTTTCTTTTATCCAGTTTAATCCTCAACATTCCCAGAAGTTTTATATTAGTACCTTAAGCTTGTTCGGATGCACCCAGGATCAAATATTCCCACTCTCTTAAAAATAAATCTTATAGGCCATTAAAACACTGGGAAAATTGTAAAATTTACAACCCTAGCCCCGAGGGCTGTGGAGGTTATATCATCCCTTGAGGCATACTTACAGGACCTTTTGACTGGCTGATCTCCAATCACTTTTCAACTTCTCCCTCAACGGAACTTAAAAGTTTCCACTCACTTCCCTCGGCGTTTCTAAGAAATTGCTGATACGCCCGTTTTGCAAAAAGCAGGCACTTGGTGTTGCTTGATTCTGTTCAACATACCCCTCAATATTTCCTGAATGTTTTACCTTAATATCCTAAGCCTTTTTGGGAATCCAGAATCAAAGATACCACGGTTTCCTAAAAAAAAAAACTTTGTAAACTAAGGGCAACTTGAATAACTTACAGCCCTTGCCCCAGGGGTCGTGCGGGTTTTCTCATCCCTGAAGGCATAGTTAGGCTATTTGAAATTTCGTTTTTTTAATAAAAGAACAATGTCAAAATTTCGATTGAATCTTTTTGAGGGAAGGGCAGTTAAAAAGGCCATTAGAGGAGACAGAATACCCTCTGATCACTGTTGACGTAAAGGCACTAGAAATTCCAATTTCCAATCGAATGAGCCCCCCTCCGAAGTTTGTCTAGCCGCCCAGTACATATGAAGTTACCCTGGTGACAAAAAAAATATATATATATATATTGAAACCTTATGCCTATTTACTACAGACACCATTTGAGAACAACCCAAGATGCATAATTTTGATAAACTTAACAATTTGGATAAACTTGGTGTCTTTTCACTTCGAGCAAAAACCCCACAAAACTCTCAGAGATTTTCAGCTCATTATGCTTAGCAGTTCCTGATATATTACAGAAAAGACTTTTTGAGCACCTAGATGCATTTCTTTCAATTTAGTTGACCATCCCCATAATAATCCCTATATTTTTTGACTTAAAAAACTTAATCATTCCTGAGATATTGTAAATAAGCCCTATTGACAACCCAAATGCACTAGAAATCTGTTGACTCGGTAAAACAACAGCACTAATTACTGCCACTTTTCAACATCATCCTCAACATACCCTGAAGGTTTCAAAATAATACCCACAGCCGTCGTCTTTTAGGATGATGACCCCCTCAGAGCCCTCAGTGCAAGGGTCGTGAGTTATGTCCTGGGGGCATATAAGGTTTATATAGAAAGTTGTTGTAAAAATCATAGGCAGCGCAATAGCGCTGCCTAAGTAAAGAACGATGTTGGCACAATGTAGTATTTTATTTAGTTTTTTTTCTTGGTTTTAGACCAGGGCACTTCGTATCGAAGCAGTTGTCGTTGAAACTTCGAAAAGGGCTCATTCGATTGGAAATTGGAGTGGCTAGTGCCATTTTTAATAGTTGAAAGTGATTGAAGGGCAACTAGCCCCCCCCCACGTCCATCATTCCCCCAAACACATCCAATCAGAATTTTGAGATAGGCATTTTGTTCAGCGTAAATGATTTCCAGATAGAAAATATATTTTTGAGGACGTCACTCCCCCACAACCCCCAGGGCAAGGGTTTTAAGTTATGCCCTGGGTGCATATAAGAACGATATAAATATCGTCAGTGAATAAAGTCAGTAAATGCTCCTTGTTAGAAGGGCAAAGACTCATTTCTCCTTATATCCATATAAATTGGAAATCCTGGCATGTTTCTATTTCAAACAAGGTTTAATATGCCTATATTCAAGCTATAAAAAATAAGAAGGAGAGTATAAGACACCATGGGTGTATGAGACACCAGGACCCCACTTTTTGAGTCTTCATTTAGTGATTGACTTGTTATGATCTAGATAATCTTGAGAATTCTCACCTAAAACTAGTTATCTCTCCTGGGAAGGAAATATACGCTTGACTTCTCGGGGTATGTATATTAGAAAAGATTATAACGAAAGATCAGCATTTGGAAATGTGTAAGTGAGGAACTGCTAAATCTGTACATGTCGCTCAATGTATATATATATATATATATATATATATATATATATATATATATATATATATATATATATATATATATATATATATATATATGTGTTTATATCAACCTTAGGTTTGTATATATATATATATATAAATAAAAAATTTTAATATAATTTTACAAAGGCACCACTTCTAATTTAAGGTCTATTTGGACGTCATAACATCAAGAAAAGGCTCAAATTGTCTGTGTTTAGAACACGAGCGACAGTGAGAATCTATATATAAAAGCCTGCCGCGTGCTGAGTTCCGGGGCTCGGCGGTAAAGCCGCCGGGCTTCCACTTCTATATATACATTATATATATATATATATATATATATATATACTCTGGATCAGCTAAACTAAACACTGGATTAGCTGAAATAATTAATCCAATTTGTCCCTTGTCAATTTTCCAACGACTGTGGCCAGGCACTTACAAGGGGTTGTGCATTTGGCCCTGTGTCCAAAATATCAGGATTTGTACGTCTTCTATATTTTCCACACAATTTACCTGTCTCGGAGGTTATGTGACGAACTTCCCTCTGGTCTTTCTAAAAGCAATGCCCCCTTAAATACAATCCTAAGAAAGTGGCTTGTATGGGGCCCTTACCATAGACCCTCCTGTGCCTCCAGAGGCACTTAGGGCATCCAAGAAGATTCGACAGTCATCTCTCATCGCTGCGTTCGCCCAGACATCTTCCCATTCAGGCTGGATTGAGGTTTGCGAGGTCAGCCCGGTAGCTGCGTCGTAGGTTATTTTTGAAGCGTCCTCTTCTTCTGGTACCACGTTGCTGCCACTAATGAACGACCTTCGGTAGTCGAGTTTCGGGCATGCGGATCCCATGACCAAGGTATCTCCACTTCCTATATTTGATCACTTTGGTTACCAGTGGCTGAGATGTCTTCTGTCGTACAGTAGCGTTTGTTACTATTTGGGACAAGTTGATATTTAGAATGCGTCTTAAGCACATGTTTTCGAACGCGGGGAGTTTCTTTTCAAGTATTTGATCTATGTGCCAAGTTTCAGAACCATAGCAAAGCGTTGAGAGGACGTTGCGGTTGAACAGCCTCAGCTTCAGTCGATGAGTTCTTCTGGCTGCGCCAAATTCGAGACAGTTTCCTGAAAGATGCATTAGCCTGGCCGATTCTTAATTTGACTTCTCGTTGGCACGATCCTGAATTGTGGATGGTACTTCCTAAGTACTTGAACTCCACGACTTACTCTATTGTCTGGTTATAGCATCGTAGGTCGAGTAGAGATCTAGTCTTTGCCATATTTCTCGTTTTTTTTTGTAAATATCTGAAGCCCAAAATGCTCGGCAGCATCCCTGGCTTGGTTAAAGGTAATGCTGGAGCTTTTGTTTGCAGGACTCTAGGAGGCTGATATCGTCAGCGAAATCAACATCTCCGAGTCACTTATTATCCAACTGGATCCCATGTCCATCACAGGTCCGGAGAATACAATCATAGGCAACGCAATATTGCTGCCTAAGTAAAGAACGATGCGGGCACAACGTATTATTTTTTTTTCTTCATGGTCTTAGACAAGGGCACTTCGTATCGAATTAGTTGATATTAGCTCATCAAAAATGAGCAAAAATAAAATAATCTACCAAGCATGAAAGTACCACAAATCAGCATCAATGAAAAAATGAAACCCAAAACGAACAGAAATCATAAGCAGCGCAATAGCGCTGCCTAAGTAAAGAACGATGTTGGCACAATGTATTATTCATTTTTTCGTTTCCATACCCGGGCACTTCGTATCGAAGGAGTCGTCGTAGAAACTTCGAAAACGGCTGATTCAATTGCAAATTGGAGGGGCTAGTGCCCTTTTTAATAGTCGAAAGTGATTGGAGGGCAACTAGCCCCCCCCCATCATTCCCCCAAACACATCCAAACAAAATTTTGAGATAGCCATTTTGTTCAGCGTAGTTGATTTCCAAATAGAATATATGTTTTTGAGGAGGACACTCTCCCACAACCCTCGGGGCAAGGGTTTTAATTTATGCCCCGAGGGCATATAAGAACTATGTTGGCACAATATATTATTTATAATTTTTTTCCTTTAGAGCAGGGTACTTCGTCTCGAAAAAATTGTCGTAGACACTTCGAAAAGGGCTCATTCAATTGGAAATTGGAGTGGCTTGTGCCGTTTTTGATAGTCGAAAGTGATTGGAAGGCAACTAACACCCCTTCCACGCCCAGCATTTCCCGAAACACATTCAATCAAAATTTTGAGATAGCCATTTTGTCCAGCGTACTTGATTTCCAGATAGAAATTGTTTTTGAGGAGGACACTCCCCCACTTCCTTCAGGGCAAGGGTTGTAAGTTATGCCCTGAGGGCATATAGTTTTTTATAGAAAGCGTTGTCGTAGAAACTTTAAAAAAGGCTCATTTGATTGGAAATTCAAAGGGCTAGTGCCCTTTTTAATAGTCGAAAGTGATTGGAGGGCAACTAACCCCCCTCTCACGCCTACCTTTTACCCAAACACATCCAATAAAAATTTTGAGATAGGATTTTATTCAACGTAGTTTTAAGTTCTGGAAATTAGGTGTCATAGGATGACAACCCCCCCCCCCACAGCCCTCAGGGCAAGTGCTGTAAGTTATGCCCTGAGGCTTATAAGGTTTTTATAGAACGCGTTGTCGTAGAAACTTCAACAAGGGCTCATTCGATTGGAAATTGAAATGGCTAGTGTCCTTTTGAATAGTCGAAAGGGATTGGCCCACAGCCGTCCCTAAGATATTGGAATACACCCTTTCGATAACCTGGACGCATAGTGTTTTTTTTTTCTATTTTTTAAATTTAGTTCAACCCTCAATATTTCCTTAAATTTTATGTCGATGCTCGTAGTTTTTTGGATCCACCCAAAATCAAACATTCTCTTTTTCCAAAAATAAATCCTGTAGGCCTATGCAAAAAACTGGGAAAGTTGCAGAATTTACAACCCTTGCCCTTAGGGCTGTGGAGGTTTATGTCATCCCTGGAGGCATAGTTATGGGACCTTTGAACTATTCTGGAAAAACAACTACCAAAAATTTCGACAGAGTAGAGGAATATAAAAATGGCAATAGTATGGAGTCTGATTGCTCTCCAATCACGTTTCAACATTCACCTTCCGAAGACATTGCTGATACGCCCGATTTACAACCCACAGGCATTTGATTTAGTTCGACATCTCTCTCATTATTTCCTGAAAGTTTCACCTTAATACCCTAAGCATTTTTTGGGATTCCAAGATCAAGCATACCACGATTTCCTTAAGAAAACAAACCTTTTTTTTGTTAACATTGAATAGCTTACAGCCCTTGCCCCAAGGGTTGTAGACGCCATATCATCTATGAAGGCATAGCTAAGCTATTTGTATTTTAGACTTTTTTGAAAACAATATCTATCACAAAGTTTTAATAGAATATTTTTTTTGAGAGGGCAGCTAAAAAGGTCATTAGAGAGGAGGAGATTGCCCTCTGATCACTGTCCAGCATGTTCCTCAACATCCACTCAAGTTCCTAATTAATACCCTCAAGCGTATCTAAGCTTATAACAGATAGGCTCTTTTTAATTTTTCAACATTCCTTTCTGCGTTCCCTTAATTTTTAGCTTACACCTTTAGTCTTTCTGGATCTACCAAGGATCAAACATCACAACTTTTCCAATAATCAGTTCTTTACACAAATAACGGGAAAAATGCATAGTTTCAATGTTTGCCCAGAGTTTTATGGGGGCTGTCATCCTCGGAGGGACAGTAATTGGACAGTTTGATTATCATAAAATAAGTGATCAGTGCTGAGGCAGAGTATTTATAATGGGCGATGCCTGCTGCCCTAACGTTTCAACATGCCCAGATCTTAATTCTCTCAGAATTCGGAGATACATGATCGTACTTATATATAGTTTCATATACCTTAGTATGGAAGGTATAAATAAGAAGAAAAAAAAAAGAAAAAAAAGGAAAAAAAGAGCCTCAACTAGACAACTAGGACCTTAAGATCTTTGTAATGCTAAAATCAACCAATCGTGCCACCTCTAAGTCTACTTGTTTATCTATATCAACTCTTGATAAAAGCCTGAGAGAAACGATGATGATGGGCTATCATTTTTATTGATTCACAGACTATACAAACAGAGAAATTAGGCAAAATCCGCATGGAATAAAATAAGAGCACAAGAAATTGGTCACATTACGCTCTTCCCCTCTTTCTGAGCCGAGCCAATCCATTTATCACACATGGAATTTATAATAAAGTATCTCTTGTACCGATATGTTTATACACTCCACACAGAAAAGCGAACATTTAAACCAGCTTACCTATGAATCCTAAATTGAAATCACCAAATATAAAGATCACCGAGGAAGTGATTTTTATAACTACTAGTTCACATTCAGAAACAGCTAGAAAACCAGCTCACAACTACTCGTAACAAAACAAAGCGGATGTACTAAAGCAAAAATGAGAGAAAACAACCATGCTCACACATATAATTTGCTCACAGATAATTTGAGAAAGTTTAGTTGTGCAAAACCTGGCAAGCTTATGAGTACACCTCCTCTGAGGATCAAGGTAAAAAGAGATTACAGCTAACCTAAAAAAAGTAAACAAATAAAATCAAGCATAAAACCCATGTCAATTTAAATATTCAAACGCGAGATAACTTTAGTCCTTTTGAAAAATAGTGGCATTTAAATTTTCTATTTAAGAACAGTCTTTTTTGAAAATAATGGCAAAATTCTATATGGAAGAAAATTTTCATCACAGGATTGAATAATGTCAATGTCAATGACATTATTGACATGACAACGTCAATGAGATTTTTGTGTACTCTAATAAGGAACTTTACAGTATGGCTGAGATTCCTTAAACAAAATTTCTAACCATAGCTGAATTCAAACTATAGCGCAGCTAGGGACAAAGAACTTATTTTATCAAAACAGAACTAAGGCCACTTGTTCGCTTCATCCTTTGCCTCATTATTATATTAAACATGCGAAGATTGAAATATAACCTTTATCCTTTACAAAAAAGCAGACTGTAAAACCTAACTTTAATGCTTATATCATTGGATAAAGTCTAGGGACACATGGGACAGGTGCCTTGAATAACACGAATCTCATAATCGGGGTTTAGATGCCAAAAAAGACTGCTTTTAAGCAATTATTTTTTGAAGGACAGAAGAGCAACTGAACTCCGTTGAGAAATTTTCAACAATTAGCTGCTCAAGCATTAGCCAAAGACAAAATCACATAGAAGGTGAACATAACAAATAAAATGAGTAAGGAATTACTGAATAAATTTGGGAAAATACAAAACGATAGTATAAAAGTAGAAAAAACATTGAAAAGCATAGATAGAATAATTAATGGTCCACAAAGAATAAATCTTTTTGTCTTCAATAAAAGAAAAAAGTCACGCATTTTTAGTTTGAGAAAAACTAAAAACCAAGGTTCACACAGATGAGGTAAAAGAAAATATTTAAAATGATTCGAGAAATTTTTTTTTTTAAAAATAATCACTTATGTTTTTACCCAAATACGAGATCGCCAAGAAATAAATTAAGAGAACAAAAAGCACTGACATAGGCATATACACCAAAATTGCAAATCTATTTAACAACAAGTAGATTTCAAATCAAATTGTTTCAAACGGCTATCTTCACTCCAAAAATGTCTATTCTTTTTCCTTCCCTTCGTCAACCTTTTCCATATCCTTATTATCTTTTTCTGTTTCTTGGTCTTTGGACTCCTTTTCAGTAACAGGTTCTGGCTCTTCAGTCAATTCCTTCTCTTTAGCTGTAGTTTCTGCCTCAGAAGGCTCTGATCCCTCCTCTTTCTTCTCTTCTGGGGCTGGTTTTGGAAGGTGGGTGTTCATATCTAAAGTTTTGCACATCTCCTCCCAATCGGGATAGTACCTATAAGTTATGTCTCGATAAAATAGACAACCACGATACAGTATACAAATGTGTATGTATACAAATGAATCACGAATATAGGTTTATTATATAAACGAATATAGGTTTAGTTACCGTGAATGTCCGAAGTTTGGTTAATGTCGACATTCACCAGTGAATGAATGTCCGAAATTTTTTTTTCTTCTTGGATTCGATTCGCTTTGCGAGTCAGTTTTTTTTTGTCTTACGCAAGCTATGATAATAAAAGTTAAGTTAGGTTATGGTAAATTTGGTTATAGTATCAGAAATGGGTTAAAAACCTAATTTAACCTAACCTAGCCCAATCTAACCTGTCATCATATATATATATATATATATATATATATATATATATATATATATATATATAATATATATAACATTCCAAAGCAAAATAATATCTACTTGATAGCAAGTTGATGAAGTTGCTTTTAAATGACCTAAATTTGCTTATCAGGTTTCCAAACAAGATTGCATTCATAGAAACGTTATTAACTCACAAGCTAAAATAGAAGCTTAGGACATAAGCTTAAAAAATACGAGTGCGATGATCCATGTATCAGAAGGATCCATGTATCTAGCACTGACTAATGAACAAGGAATATGCCTTGAATGTACTATTTGGCCCCGGCCACTTCACACTAGAAAGGCGGGTGTAGAAACTTAGGATGGGCTCATTCGACTGAGAATTGATTGGCTAGTCGCAATTTTGAGTCAAAAATTCTGATAGGCATTTTGTTTAACAAAAAAGGGCAAAGGTCGAATAAATATGCCCCTTGTGATAACATAGGTCCCACTGCCCATGAGTCAATGGTCATAAATAATTGTTTACGCTAAGGTTTTATAGAGGAATAAAAAGAGAAACGTTGTTTTGTACTGGGTGTGCGATTGGATTGGAACAATCAGTCATCATAATTTGGGTCAAAATGACCGAATCTTTCGCTGTAGGAGGGGGTGAGACAAGATCCCCAGCAATGACCAAAGACATTTTTGTCCCGGATCAGTTTGAAACTGTTGTTTCTTAACTACTTTACATGACAGAGGGCCAAAGAGTGTAGAAAGGGGTTTCATTAGATTTTATCCTGAAAGCTCCATAACTTAGGGGGGATCTAAAGATTTGGTCCCCAAATCTGCTTAATCTTAAATCTTAGCACCATGAGCCTATCTGGGACTGGAATCTGTTCTCAGTTAAGTAGCGATGTAGATGGGAAAAAAACAGATAAGGGGGGGTGGGTGGGTTTATATGGGAAATTAATGGTGAAATAGGGAGATATTTTGAGATATTACACTCACCCAGACTACCAAAATAGATATTAGGAACAAACCTTTTTGATTATTACCAAATATTATTTTATTATTCTATAACCAAAAAACACTAAGAATTGAAAGGCACTAAACAGGATCTTAAAAGTACCATGGACATCAAAATAAAACATTTTTGCCCCAAATACGGATTCCGTATTACAGAGGAAATTTTCAACGGATGGAAATTTCCCGGGACGCTTTGAAAATGATTAGAAATTAAAAAAGGGGAATTTTTTTTTTTTTTTAACTGAAAGGAGCAACATTGAAAATTAAAACGAACAGAAATTATTCCGTATTTGAGGAGGACTGCCCATTCCTTGATGCTCTTTACGCTAAAGGTTGACGTTTTGTCAACATTCTTTAAGAAAGACTGCTAAAACACAAGGCCTATTGAATTTAAATGAGAAGTACTTTAAAGAATTGAAAGACTTCAGCGTAGAGTGCATGTCGGGGAAGGGGTACCCCCCTCAAATATAGATAAAATACTTCAAGTAACATTTCATAAAAGCTTTAATGTTGCTCCTTACTTTCCTTTAAAAAAAAATGTGAATTTTTTTTAAAGAATGAAGAGATAAGAGGACTCCGTTCTATCCCTATTAATGTATCATTTTGAGGGATTCCTATGGAACATGACAAAGACTATGGGGAAGCATAAAAATAAATGGGGAGCTAAAACTTTTCTACACTTAAGATTATGCTGACAACTTAAGTAAACTAGATGGAACTGTTAGCAAAATTGGAGGTTTTTAAGCAGTTATTACTTTTTAATTAATAAAAATACAACGCCTAACTAATAGAAACAAGAGGGGAATGGTTCATTTCAAGCATAAGACTTCTGTTATTCCTCTTAAAAACGAAACAGGACTAGAATGTGGAAATAATACTACCTAGCCAATATGGATTTCGAAAGGCATTCGAAGGATCATGCGATTACCCCTTTTATTTGTAAAGAGAACGATTTTCTGGATAAGTGTTTTTATATCTCAGATTTATTTATTGACCTTTCGAAAGTATTTGATGCAATAAACCATAATCCTGAAGTAACAAAGTAAAAAAAAAAAAAAAAATTTCCACTGTGGATTGTTAGTTGGATTGAGTCATATCTATCGGATAGGTCACATGTGGTTATAGTTGGACCAAAAAGAACACGAGCGCACCTAATAACTTGCGAAATTCCACAGGGGACGATTTTTAGCGCCACTCCTTTATCTCATTTATACCGCAGATATAGGAAATTTGATTAAAGATTGTTTGACAATTTCATTTTTATTATTTAGTTTTATTTAGATACAGTTTTATTATTCCGAGATTTAGGTGTCGAAACCCCTTTTAAGACCATGGAGAGTGCGTTGCATTATCAAATGAAATATACGAGGAGTAACCGTTTATTGATTAATATAAACAAACCTACATTTTTTCTACTATTAAAAAGGTAAACACTGAACTATCCTTAACAGCTGATGGATATTTGATAGATAAGGTATCAAAATTTAAATATTTAGGTGTAATCATTGATGAATTTTTGTCGTGGAAAGAACATGTAAATTCTATATCTATAATCTATAATCGAATATCTATAAAAATTGAAAGAGGAGCTGTATAGACTGAAAAATTTCCTTCCGCAAAACGTTTTGCGAACCCTTTATTTTACTCTTGTTTATCCTTATACTCAATATAGTTGTTACGTTTGGGATAATTCTTTCTGTTATAAGTTAAAGACAATTCAAATCTTACAAAATAGAGCTGTAAAGTCAATTTATTTTAATAAACTTAATACTAAAGAAGTTTTTCTTAAATCTCAGTTACTAACAGTAAAACAAATTTGCCAGCTCCAAACTGCTGTTTTCATGTATAAGTACTTGAATAGTCTAGCAACCCCAGGACTAACACACCTTGTCCTTTTTCATTTATCGTCAAAAGTCTGCAGATTTGTCTCTTATCTCTGATATTTGTCACACGCAAAGAGCAGCCTTTTCTATAAAATGCGTTGGAATGAAATTATGGAACTGTATTCCGCTGGAAATAAAAGATTCTGTTTCAGTTCCATCATTTCGATACAATTACAAAAACATCTTCTTTCTACTAGTACAAATGAATAATGTTTAGGATGATTTTCTCTTCTTTCTTTTGTTTCTGTAGTGTACAGTGCCTTTTTTTCAGTATTCTTCATGTTTCAAAGTTTTAACACTTTGCTGTTCTATCAATAATCAGTGATATATTAATATGAATATTCGACGTTCTCCAGGGACTTTCTCCCTGGATATGAAAACCGTTTCTATACTAAGATCTTCAACTGCTTGCAGTCTTACAAATTTGGCAAGCATCATCAATGCTCATTAACACTGTTTTCATTATCTCTGCAGTCGAGGGTTTTTATTATAGGACCTCAAACAACAAAAACACAAAGAACAATAGGGAATTCTTTTGGTAAGACAGTGAAGGTAATTCAAATAAATATTTCGACCCTATGTACAAGGGCCATCCTCAGCAAAAAAAAAAAAAAAAAAAAAAAAAAAAAAAAAAAAAAAAAAAAAAAAGAAGAAAAAGAAAAGACCTGTTCCAATCAAATGATGACAATAGCCCTAAAGAAAATTGGTGTACCGAGGTTGACTCTCGACAAAGCAATTTATTTAAAGAGAGTCGAATTAGCGAATTGAATTGCACATACTCAAGAAGTCAAAATAAAAAGAGTACATAAGTGGGATATTTTAAAAGAAATGAAAGTTTCGAGTTCATTCAGCAGACTTACCTCTCCTTAATTCTTTCAAAATGTTTCAGCAAATTCTGGCAGTTTTGATGAATATAATCACGAAATGGATGTGCCACATCCTTGTCTACAACAACAAATTGAGCAATATTTGAAAAAACAACGACATCAACCTATAAAAAGACATTTTTGAAAAACAAATATTGTACTTTCAATTTTATTCAAAGCTAGTAAAAGGGTTAGGAACAATTATTAATTATATTTAGCACCAAAAAGATTATTTTTGTTGTTCAGAACTCCTAGAACTGCAAAAGAAAGCTATAATAGTTCGACTGTACAAAGAAGGTTTTTAAGTTGATCTGGCTAATTTGCGATCTATTTCCGTTTTTATATTTTATATAAAAATATATTTTATCCATAAAACCTAAATTAAGACAAAAATTTGATAAGCAAATCTGGTTATACTTATTCTTGACGGCCTATTTTTATGATTTTTTTTTTTAAAGATAACAAAACGGTTCCTTTTTAATAGAACACACATTTATTTGAACAAACATACAGTGAAAACAGAATTTAATGCAGAAACATTCTTCTAACCAAGGGGTTGATTAATATATGTGTTTATTCAAGGCTACAGGAAAGATTATTTGTTTGTTATTTTTGGCTCTCAGTCCCCTCTCTTAAAACCCCAAATAACTAAATGGTTCCCTAATGATTCGAATTCTATTGGTTTAGTAGATAAGTTTTCTTGTATTGACTTTTCGCAATAAGAAGGAAAAAGTATCTGAACGAAATTTTGATTTTTGAAAAACCATTGCAGTTGTAACTCCTCTAGCTTCTGCAGAGGAGAAGATTTCTTAATAATAGACAGTTTTGATTCAGACCAGGGCTGTCTACCCAAGATGCACTAACGCTGTTGAGCCTGGATAAACAAAGCTCTGAATTCTGGTCTACCTGCAGTGGTTCTAGTTGACATAAGAAAAGCATTTGGCAGAATGTGTCCTCCAATTTTTCTGGGAAAACTGGAATATGCAGAAATGAAAAGTTGCGTAAAAACATTAACCAGGGATCTTCAGATCCCCGGGCTTCCCGAAACCTAAAGTCTACCAAAAGAGAGAGAGCTAATATTTGAATTAGAAAGAGAGATAAAGAAAGTGAGAAAGGAAGAGAAGAGAAAGAGACGTTATCTTTATATATATACATATAAATATTTACGTTTCCACTGTCTTATGTCAAACTGATACTGAATTGTAATCAATATTAACTCGTTCTTATTGCTTTAAAGGCTATAACTGACGTTAACGATCAAGCCTCCAGGCACATACACGTCTAAACCTTATTGCATTCGACCTAACAGCTATATTTATTCTCTCTATTATTTTTTGAGAATGGAGAGAAACAAGTTGTCGATATCAAAACAATTTTTTCCTTAGTAATGGGATTCAAAAAAGCAAATAATGTTGAAAGTCTTAAATCCAACTTCGCCCCAAACTCCTACCAGCACTTCGAATTCCTTAAAATATTTCTGCCTTTCAACTTAAAACCATTTTCAATAGCAATAGGCATTTTGATTGATACGAACATTGTCTCCAATTCTTAAAACCATCTAACAATACTGTGGCTTTTCCCAGATACAAGTAAGCTATTAAAGATATTTCGTGTTCATCATAGGTTATTGCAATTGCATACGATAGCTTACTGAGTAAAGGGCTAGGCACACGTAGCTGATTTCGGGAACCGATTTCAGCATCAGTGGGCAAACGATAGCGGTAAGAAAAATTTGTTGAAAGAAAATTTTATTGCGCAAAATTTTCAAAACAAAAAAAAATCATGGACGCCAATAGTCAACTGGACTTTATTAATAGTTGCTTTATTCATCTCAGCTCAGTATTGAGGTCTTTCACCACAAACATCTCTGGCTGACTATTTTTTTGTATCCCTATTTTTTTTTGTGATGATCATGATGAAAATCAGCGCTGATTTTGTAAATCGGCACCAAAAACTAGAAAATTTTTCAAGCTCAAATCGACGCCGATTTCTTTCAAAATCGGCGCTGATTTGGAAATCAGTTCCTGAAATCAGCTACGTGTGCCCAGCCCTTAAGCGTAATTATTGTAGTCTATTGACTACGGTTTCAACATCAAAAATGAATTCACTGTAAAAAAAAGAAACTTTCTAAATTATAGTAAAACCTTGAATTAACCAAAAATTATGTTTGCAAAAGAAGAAATGACAACTTATTTAGTTTTGAAATTTAAGTAATTACATTAGATTTCAATAAGTGTTTATTTTTGACACAATTCAGTAATTCGAATTGCCTATTGAATACCAAAAATTACAGAAGTCAAATGCAATAAGCTTATTCGACGCAGACACACCAAAAAGTTAAGGGGAAAACAGACAAAGGAAAATCGATCGAACTAGTCTGAAATTGTTCCCACATAAAAAAAGGACTTTACAGACCTTAGCAACAGACATTCAATTTCCAGACGAGTCCCGGAGACAAATAGTAACGAATTATTAATTTTCTCTTGAAACCAGAAACTTGTTACCAAGCCGTTTTTAGTCAGTTTGTTGGCCGAAATCAACATAAAGATACATTTTTTAGACATCAGATACTAAGGTCCGTTTGGAAACAAACAATAAATTATGGTACAACTCAGACTAATTTTGCCTGCTTTCACTTTATATTATTCAATCGTTTCCAATGAATTGTGTGTTTTCCTTACATTAAGATTTTGATAAAAATATTAGATTGCAAATATTAATAATGAGTTGGGCAATAAAAGGTAGGTGAAGAGGTATGATAAATACTGACCAATGAAAAGAGTTCATATGTAGCTTATATTTCCTGATAATCTGGACACAAGAGACAGCTAAGACAAAGAAAAAAAAAACTGCTAATGGTTACAAATATTTCAAGCAAGTGTATTTTATTTAAAACCAAATTAAAGATATTTTTATTATAGGAAAATTTTCAAATTCTGGTACATGTTTGCAACAAGTCTTTTGACTTGTCAGGTTCTTCCCTGCTAAATTCTTGATTATAACTTGGCCTTAAGAGAAAAATTATTCGCCGAAAAATACTTTCACAAATAACACATTTTCTGACCTCACATACTTGCCACCCCTTAACCAAACTGATTAAAAAAAGCTATCTTGATAGAAATAGAAAGTGAACATGAAAACTTGATACGAACAAAAAATATTGCTTAGAAGCTTATGCAACCCCTATATCTACAATAATGGTTCAATTAAACCGACTAGTAATATTTCCCAAAACTTAGAGGATTCTGAAAAAAATAGCATATTACTTAAAAACAAAACAGCCCCTAATAATCTTTCTCCAAAGAAAAATTTACAAGCTAGTAAGGGTAAATTGCTATCACGGGGTCACTCACTTCCCACTACTGGTGTGCATTTTGGAAGACCCCTGGATTCCAACACTACCAGGTGTGAAACGGAGACAGAACGTTGATATACTAATACTAGATAGTCAGGGGATAATTAATTCTGCTTATTCATTTGCAACCTAAATTTTCAGATACAACTGTAAACAACAAATAAATCGACAACGAATCCACTCTTAAATATGTCTCCATAGAAACAAGTAATAATGTTTGTATTGCACTAAGAAAAAAAAGGACAGAAATTAAATAAAAAAAGAAATGAACATAAGTTAAAGAAAAACCTCAAGATAAGATTTCAGGTATTTTGTTGGGTCATTGTTTCATACCCAAGATATCATTAAATAAAGCCTTGGATTACTCCGAGTTTATTGGGATCGATAAATAAGAAGAATAATTTGTATGAGAAAAAGGTACATCATCCCTGCGATATAAATGAGCGAATTTACAAGAGTTATCGTAATACCCTAAAGAGGCTCCTGCGAAGGGCTAGACAAGATTATTATAAAATATAATTTGAAAAAGCATCTGGAGGTCCGTCAAAAACATGGAATGTGATAAGAAGCACTTTGGACAATCATCTGGAGGAATCCCTCAAGAAATATTCCGTAAAGATGGAACCAGTCTCACAAATCCAGAGAAAATTTGTGAAGAATTTGCTAACCATTTTTCGACAGTTGGAGGGATAGTGAAAGAGTCGATTATAAGCAGACCAGGATTTTCAAAATTACCTTCATAAGGAGATGGAAATCTCTTTAAATCTACTCCCAGTTCAAGAATCTGAAGTTTGAAACATTGTTTATGGTATCAAAGGTACCGCTTCTGGCTCTGATATTGTTTCAATTTGGGAAACATTTGTTTCAATTAGAGTATATTGTTTCAATTGTTGTTATTGTTTCAATTTGTTGTTATTGTTGATATTGTTTCAATTAGAGTAATGAAAACATTTTGGAAGTGATTGCTCAAACTTTTGTTTCACTAGTTAATCAGTGTCTAAAAGAGGCAGTGTTTCCGAGTTGTTTTAAATCAGTGAAAGTGATACCAATACATAAAGGAGGGAATACTGGTGATGTTGAAAGTTATAGACCAATTTCAATTTTACCCATTATGTCTAGGATACTAGAAAAATGCTTTTCGGTCAGAATTTATCAGTACCTGGAAGACCAGAGAATATTTACTCTTACACAATTTAGATTCCGTCAAGATCGCACTACTGAGCAAGCAAACATATATTTGACTAGCATTATTAATATGGCGTTAGATAATGGATATAAAGTTGTAACTGTATTTTTAGATTTTGTAAAGGCTTTTGATACAGTCAGTCATGATATTCTGTTAATGAAGTGTGAAATTTATGGGATTAGGGGTCCAGCTCTTTCGTTTTTACATTCTTTTTTGTCTTGTAGAAAACAATATGTTCAAATTGGTAATTTGGGTTCTGATGAAAATTTTATTGAGTGTGGAGTTCCACAGGATTCGGTACTTGCACCCTTATTATATTTAATTTTTGTGAATGATCTTCCACAGTCTGTAAGTAAACTGGAAAAAGAATGAGTGAGATCGTCAAAAAGGATAGCGCGGCTACAGTGCCTATACTTCTTTAGTGGTGATCGCAAAGTCAGAGAAATTGCTCCTAGAGAGTGTACGAGAATCGCTAAATGAGGTTTCAAGATGGCTGAGAGTGAATCAGCTAAAGGCAAACCCCTCTAAGAGTAATTTTCTCATATTTTCGAGGACATAGAATTATTATCCATGGATACAACTTATAGAATATGAAGATAGTATGATTGCTCGTCAAAAGGCAGTAAAGTATCTTGGCATTATTAAAGATGAGACTCTCAGTTTCCAATCCCATATTGAAACTTTATCCCAGATTCTATTGCGTAATTTGGGGATGATTCGTAAACTTAAATATGTTTCCAACTAGTATACTTAGGCTTCTCTATTTTCTGTTAATCCATCCCTATATTTTGTATTGTTCTTCTGTATACATGGGTACATTTTCTTCAATTGTTAATCCTTTGTAAATTATCCAAAACAATTCTATTAGAGTATTGTCAGGAAAATCAGAAAGAGAACCAGTTTAAGAAATTTAAAGGAATCCTAGGATATTGCCAGCGGCGGGTCTTCATCATTTTTATATATTAGTGTTTATGCATAGGTACAAAATGAAGCAGCTGCCGGAGTGTTTTAATGGTTGGTTTTACAGCCGATGGGAATATACATAACCAAAATACTAGGGGTAAAAATGATTATTATACTCCACCTAGTGTCTGCCAGGTCCACGTTTTCTTTTGTTATAAATGGTATAAATTTATGGAATAACTTGGATAATGATATGAAGAAACTAGAAAATTTTACTGGTTTTAAAGGAAAATTGAAAGAAAAATTACTAAGCAAGTATGAATTCTAGTTTTGTTTGTTTTGGAGGTGACTTGATTTGATTTAATTAAATTAAGTTGTAATTGCTTGTTGGTTTGTGAGTGCAACCTTACAGCATGAATATGGTATGTAGTTGCTGTCCCTGTAGCATTATTATTATTCTTTATTTATTTTTTTCTTTCCTCTTTTTTTTTCTTTCTTATTATAGTGAATTTAAATGACGTTATATGCATGTAATTTTTTTTACCTGTTTCACCCCACGTCAACTGTTTGGTTTTGGGTGAATCATATTGATTTTTGGAATTAATTTTTTTTATTAAAGTTAATTAAATATATCACTAATAATAATAATAAAAAAAATGGAATGGGATAAGTGTCAACTAATATCAGGGGCGTAATTTGCTATGGGGCAGGGGGCAACTGCCCTCTCCAGACCCAAATTTGCTCCCTAGCTGATATTTCTGCAAACAATCTTGTCAAAAGTAAGATAAGCCTGCATAATTAAAGCATCCAGAGAAACAAGTCAGTTTTTTTTGTTTATCTTTGCCTTTATGGTCATATATGGATCATTTTTCAGTTGCCACTGTCCTTTTCAATTGATTTGGGAAAATTGGGTCCAACTTTGCCCCCCCCCCAGAATTTTAACGAAATTACGACAGTGACAATTTGTCTGCGCAGATCTGGGACAAAATTGCCCTTTTTTCTGTTGCAATACCCTCATTTGAGTCCTGCCTACCTAGTTGCCGTTTAGTTGACATATTCTCAACTTTTTTTCTTAATCTAGCCTTCAATGCACATCATAAACTGTCGATAAAACAGATTTATGAATGGCACATGTTTTTTCTTTAATTTAACGTCACAAAAATGAACTACCAAGTTAAAAATTTGCTTGTTCCAAGATTCAATCTTTCCTGTTTTTCAAAAACATATGCCTTAAATTTTAAGTCTCATTGACCAGTCACAAATTTTATGATTAAAAGATGAACATTATTCAACCTTAGAAACAACAAAGGGACACACAATTAACTCGTCTTAAAACGTAAAACTATAAATAACTTCAGTCTCCTTATCCCCCCCCCAAAAAAAAAGAAAGAAACATAATCAATCTATGAATTCACTTGGGTTACATAGGCAGCCCATGGTTTACTTTTTACTATATAAGATAAAGCATAAGCTGAATTCAGAAATCTCTCTAATAACAGGGGGAAAACATGAAGCGTCTCTTGCTTTGTTAAAATTTTGGAATTGAAAAACAACAAGCGTAGTCGTCTCTCCTTATGCCTTTATTGGACATTAAGAGAAAACCAAAATTACTCCACATATCCTCCCTACAGAGTAACTGGAGATAATTTTAACACACAGCGCTCAAATGGTTTTTAGTGAAGAAGAATACATGGAGCTGCTGGATAAAATGGTCGCCAATAGAAAAAAGTAATCAAAACAATTGATCTCTTCAATGTTCAAAAGACAACATTACAAAAGCTATATTAGCCAACATTCTTTTACGGAAGATCTAAGTCTGGCTAGTAATTTCGGAATTAATTATATCCATGGAATTACAACGAGAACATTTTTCTTTACCCGAATAGATAAAGGATAATATGGGCATATTTAATTGAGCAGAAGATATCAATGACCTGACTTCACCAACATAAAGAGGACATCAAAAACATTGCTTGTGGCCAGTGGCAGTTCTGGCGTCTCTTGTGCCCAGGCCAAAATCTTGATTAGCCACCCCATCCCCTGCTGTCTCCCAAAAATTTTCAGGCCAAATTTTGATGTACTAACAAAATTTTACGAACTGTGTCCTCTAGTTTATTTTAATAAAAATACCATTTCAAAAATTACAAAATGATTATAACCATTAGATTATTGATTAGAGCTTTTGCACCCCTGAAATTTCTGCACCCGAGGCAAGTGTTCACATCTGCCCCCCGCCCAAAAGAAACACCTCTGCTTGTGGCATGGAATAAAAGGTGAAATGATCTTCTCAAACTAAAGATGTGCCCGCTCTAGATTATTATCAATGGTTAGCCTAAATCTTAATTTACACACTGCTTACAGTTGCGATATAACTTGTTGAATTCTTTTGTTACAGCTATAAAATATCAGTCCTTCAATAACTCAGCAAAGCGTTCTGAAACATCGTTGAAGGATTGAAGCCTTGTGAAGCATTGAAAGCGTTGAAGGATGTTTACAACAAACAATACCACGTGTCCCTTTTCAGTGACTTACAATAGAACCAAAACTTACCAAAGTTGGTTGACTGCCAAAGAAAAAACATTTTTCTCCTAAAAGGAAATGCAGCTGATCCAGATCTGTTTTTCCCGACTCAATTATTTCTTCTGGTTTTTGGACACCAATTCCAATAGCACGAGCTTTCTTGGACAACTGTAAAAACAAAACAGTATTTAAGGTGTAATTTCCTCTTCTCTTTGACTTGAATATGAGCTGATACATTATTACTGTTCCCCCTCACAAAGCATAGTGTACCACAAAATGTTGTACATTCTCAACATTAAATTAAAAAAAATTCAAATAAAAGTAAAAAACCACTTTACCACAGAAAAACAAATAGAAATCATTTTGAACATAAGAGGGATAGCCCCCTCACCATCCATCCAACCTTCACTTAAACGTTTTATAATGCAATACTCAAGGCATTTATGAATACATTTGTGCTTGAGCAGTTCTTAAAAGGAGTGGGAACAAAAGTCAAACTTTAGTTTAAAATGTTAAGTATAGAAGGGGGCAGTTTCCCCAAAGTACAATAACATTTCTATTCATTTTAAAATTTTGTGCACTGTTTACATTCTTAAAAAAGAAAGAAAAAAAGGAATACAGTATAACTGACAAAAATAACGTTTGTTTTTGCAGTGAGAAAGCTTTCACCACCGTAGCACTTTAATTAGAACTGAAACCCCTCACATATTTATTCAATTTTTCTGAAGCTCATACCAAAGAAAGTTTAAGAGTATGAACCTAAATACTTTTTGGGGGGATTAAGAATCCACCTCCCCCCTCTTACAGTAATAGGATCTATTGACCAACACCCTAAAAAAAATATGAAAATATGATCAACTTTATAAACGACAAACTTTTCGGGTAGTCTATAATAATCAGATGATTTTATTAACTTCATTTTCAATTAGTAGCGAACGGTATACTGCATGTCAGTTTTGCATCTGAGAATAGTAATCTCAATAAATGCACTTTCAAAAGTTCTAAGAATTTTTGCTCAAAAAAATTGTCTCTTGTTTGCACTAAAATTAAACCTTAGTGGACCAAAATACTAGAAAATGGCAATTTCCTTATACATGATCTCTTTTGTTACTCACAAAGCGAACTAGATCTTTGAATGTCCATTTGAATAAACCCTCTTTTAATAAACTAGAACTATGGATCGTGGATGGTCAAAGTTACTAGGCAAAACTCTTGATATTAGACAAAACTTTTCTGTGGAATTCAAAATAGAAGCTCTCATGCTTAGTTATATAGTTGATTTTATAAAAAAAATCACATACTTTTTTAGTTAACATCAAGTAGTTGCAGACATCAAACCATGGCTAATTTTAGAAAAAGCCAAGACAAACAGACTGAGTGAGCAAGGGGCAAATCTGGCATGAGCCCTTTTTAGGATTGTATAAAAATGATGTCATTTCATTTGTTGATAGATAAGTCTATCATCCGTCCATACGTCATTCCTGGGCAGAACTAATTTAGATAGTCACAGAACTAAGGGATGAAAGATTGGATTGAATTTGGTGTGACAGACAATGCCCACTGGACCTGAATGCAGAATCTGGGACTGAATTTGCTTGGACTCACAGGCAAACATGTGAAACCTAGGCCTAATAGGCTTGGCCGCTTGTAGTCTAGAGGTGGAATACCATGTCATAAGATTGTTACATGACCAACAAGTCCCCAGGACTTCCAGGTGAATGGTGAAACCTATAATTTTCCAAGTGTTTGGTTAAATGGCATGGGTAAACGGCGGGAGTAAGTATAACTCTCTTATTGGACAAATACTTGTGCGTTAGCTTTTTGAAAGCCACGCCCGCATATGGTTTAAAAAAAGCGTAATGATTATACCTTATTATCTGACCCTGATTGTTCAATTGCATATTAACCCTGCTCTGTAGTCTCAAACTTGTGCTCAGGTTCTATTTGTGCACAGATCAATATCCTGTGTTAAGTCTTGAACTTTTTTCATTGCTAGTAAGAATTTGCATCCTGCAAGCTGATGAATCAAACACCTTGGGGATCAAAACTCTCGAGAATTCAATTTTGCCAGCAAAAAAAAAAAAAAAAAAAAAAAAAAAAAAAAAAAAAAATCCTTTTAGTGAAACGAGTCACATTCAAACTTACAACGAAGAGATATTATTCAATATATTGGCGTGGATCATTCCCCTCGACTAGAGCTTTGATGAGTATGTTTAGAGGACAACAGCAATGACATGTCAACATCTACTCCAACTTCTTTTACACATTACATTTCAAAAAATTTGAAAAGAGATACTTATTATTGAAGGTAAATTTGAATAACAACTTCGTTTTCTATCAGCAAGGTAAAAAAAAAAAAAAATCAACCTCTACCACTTTGGAGGGAAGAATACGTAAACCCTTTCAATCCTACCCTGAAATTGGTTTACCCTCCTCATATTTCCAAATATATTTCTTTCACAGAAAGTTATTTACTTTCTATATGGTTTTGGAGTTATAAAATTATCCTATTGTCGAGATAACCGTCGTTTTATCACTATTAATGCTTGATAGAAGTTTTGTGGGGATCGTTCAATGCTTCCTTCGATAAAATATTTTATGTCAGACGATTATTTTCAAGTAGTAGCCCAACTTTTCAAGCTTTTTGGTCGTTTATCGCGAAAAATGCTACATACAACATACCGTGGATAAAAATAAATGTAAGGAGTTCAATGTCGACAAAATCGAAAGTTTTTCCTTGTGATTTATGTATGAGAAGAAACTGCTGATTGAAGTGGAAGTTGATGTTGCTGTACTTTACACCCAAGTTGACCTTTACTGGAGCCGAGCGTTTGAGGAACACTAAATTCTTTTCCAAATCTCCCTCCCAGTAATTAGGAATGTGAACTTCTTGTCCACTTATTCCCCAATAATTATCTTTGCTTTAATTACGTTGTTACATGATTCAGTAACAACCAGGTGTGTTCCATTGCAAATACCCTCTGAAATATCTAAATACGCATTAGCATAATAATCGCATTATTCTTTAGCTTTAAGTCACAGGGTGAAAAAAACAATAATCCCAAACTAAGAAATTCTGGCACGAATTTAGTTCCTCATTCCTGTTTATGTTTCAGAGAATCATAATTTATACCAGAGGAAGCATAACTTAGGCTTATATCAAAATCATAACTTATACCAGCATTGCTTTATCCCAGGTGCTAGAACATGGCAGGCTTGTACATACCAATCATAGTTGCAGCAGTAGGTGCAACCTAATAAGGAACAGCGAAAGGAAATAGAATGATAAAAAAGGCATATAAAGCTCTGTTCAGCCCATGGTACTCATGTCCCTAGTGCACATGATATCATGACATCATGCGAAATTCCCATTAAAAACAGTGGTACATTCTTTCCAGGGTTTTGGAGTTATAAAACTATTGTGCTATTGAGGTAACCAACGCTGCAATCGCTCTTGATACTCAATAATGGAAGTTTTATGGGAAACATTCATTACTTCCTTCCACATGACATTAAACGTTTGATGTTTCATTTTCAGGTGGTGGCTGAATTTTCATGTCATTTTGTCGTTTAACACAGGAAATGCTGCATACAACATACCGTGATTAAAGACAGATGTAGAGAGCTCGACGCAGACGCCAACAAATTCAAAAGCGTTGTCGCTTGTCTTACAACAGCAAATTTCGTTGCACATCATTTTTGTCAATGGTTTGCTGTGGTGTTTGTTGTTGCAAGACTTATAACCGCAGGTTTTGTTCTGTATAATTTTCATTTGTGACTAGTTGTGATTCTTGATGTTGCTTGTCCTCTAATTGCATGTTTCATTGTATACCATTTTCGTTCACGATTTGTTCTCAATATTGCTGTCACCTGTCTTCAAACCACAAATTTCGTTGTGCATTAGTTTCATTTGCGATTCACTGTGATGCTCATTATCGCATGTTTTCATGCAACAAGTGGAATAGTGTTGAGAAGTTGAATAAACCCTTTCCTCTGCGGTCTCTATAGAAATTGGTATCGGCATCACGTCTATACGGGTGCTTAACAACTCCATCGCTGTTCAGAAAGGTCTGAAACAAGACCCTGTGCACAGTCCAGCTCTTTTCAATACTGATATTCAAGCTGTTATTAAAAATAATCCTCCATTCCTGATTGAGCCCCATATTGATGCCAGCCACCTCTGTTATGCAGACAACATTCTTCTACTATTATAAGTGGCCTCCAAGTCGCCTTCTCTAAAACTGAGTTTGTCGTCTATGGTTCATTTCAGCAACCACCCGTAGCTGTTTATGTTGGCCCAGCAACTATTCCCACATCGTTTTCTCTGAAGTATTTAGAACACCTATTTGGCTCGAATGTTAAAACTGCTAAAACTCTTGCTTCCTCAGAGTTGAAAGAAAAGCTTAGAAAATAGCAAATGATGATTGCTTGTAAAAAAAAAAAAAAAAAAAAAAAAAAAAAAAAAAAAAAAAAAAGGGCAGACATTTTTTCCATAATATCTGAATTGAAGGAGATTCTATCTATTCTTCCATTTGTTCAAATACCGTCTGCAGGGACTGCAGTTGCCGCTTTGAACTCGTAGCCAGTACATCCCATGTAGATAGCATTTTTTGTATCTCTTCAAAAATGAACGAGCTTGTGGACAGGTTCCGTAATTGTTGTGAAAGTAATGTAGACTTATTTTTCTTAAGTGCTTTCATTTTATTTAATTTCTGTATACTTGTAATCCTCTAAGTGTATTTCATGCTTGTACAGAGGGTTGAAATAAATTATTACTTAAGTGTTCTTGAGATTCAGATTCATCAAGTATCATCATCATCAAAGTTGATTACAAAGAAGGTAATTTTTCTTTTGCTTTAGTTGACTGGTGCTCCTCAAGTTTAACTCAGAACAATTTGCACTTTCATCTAAGTTATGCTAATTTAAGCTAACTAGCCATTAATGATACCAAAATGTTGTAAGGAATGACCACAATTTCTTTTTTAATAGAGATTTTGCATAATGTTTAAGACGTCATCTGTTTAAGCACTGAGGACGGTCAAGCAGGGGTCTTGACCAAAATATTTGCATAAATTTTTCAATTTTTTCACTGGCTGTTAATTGTCCTTGTTGTCTTCCTTTCTTTGTGATTTTACGTTTTATCATAATTAGCCAGTGTGGTCACAGAAATTATTTAGTACCATAGGTTCAATACAATCACCCCAACTCACCACTTTTCCCACTGCCCTCCTTGTGCATACCATGCCCTGAGACAATATCAACTTATTTTTAAATGAACATATGCCCCTATATGAATAGAAAGCAGTCAAAGAATAAAAAGCAATAAAAAAAGTCTCCATCCTGCTGCATTTGATAGAATTCATGCAGCTAATTTAAGGACCAAATTGATATAGGAGCATTTATTTGGGTAAAGCCAAATACTGACACAACAAAAACTATCAAAACAAGAAAAAAGCCCATCAATCATAGCATTACTTAGCTGTTAGTATTTAATTTAATTAATTTAAAAACATTATTAATTTAAAACACACCCAATCAAAATTTTCAGATAGCCCTTTTGTTCAACATAGTTGAAAGTTCTGGAAATTAGAACTGGAATCAGAGGACGAATTGACTACTTCCTTTTCTGCTTAAAATATGAATAAAAAAAAGAGAATCTTTTGGAATTGCAATAAAGGCATTGTAGGTCTCTGTGTGATGCTTGGGGATATGGTAGTACTTCTTGCAATAGCTTGTTGGAGATTACTTGAGAAATTAATAGAAAACTGCCATTTGCATAGACAGCCTAGATAAGCAGTAAACAATAACTCCTACAGGTAAGAAATACAACATCTGGAAGATTTCTGATTTGGTTGTAGACCACTGCAAAAAGCAGGCGTCCATAATTAGCAAAAGGCTTAATGCAGAGAATTGTAAAATGGGATAATCAAGCTGGATCTAATAAAATATACAAACTATGTTATTACATTAAGGGGGGACGCCAGTCCAAAGCCGTTTTGGCCGATTCGAGCCCTTTTCCTGGTCGGCAAAAAGGCTCAAACACAAAGGTATCAGATTTCACACAGACTTGAGTAAACAAACTCGAAGAGGGCGACTTCCAGGGGTTCCTTACACTTTCAATATTAGTTACATTTTATGATATACTTTCACGGAGTGTAATAGGTAGGCAATTGAGTTAGGTGATTGAATGGTTAGGCGATGAAATTAGGTGATTAATTATGGAATAAAATGGCTTTGGAAAACGACAAATGAATTGCTAAATGTATACATCTATGATCCTACGCATGTCTTCTAATCCTGTCTGCCTTAAGTTTATCAGCTTATCTGAATTTGTGCCCTAAGGCATAGATGACTTAGGAATTCTCCTCGTTTTGATTAAAACCAGTATATCCCGTCTATATTATGCCTATATTTGAAAAATCAACTAAATTTGTATTTTTACACTGGCAAAAACGGTTCCCGAATTTCCATGCTTCTTGGCAACCTTCCATCAACTATTTCTGGCAATAACGCTTCAAAATAAAATTTCAACTTATTCGCACTTATTCGCAAACATCCAACTTATTCAAACAATTTGTTGAATGTCCAACTCTCAAGCTAACGCTTTCAAATTATACACACCAAATAAATCATTTCAAGAGCTAAAGCTTCACTAAATCAAAGTCCAACTGACCGCTTTTGAACAAAAGGAAGCGTTAACCCCCTCAGCATAATTTGGCTCTTTGTTGGGTGATAAGCAATTTGAAACGTTGGTATGTAAAGTATTCAAATGGACTGCAGTCAGCAAGTGTTTTTTATAAAAATATGCTGCAACTGCTTCAATAGAATATTTTTTGCTGCATTTTTAAGTACCAATTATGACAATATTGACTGCAGCGATCTTGCAGGCAAACCCAAAATAGGTTTTTGAGTTTTTTTGGGATTTCAGGAAAAATAGGTGTCAGCTTTAGCATTTTGCTAAATCAAAATGTTCACCTGATTCTATTCTATTAGAAAAGACTGAGACCGCCTAACTGCCTCAACTATTAATGTCAGACAAACTCAAAACGCTTACTATGGGAGAGATAGGAAGGTTGCTTCAAGTATGGTTGTCCCTTAATTGTACTGATTGCAGCAAAGCTTATTTTGCTGCAAAGCATAGTTTCAATTCAATTATAAATTGGACTGATAGCAGAATTTGCTGAAAAAAGAAAATCTGTATTCTCCAGAAGCTTAGATTTTCCCAAGGAACCTATGAATACACTAAACATCAATGAAAATTTCGTAAAATGCACAAAAACATGCATGATATAAAAAAAATAACATAGCATTGGCAACATGAAAAAAAAATAAAGGAAAAAAGAACAGCTTCATTTATGACCTCCTTAGGATATAAATTGTTTTTTTTTAAGATAAAGATAGATTAAAATCTTAGTATATTTCCTTTCAAATAAAACCTACCTTCCACACAGCAGTTAAATTGTGTTAATAAAACAGGATATCATGAGTAGAAAATAACTTTCTAAGTTAGGCATTATAGAAGCAAGAAAAACAAAGGACTTGTTAATTAAAAAAAACCACTCAAGAACTACACTTAGGTTAGATCTCAGAAAACCAGTTTCATAACTGCACAGAGAAGTGACAAGTGAGAGAATGGACTGGACCTGTACAATTTAGGCTATATATTTGCACGTTAGGGGGTGGGAATTAGGTTATGTTAGGGGTGCTGTCTAAATACTCCCCCCCTAATGTGCAAATATACAGCCCAAATTATATTATTATATAAGCTAAAGGTTATATTGCATTAGGATTAACATAAGTTTACTTCTTTGGTGCATTTTGTTTAATTAACAAGTACCATTTTTCTTCAAATTTTTTTATTTAAGTAATATATATATATATATATATATATATATATATATATATATATATATATATATATATATATATATATATATAAAGTACTAAGCAAGCATCCGATTCTCCCTCCTAAGTAAAAGCATTTGAAAGTCACACTAAACTAGCCATTAATATAGATCTTGTTCAAGCAACAACAATATTTTTTCATCATTATAGTTATGCATTGAATATAAATTGAAATGACAGTTCAACTACAAAAAGTTATCATCTTGCATAATTTTAAATTAATAATGCTGAATTAATTAATACTATAATTGATAAGATACAAATATAACCGATTAACTGATAATATAATATTAAACCTTAAATCAAACTAATATTGAAAAGGCTCAACTTATAGAGATAAAGAATGAAAACAAATACCTTTCTTCCCAATGTAAACTTGGCAACAAAATTGACTAATGGTGCTGGTAACTTGGATGCAGAAAAATGTTTTGGATCTATCTTGTACCCTGCCAACATCTGGTCTGGATATCTTCCTCTCCACCAAGTATCCACCCTATAGTAAACAAACAAACAAACATAAGAACCAGACTTAATTTTGGTTATTTTGGAGATGTGATTTAACTTGTCATTGTTTGTTGGTTGGTGAGTGTGGCCCCACAGAAAAAACATGGTATGCAGTTGCTGCCCTCTATAGCATCATTCTCATTTTAAATATTTTTTCTTTCTTATTATGAATTTAAATGATGATATATGAATATGTTTTTAATCTAATTCACCCCACCCCACAACAACAATTTGGTTTTGGGTGAATCATGTTGATTAATATATTTAGATTGTTAATAAATATATATTCATCATGGTCCAAAGCAAAATAAAACCATAAATGTTGAACATGGAGGTAAATCTGGATAATTTTGGCTTAGTATTCTATTGCAAGTTGTTTAAAACAAGCTGAAGCATAACTTTCAAATTCCATAAATAAATCTGGTGAGGGATTAAACCAATAACAAATTGTTTTAAAAAATGTTTGAAATAATTTTTAACAGCTATAATTCAATTTGAGACCACAGTTTTTCAAATGAGTTTGCTTTATAAATTCAAAGATAAAAATTTATATTTACACTAGACTTTTCTGTGTTGGGTAGACCTTCCTAAAGCATTTGATGTCCTTTTCTAGAAGAATAAGAGAACTAAAATACTCTGTCCTTACACAAATTCAACGTCTGTCCATACAAATTCAAAGATAAAAATTTATATTTACACTAGACTTTTCTGTGTTGGGTAGACCTTCCTAAAGCATTTGATGTCCTTTTCTAGAAGAATAAGAGAACTAAAATACTCTGTCCTTAGGTTGTTCTTATTTCTTACTTATCTTATTCTATGTAGTCAAGCAAAACACAAAACAAGTTTATGCTAAAATTATTTACACCTGGGCAAGGAACAATGTATCAATATGAAAAAAAGGGAAATAAAAGTGTAGCTAAATTTGGAAAAGCAAAAATTTGAGAACATGGACTGATTCTGAAAGAAGACTATACATCTTTTTGCCATAAGCTTCATAGTGATCTTTCCAATTGGATTTTCCTGAGGCCTTTTATATTCATAACAACATCACACATCACCACTAAGAGATTACAAACTATGAGTTTGTGTAATATAATGTGTTACATTATAAAATGTTACAATTATAAAATGTGTTACATTCCTAACAACATCACACCCCACCACTAAGAGATTACAAACTATGAGTTTGTGTAATAAGCCACAATGTGTTTTTCTTATTTGAGATGAATAATTCAGTTTCTGGAAATGAATAGTTTTATCACCAAGAAATGCAATGGTTAAGGCTGTGTCAAAATACTCTATTCTATGGACATTTTTATCTCTTATTTACAAAAGACCATGGATATAATCCTCAAGATATTTAAGCATGTTTTTTTCATTGATAAAACTTTAGTAGTTGGGCATTTCAAATTTCTTCAAGCTTAAGATGGCACATATTTTATGTTTGTTTGTCAGTCAATACTTCAATAACAAAATAATAGATTTATGCTTACCAATGAAGATGGTTTTCAAGCATTGAAGCAGCAGAATGTGCCAATGCTTTTTGTTCAGAAGTAAGTTCCTCATCCAAATTCTTTCCAAATTTCTCCCCAAGTTTGTTAATAATGACAGCACTGTCTGCAATTTGTTCTCCATTTAGTTCAATAAAGGGGAGTTGTCCATAGATTGATCTGTATCTCATTTTATGATCCACATTCTAAAAAAGAAAAGACCAATTGATACAAATTAATTTCCCACAAAAAGAACTGAAGTGCAATTTAGAAGTATATAACACACATAACTCTCTAGCAACTAATTTAAAGCCAAAAAAAAGTTTAGCCAGTAAAATAATGGGCAAAGCAATTCTATTTTCCTGGCTCAAGTCTTTTTTATTAGTTTATATGGGTAGATAAAAATACATGACATAGTCAATGATAGAAGATCATTCTCAGTTGATATAAAAAAAGGCAACTTTAATAACAGTATCATCCATATCAGTCAGTAAAATGAACAACCAGTCAGTAAAATCCACCCCCTAACCCCACAAAAAATAATAAAAACATTTTTGCTAATAGCACCTCTGATGGCTTATCCACAGCTACCCCACACCAGGTAGATATGATTCTATAAATGCAACCTTTAACAAACCTGCAACAGTTCTACAGATATTGAGAGCTGGGAAGGACAGTGCCAGATGTGTATCCTTCCTTCTTTTGTGCCCCTGGTAGGCATTAACAATTTTTTTTTTTAGCTTTTTTTCCCTTAGAAAGCAATATGATCTGCTCAGGAATACCCACTGTGACTTGTTTCCTTCTATAAGTAAAAAATTTTTTTATAAGAGGCAGCAAAGACTGTGCTGCTTAAGGAAAGAGGATGGAATGTGTTGTAGAAACTTTGAAGATGGATCATTCAATTGTAAATTGTAGGTAAAACTGAAAGGGTATTAACACAACAAAAGGATAGGCTTTTAGGCTGATTTTAAATATATAAAGTTCATGAAGTTTTAATGTTACAAAACAAAAGCTACAAGCCTGCAATACTTTGGCTGACTTCTGAAAAAGGGGGCAATCATCCTCAAATAAAAACAACACCACTAGATTCCACACATAAGGAAATTATAGAGTGAACATTTCAAGCTCCTATCTACAAAAAATAGAACATGGCATCTTTATTCTCAGAAGAAAGATCATAGAGGTTTTTTTCTCAAGGGTGATGACATTTTTTCTTATTTTTTCTAAACAAAAAATGGGGTAAGCCATTGGCTTGTCCTGTTACAAAATGACAACAAACAAACAACAATAAACAGGAATTGAACCCTGGGTATTTATTGGTACTTCATGGGCTGACAAATAACAAAATAAATTTCATAAAATGTGATTTTCCTTGTTGTTCAAGACTGGGGAATGTAAGTGTCCTTTTCATGGTTTTCAACAATGGTGACTCCAATTATGTTCTTTTCATTTTCCTGTTATGCAACCCTCAAGAGGCTTCAGACTCTTTTACAAAATTCTGGCAAAATATTTTCTTTTCTCATTTCATTATTAAGATTAACCAAAACAATAATGATCAATCTTGAATCAGCTACACATGACAATTTTTCTCACTGAAGAGCTTTCTTTTAGAGGAATATTTTTAAACCTAGGTAGGCTACTTTAGAGCTTTAAGCCCATTCAAGAGCTGAAAATGAAATTTGATCTAGAAGCAAATGTTATATTTGTAGAGATCATAAACAAAATGCATCAAGTGATGTATTCACTTTCTTCCTAGCTAAATTCTATGAAAAATTATAAATTTATAGGGGTTAAACTGTTGAAGTGGTTATTACCTGTCTAACTACAGAGAAAATCATCAAGTTTATCAAGTTTTATCTTTGAGGCTAGACAAGGGAAAAGCCTATCCTTTGCATTCACTGCTTTTAGATGTTTGCAGGCCTAGTCTAACTAGTATAGGTCTCAAATAGCAACTTGCCAGAAGGAGAGAAGAGATATTCTTAGATAACTAATTTTATTTTCATTTTTATCGTTTTGTTCATGTTTTTGACAATTCATCTCTAGCCCCTCTCTACAGATCACATTTAGCCCTAGGTTATATATATATACATATATACATACATATATATATATATATATATATATATATATATATATATATATATATATATATATATATATATATATATATATAAATAGCTAAAAAAAATAATGGAATTCCTACCTAATAATATGCAGCAAGAATCAGTGAATTGTATTTCAGTAAATATTTACATATTCACACAATTTAGCTAGAAAGAAAGTGAATAAAAAATTTGAGGCCTTTTTTCATACTCACTCCAAATGCAATTAATCACTTTGTGGCCAAATTATTTAGAATTGATTGGGTGGCCTTGCCATGACTTGTAGAGCTTGGACAAGCAATCTGAATAAATGACAGAAAACTAAAAGCCAACACCTACTCTCTGTGAAATCTTAGAAAAACCTTGTAACTTCTCTTGTTTTGTGCCAGAGATAGAAAAATTTATATCATTAGGAAGGGTTGTCCTGAAAACACTCTACTACACCTGCTAGGAAAATGCCAAAATTGTCTCAAAAGAAATTTCCTTTGATCAATTTGACAGCTCTGCAAATTTTTAGTGGTGCAACTTCTTTGATTGAAAACTTTGCTGACAGAATTCCATTGTATTTTCAATCAAATCACAAATACTCAACAGGTTTCTATGATAAGTAGTCCCCTGGGAGACTTTGTTAATAGATCCTTTGCCTTTGAGACAGTCATCCAATGTGGAGGCTCACAAAATGATATTTAAGGTATCTAATCCTCTTGAAGGGGCCCAAAAAGAGACCATAATAGGCTCACAAAAAATTGAATGTGTTTCTGCATGAAACTTTTTTGCAAGAAAAAATTGCCATTTGTAGGGGATTCAGAAATGGCTATTATTACTTTCACTAGTCTTAACAGTAAAATGTTATTTTTAAAACAAAATGGTACTTGTATGATATAAACCCTACCTAATGTTTTATAGTATGTTTCTCTGACACTCAATCCTAATGAAATATACCAAAGTAAGATAAAAATATAATACTTTACAAATAAATTTGGGCTAAATATTTGCATATTAGGGCATGGGGGGGGGATTAAATTATAGTAGGTATGCATGCCTAATGTGCTAGGTACAATCATTCTGCATATTATGTACTAAGAATTTTTTTCTAACTTCACAATTTCCAAATACTTAACCCCCACTCTCCCACTAATTTGCAATATATAGTTCAAATTATACATTTTCTATCAGTTCTCTTTGTCTTGTCTCACACTAAGCTTAAAAAAACTAACAAAAAAAGAAAAATAAACAGTTCTGTAATGCATCAATGAATGACCAACTTGAACAGTAGGGCATTTATTATGCATGTATCAACAAAATTGCAGGATTAATTAAAGACCCTGAAACCCCTCAAAAAAGGCATCACAGCAAATAAAAAATTACACCATTCAAATAACCATCACTGAACACCCTGAATAGAAAAGTTACAGCCCCCAATACAAAAATCCCATTTTTGTATTGGTAGCACTGATGCATCCGCTTTTTCAGTAAAATTCTACTCTAGCTACTTTTGGCTATCTTTGAAAGGAGTTAGGTTGGGAAAATGAAACTTTCAGGGATGGGTCTACAGGCTAAAAAAGGAAGGTATTTTGAGGTACCTACCTCCACTGCTTTTCCCTCTAGAGGGTTCTGACCTTTAAAAACCTGTGTGTTATAAAGTGAAATCTTGCAAAATAGATCTGATTAAATAAAGTACAACAAAATTGTTTTCAGCTTCACAACTTTGCTTGATCCTAATTTATAAGGTTTAAAAGATATACAATTACATTTCCTAAATTTTGAAAAAAAAACAACAATGATATGGCTTAAAATTCTACTCCAACAAAGGAATTATGTTTTCAGAACTAAAACCAAAGAAGAAGAAACTGATACCAGAGAATTCAGGTAAAATGTTGTTTTATCAAAATTTTAATATGTATAGACCTGTCATGTAGGCAAATTTCAGGACCCTCTAGAGGGAGGAGTGGAGATAAGTAGGCTACTTTAAAATACCTTCTGGGACATACTTTAGCCTGTCAGCCTATCCCTGAAAGTTTCATTTTCTAAACCTAATCTTTTTCTAAGATAGCCTAGCCAATAATAGCTAAAGTAGAATTTTACCTGTTTTGACTTATTTTTGTTCTGTTTTTCTTTCCTTTGTAGCTACAAGAGCAGATAAACATCATAAAATTGCTTAAGGCCTTGTTTAAAAGCCTTTTTTTTATGTACTTGCTTTTTAACCATTAAAAAAACCCATCATAGTCTAGAACTATAGACAAAATAATAGGCTAGCTTACCTTTTGGGGCCCTATTCACATTTCAAAATGGAATTTACCCCAAAAGCAATTATTAATTTTAGAAAGTTCATAAAAAAAGGAATCATGGAAAGTTAATTGATGTTTTAACTTTCTCCCTAACTAGATTATATGAATAAGCTATGTAAAATTTAGGTTATAGGGTAAAAGACCTCCTTTTGGGAAAGACCACCTTCTTTGGCATTGCTATTTGGAAAAATAGCAATGAATTTTTGGACTACCCCTTTTTACTACAACATGAAGCAATGTGAGGAGAGTAACAAGAACCCTGCCTTCTTGGTCAAATGTTCACCAATGATATGTCAGCATAAATTGAAAATGTGGTCTCTGTTATTATATTTATGTAAAAATTATATTTAAATATTTGGGATTTATAGAATAAATATCAAGCAATAAAAGTTACATTTTGATGAATTTCTACCAAATCATATTATTGACTTACGCATAAAATGAATATACTACTCAATGCCTTTTTTATGCTGATTATGAATATGGTAATCATTTCTACCAGAAAGGAATTTCAGCCCCCCTATATATGCCAATTCAGGGTATATATTTCTATAACCTAACCCTGAATTGGCATATATAGGGGGAGGGGGGCTGAAATTCATTTCCAAAAGAAATGATTATTATATTTGTAATCAGCATAAAAAAAGGCATCAAATGGTGTAGGGTAAGACACCCAGTAGTTGGCCACCTGCCTATTCTCGGACAGAATGTAACTAACAGGGAACCTAGCTCTAGGCTAATATGGTCACTTAGTGGTCACTAAACTGGTCACTTAGCAGACTATTTTAATTTTAGACAAAGAAAGAAACAAGTTGAAATTGTTGCTTAGATATATGGATATCTAAGTGACCAGGGAAACCAGCTTTGTCTTTGTATAAAAACTTTCTAAGCACATTAGCCTAGAGCTAGGTTCCCTGTTAGTTACATTCTGTCTGAGAATAGGCAGGTGGCCGACTACTGGGTGTCTTACCCTATTCACTTTATTCCCAACTCAATAATATGATTTGGTAGATCTTTACCTACATTTCTAGAATCAGAAGAAAATCAGCTTTCTGTCAATATATGAATAAAACTCAAACACTAAAAGGATATATACAGCAAAATAGGATAATTGGTATTTCCAAAAAGACATCCCTGCAGGTAAGTCAATAGCCTAAACTAATAGTTTCAAGTGCTTGATCTTTAATCATCTGAATAATAACTATATTGATGCATAGCTTAGACTTTTAGCTATTCATTAATATACCCAATCCTTCTCAATTCCTCTTTGACAACAAGATGTGAGGGTTTTAGTTTTTCATAATTTTGCTCAATTGGATACTGGTTTTTTACCCTAGGCCTATAATCAGTGCAGATTCATCATTCACCAAGCTCAACAACTCAGATCTAGAATTTAAGGAATTCTACTTTATTTAAAAAGAATAGCCTAGATGTTAGGCTATTGTCTACAGTTAGGCTAGGTGAAAGGCCAAATCAAAAGTGGCCTAGACTAAACACTAAAATTTTGAATGGAATTTAATTACAAAAATTAAGTGATATATTTTGAAATCAGGGGGGGGGGGTGTAAAGGAAAGTGCTTTTAAGAATGACAGGCAATAAAGTAGCCTAGGCCAAATATTTTAGTAGGTTTTTCTTTCAGAAGTTTTTTTCAAGATTTTACCACTTCACTTTGAGTAGGCCAAAATTTATACTATTACCAAAACTAAAATTGTCTGCAGGCCTACCTCATACTTGATACCACATATTCTTAGCCAAGTTTCAACTTTGAGACAGTAGGCAGATGGTGAAGGAATAACAGGAGTCCTAGAAAACTGGTATAAATACACAACATCAGTTTCATAAGGTTCTTTAAAAACAGCAGATTTCAACAGGACTGGCTTAGCAGGCTTTGTTTTAGCAGGACTTTTTGCTTCCTCGGGTTTTTCTGTTTCTTTTTCCATTTTCTCTTCTTGATTCCCAACAGGCTCTTCATTCTTAATTAATTCTAGTTTTTCGTCTTTACTTTCATCAATATTTATTGGTTCTGCCTTTTCTTGGGTACTCATAGTTTACACTTTTAGACTATTAACAAAATCCGAATTTCTTATAACACTCCAGTCAAAGTATTCTGGGAATTTCTTCTGCAGAACAATTGACACTGTTGCAGACAGCCGAATTGTAAACAAGAACGAATGGTAATTTTAGACGCAAAGAGTTTTTACGCATCCTGTGAGGTTTTTCTCGCTAGAGAAATTTGTTTTAAGTTACAAGCTACACAAGCAGTATTTAAAGACTTTAATTAATTTTCTAAGCCAAAAGTTTTATCAAAAATAAATAGCTTGAAATCATCTCTCTTGTATAAGCAGCCCAATATAAAAATGAGCACTATGGCCAGCTTTCAATTTGACAGTCACCCTCTATCAAACTGATTATGTCGGCTGAGGATCATTACCATAGAGCTAAATTACCTTAATATCACACTTCATAGCCATAGTACGGACCCTGTATCCACTAATCTAATGTCCGTGCCACTTCATAGTCACATTCGTCTATAAAATCAAAACAAAGTGCCAATTTCGTTCGCCGTTCGTAATTTCTCGAATTGAACATAGATCGACTTTCTAACATAAATTGATTGACTGGCCAATCATAGTCGAGGTTTATGGCATAATTTTTAAAGTAGAAAAGATGGAAACTTAGAACATCGGATTTTCTATCTGGGAGAGGAATCTGACAAAAGTAAAGAAGACTTAGTATTAGTAGAGAACAGTTGGACACAAATTATTGTTGGTGCAAATTCTTTTGACTAATTTCTTGCAATTTTAATTTTTCGCTTTTTAAATACAAGTGTGACGCTAAAATTAAGAAATTTGCCTTGTCATTCGTGATATTTAGCTTTCTTTATCGATATATGTGACTATGATGTGGCACGGGCACAAGTGATGGTAGTGTTCTGACTTGTCTGCAATGTCCCAAATAGTGACCCATGGTTTGTTGTACCACTCTCTGTCCAATAACAAAACGAAGTCATCCACAGTGACAGAGGTCAATGCAACTTCAATAAAAAAGTTCTACAAGAAGACAAATCTATTGGTAATGAATTTTTATTGGTCTCTTATTCACTTGTATTTTAAGAGGTTACAAGAATAGCTTCAAATTCTTTTTAAATATTAAGCTCGATAGCCAAAGACATAGTGCTATTGGCACTCAGGATCTTAAAAGCTATATCAGATCACCCATATCCAAGAATCTAAGTTTCGCCGAACTAAACTCTTTTATCCTAGGTTCCCACATATATGGGTTTTTTCTTATTGCGAAATATAGCATTAAAAATCAAAGACGAAATTCGGATGTTGATGCAATAATTACTGTAGGGGGTCACACTAGATACTTTACATGCGTCTGATTTTGAAATAAAACAGCATATAAATTAAGCTTTTTCAAATAGCCCACGGCAAGGCCTATATTATGTAATGTTAGGGTAAGGTACTGGGATGGATAAAAAACGTCCGTAATGATGACATTTAAAGATAGCTGTAAGTGATAAATCAAATGGTATTTTCCATTCTTGTTATTTTTGACTTCTGTTCTAGCTTCGAAACAAATTAACTGCTCAGAAGTACCACTGCCAGAATCAACTTGCCCAATATAGTCTCGATATTTAGCTGCTATACCAAATGAAGGCCTTTTTGGGCAGAACATAGGCTATGCTGTACAAAAAAAAAAAATTGACCTATATTTTTTAAAAGTGGGCTAGCCATCTAAATTAACCTATTAATTTTACCTAAAAACTGCAACATCTTCTGTGACAATATTCTATTGCTTTCATTACATGCAACCTATTCTTCTGGTCTTTATCAGCTTTAAAGTATAGTTTTCTATAGTTTCTAATTGACAAAATCAATTTTTTAACATCCATTGATCTTGTCCAGCCCATTGATTTGATGCGATTTGTTCATAAAAATTATCGGAGAAGTAGGGATTCATGAACTTCTACGATATTTTGGAAAATCGGATAGATTTTTACCAAAATTCACACATAGCTGCGATATTTGTCATGTGGCCGAACAGACGTGTTTCATGCAAAAATGTGTATGTGGGAGCCCATGGTTTAAATTGTTATATCGTTCCATGTCTTGGCTGCATTTCAATTTCGAACAAAGTTATTTTGACCGGTAACAGAAATTACAAATAAATGATGTTCAATGACTAGCATCCTGAGCCGAAAGATCAAAAGTTGAAGATCAGAGATAAAAAAGAATGGCAGATATCATAGAATACCAAAACTACTATTTGTTTATCGCTAATAGATATCATAGGAAAAGTGTAAATATATGGGACAACAAGCCAAAGAACCAACGATGAAAATGGCGAATCAGCTCTCTGGGAGGTTTTTTTGGACTCCTAAATTGATTAAGTCGGACACTTGATGTATCTAAATAACACCTGTTTAATTGAACAGACATTGGCAAAATGATGATTATCAGTCAGATAAATGAATAATAGGTTCTTCAATACAGTATATAAAGCACTAATTTTAAAAGGGTAATATACTGATGATGGTTCATAAAAACCTGACATCATTGAACTTGCCAAGGATACTGCATTAATATGCAGAAAGAAGATGTATCCCTGTTTTTCATAGGAAAAATTAATTTTCCTTATTAATCAAGTTGGGGAGTTGCAATTCTTCTATGTGGGGTTCTCGGCTAAGGTTAGTATCCAAAAGTGCAGTTTTGATTTCCATCCGACACGGTTTTGACGGTTTCCCACTATTTTTCTAAATATTAATAACATTATTTTCATTGTAAATTTTGACGATTAAGAATAAGCAAACACATTTACAGTTCGTGAATCAGCATCAAGTTGGGATTTTCCCTTTACTGATTTTTTTTCAATGGAGTGACTCTGTGAGCTCAGCCAGAGTCACCTTTTAACATGGTCACTATCTGAAAATAAGGTTTGTACTTGTTTAGACTAATAAACCTGATGGGGCCTTTGTGTGTGCTAAAATTAAATGTCGGAAAGTCTTTTTTCAGGATGAACCAAAATAATATAAAACCCTGACTAAAAAAATAAAGCATAAACATGATAGTAGCCTCCCTCTTCATCCTTTTTCGAGAATGATTTAATAATTACTTACCTTCGGGGAGATATCAGCTGACTGGTATTCTGTTATCAAATTTAAAACCAATCTTCAAGAAAATTGATTGCAGCAATCTTTAATTTCATTGAGCTTTTAGCCCAACATCTTGGTAACTAATTGATTTGGATTTCAGTCTTGAAAATCAGTCAACAAGGATCTCTTGGGATAAAATGAAATAGTTAAAAAATCAGCTTTATTACTTATGTCCAGAGTTGCGTGATGACTGTATACAAACGCATTCCAACACTTAGACAGCCTGCCACAGTTTGACTTGATCAAGGCCTTTGGCTGGGTACATCACAGTCGACACCAGAGCAAAATTTCTGTTCTAAGAACAAACCGCTTTTAACGTTTGATCACTCAGTCAGCGCTGAATCATCGTTGAAGCACTGGCTAATAAGCTTCATTGCTAGAAACAGAAAGTTACCTTTTTTGCAGATTAATTAAACACACTTTTTCCACAAAATAAGTTTTCAAATGAAAAGTAAAGAACTCCATTAAACGAAAAAATGAGCAAAAATAAAGTCAAATAATCTACCAAGCGTGAAACTACCACAAATCAGCAGCGATAAATAAATGAAACCCTAAGCGAAGAGAAATTAAAATAAATAACCGAGTCAAACTCAAAACGAGCAGAAATTGACATAAGATGGGCTAGAAACCCCTATGCCTTTCCAAGGCAAGAACATAATTTGCACTTTACGGAAAAAAATATAAATGTTTTTACTTTTATAACTTTAGTAAATCAAATAATATTAAAATTTTTATTGCTAAATATCAGTATGTGTATATTAAACTGACAATGCACATTCATTTGTATTTTTTTTTCAGTAAAGTGCAAATCATGTTCTGGCCTTGGGAAGGCATAGGGGTTTTGAGTCCAACTTTAATTTCTACTCGTTTTGAGTTTGACTCGGTTATTTATTGTAATTTCTGTTCTTTTTGGGTTTCATTTATTTATAGATGCTGAATTATGGTAGTTTCACGCTTGGTAGATTATTTGATTTTATTTTTGCTCATTTTTTGTTTAATTGAGTTCTTTACTTTTCTTTGAAAAACTTATTTTGTGGAAAAAGTTTTTTAAATTAATTTCTGTTCGTTTTATATTGACATCGTCTTCTCGGGGAAAAAGAAAATAATACTTTAAATCTTTTCGTTTTTAAAGAATTTATAGTTTGGCCTGCTATTCGTATGCTGAAAAAAAATTTTCAGCAATTTTTAACAACATACACCCTTTTAAAAATCTGGACACAAATAATATTGTTTAATTTAGTTTCATACCTCCTCTAGTTGACCTGAAATGGAAAACTTGATACCCTTCGCGAAAAAAATCTGTTTACTTTCTTTTATAGCTTGGATACACTTATGCTATTTTGATTTGGTTAAATTTTAAGAGCAGAAGTAGCCCCAAAAAATTGAACATAATACCCTCAGTCGTTCTTGGGATGCTGTTGAGATGCCTTATTGGGAATTAGCATTAACGAAATGCATTTTGATTTAATCTTAAGGCAACATTTAGTTTTTAAACTTTATGGGTAAATGGGAGGGTGGGCATGGGAGGGGGATTAGTTTCCCTCCAATCACTTTCGACTATTAAAAAGGGTATCAGCCCTTTCTACATAGCTTACAAACTTTGCCCTAGGGGCTCTGGGGGGGTTTTTCATCCTTAAATACATAATTTCCAGAACTTTCAACAACGTTGAACCCTATGGTTATCTCTAAACTTTGATTGAATGTGTTTCGTAAAATGGTGGGCGTGAGAGGGGGGTTAATTAATCTCCACTCACTTTAGACTATTAAAAAGGGCAATTTCAATTTCCAATCAAATGAGCCCTTTTTGAAATTTCTGCAACTACTTTCTATATAAACCTTATATGCCCCCAGGGCATAACTTACAAACCTTGCACTGAGGGATCTGATGGGGTTATCATCCTAAAAGACCTAACTTCCAGAACTTTCGACTACGTTGAACAAAATACATATCTCAAAATTTTGATTGGATGTGTTTAGGGAAATGGTGGGCGTGAGAGGGGGTTAGTTGCCCTTCAATCACTTTCGACTACTAAAAGGGTACTAGCCCTTTCAATTTCCAATTGAATGACCCCTTTTTGAAGTTTCTACAACATTGCTTTCTATAAAAACTTTATATACCCCCAGGGCATAACTTACGACCCTTGCGCTGCGTGCTGTGGGGGTGAAGGGGTTGTCATCCTTAAAGACCTAATTTCCAAAACTTTTGACTACGTTGAATAAAATGGCTATCTAAAAGTTTTGATTGGATGTGTTTGGGGAAAAGGTGAGCGTGCCCCCAGGGAATAACTTATGACCCTTGCCCTGAAGACTGTGGGGGGAGTGTTTTACTCAAAGATACAATTTCCTGAACTTTAAACTGCATGGAACAAAATGGCTATCTAAAAATTTTGATTGGATGTTTTTGGGGAAATGATGGGCGTGGAAGGGGTGTTATTTACCTTCCAATCACTTTTGACTATTAAAAAGGGCACTAATCATTTCAATTTCCAATCGAATGAGCCCTTTTTGAAGTTTCTACGACAACGCGTTCTATAAAAACCTTATATGCCCAAAGGGCATAACTTACAACCCTTGCCCTGAGGGCTGTGGGGGGTTGTCATCCCCAAAAACCTAAGTTCCAGAACTTTCAACTACGTTGAACAAAATAGCTATCTTAAAATTTGGATTGGATACGTTTGGGGAAAAGGAGGGTGTGAGAGGGGGGTTAGTTGCCCTCCAATCACTTTCGATTATTAAAAAGAAACTAGTCCTTTGAAGTTCCAATTGAATGAGACTTTTTTGAAGTTTCTGCGACAACAATTTCTGTAAAAACCTTATATGCGCCCTACAACCGTTGCCCTGAGGGCTGTGGGGGAGTGTCCTCCTCAAAAACATAATTTCTGCCTGGAAATCAACTACGCTGAACAAAATGGCTATCTAAAAATTTTGATTGAATGTGTTTGGTGAAAACATGGGCGTGAGAGGGGGGTTAGTTGCCCTCAAATCACTTTCGAATATTAAAAAGGGCACTAGACCTTTGAATTTTCAATCGAATGAGCCCTTTTTCAAGTTTCTACGACAAATATTTCAATAAAAACGTATATGCTTCCGTGGCATAACTTATAACCCTTGTCCTGAAGACTCTGGGGGGAGTGTCCTGCTCAAAGGTATAATTTTCTGAACTTTAAACTGCGCGGAACAAAGAGGCTATCTTGGAATTTTGATTGGATTAGTTTAGAGAAATTGTTGGCGCGGAAGGGGTTTTAGTTGCCTTCCAATCACTTTTGACTATTAATAAGGGCACTAGCCATTTCAATTTCCAATCGAATGAGCCCTTTTTGAAATTTCTACGACAAAACGTTATACAAAAACTTTATTTGCCCCCAGGGCATAACTTACAACCATGACCTGAGGGCTCTGGGGGGGGGGGATTGTCATCCTCAAAGGCCTAATTTCCAGAACTTTCAACTACGTTGAACAATATGGTTATCTTTAAACTTTGATTGAATGTGTTTGGAAAAAGGGTGGGCTTGAGAGGGGGGTTAATTACTCTCCACTCACTTTCGACTATTAAAAAGGGCACTAGCCCTTTGAGTTTCCAATCGAATGAGCCTTTTTTGAAATTTATACGACAACTTCTTCAATAAGAAGTGCCCTGGTCTAAAGGAAAAAAAATAATAAATAATACATTGTGCCAACATTGTTCTTATATGCCCCAAGGGCGTAATATAAAACCCTTGCCCTGAGGGTTGTGGTGGAGAGACCTCCTTAAAAACAAAATTTCTATCTGGAAATCATCTACGCTGTACAAAGTGACTATCTCAAAATTTTGATTGGATGTGTTTCGGGAAATGGTGGGTGTAGAAGGGGTGTTAGCTGCCTTCCAATCACTTTCGACTATTAAAAAGGGCACAAGCCACTCCAATTTCCATTCGAATGAGCTGAGCCCTTATTGAAGTTTCTATGAAGACTTGTTCGATACGAAGTGCCCTGGTCTAAAGAAAAAAAAATACATTGTGCCAATATCGTTCTTATATGCCCCCAGGGCATAACTTAAAACCCTTGCCCTGAGGGTTTCGGGGGAGTGACCTCCTCAAAAACATATTTTCTATCTAGAAATCAACTACGCCGAACAAAATGGCTATCTCAAAATTTTGATTGGATGTGTTTGGGGAAATGATGGACGGTGGGGGGGCTAGTTGCCCTCCAATCATTTTCGACTATTAAACTTCGATACGAAGTGCCCTGGTCAAAAATCAAGAAAAAAATAATACATTGTGCCAACATAGTTCTTTACTTAGGGAGCACTATTGTGCTGCCTATGATTACCATCCAATCCATTCTAACGAGATGATGATTTTGAGTGGGGTACTATTAAGATCTTCATAGAACCAAAACTTTTTTGCCATGTACGTCAATTGCATTTTCAATATATGGATTACTATGTGCATTTGTTCTCAAATGATACCATACTTTCCGAATCGATAAGTATCTAATATGACATGAAAAGGCTACAGGTTTACATTCAAGAAAGGGTCTTCGAACGCATCCTGATCAAATGCCGCATTTGGTGCCTTGGATATATAAAATAAAAAACATGAATTCATATCGAATTTGGAATTTAAGCCCTATGACTGAGGAGTAGCTAGAAAACATGTAATGCTCCTAGTATCGACATGGACGACAATTTGCTATTCTCTAGACATGTTTAAAAAATTAATTTTCCTGTAAACCCCAAACCTTGGCCAATAAAGACTGGCCATCATTAGCAAAGAAGCAGCACTATTTTTGTAATCTTAAAAAGTGTTGACTAGAGCCTATCTCGATTTAGAGTTTCAAAGGCTGTTCTTATCAAAACGAAGCAAGACTAATCACAAAGTTCATTCGTCAAGCACAACGTGGATTAGAAGCCAGAAAAATACTCTAAAATCAACTTTTTATGGCACGAAGTCAATAAGTTGTCCTATGAAAAACATATCCAACTGCTTCAGCAGCAATCGTAGTACTACCCATTATTAGAGAAAAGGACACTCTAAGAAACTGCTAATATCAAGCAAAAGTCAATAAACGCTCTTAGTCAATAAATGCTCTCTTAAGAGTAAGACACATTTAAGACATCTGTGTGTAAGTTAATGTTAAAATATTATCTCAAGGATAGTCAAGAGTCCGAGAAGCACATCAAAGTTTACAGGTGGATGATTCTGTGGCATAAGATTATTACGTATGATAGTTGGAGTGCTCTGTTGTTACTATTATTTAATTCATATAAGTATGTAATGTTTAATTTTGCTTTACTTACCCTGTATGTTTGGATTTATTTATTGTTTATATGCATTCTTCTAAATTATTAATTATTTTCCTTTTTTACTATTTTTGTTTTATTATTTAGACCCGCACAGAGGTCTTTCCGAATAGCAGTATTGAAAGAAATCAACCTGGAATGAAGACATTTTCCTTTTTTTCAAAGTTGTTCCTAATTGTGTTATCTTTTTTTTTCTGGGCTGGGGTGGCGTGGTATGGTTGTCCTTGACGTGGTGGTAATATCTGACAATGGATAGACGAAATGGTGGAATTATATAATCAAGGTTAAATAAATTTGAATAAAATGAATATATTAGATATTCCAGAAAATCAATATTTATTTTTGAATTATTTGTCAAAGAATAATATTAATACAAGGAGGACATCGTTTTGGACTTGTCGGGGCTAGAGGAATGCACAAGATACGATTGAAAATTTTTTATCGGCATCTAATACGGATATTTTAGGCCTATGCGATACTTTTTTAGAATGTTTAATTGAAAGTATTATTGAAGATTATCAATTTTTTCATGTCGGTCGAAGCAGAAAAAAGCAAGGTGGTCTTGGCGTTTTGGTTAAAAATTGCATACCAGCTCGCGCAAGGCTAGATTTTTTGCCAATGAATATTGAAATGTTCTTTGAATCTTGTGTTGTTGAGTGTTTTTTTTCAAATAATCTGAAACTGCTAATCACAGTTATTTATCGTACTCTATCAGCTAGCCAGGTAGAACTTATAAATCGTTTTGAAACTTTGTTGGATAAATAAGATAGTCTCAATACTCTTTATCCAGTTATGGAAGATTTTAATATTGATTTAATGAGCCTTGTATCTGCTAACCAGAATAGAATGGATAGAAACCCACTGTGCCGTTTTTAGGACGTCCGTTAGCTCTGGGATAAAACCCTGTATGTTTTATACCATCCAGGATAACTGATAGGTTATTTTCCTAATTTATAATATTTTTTCACCTTACAGCGCCGTTAATACATGTGTCATTCCTCATGATTCATCTGATCACTGCATAATTATGTCTGATCTTCCGCTTTGTTTTACGTGTAATAAACAAAGTCAAACAAAGTGTCAAGACTTTTTGCAGACAAATTTGTTAAATTTAACAGAAGGGCTTGGTGACGTTGAGTTGGGTCCAGTAATTAAAAAAAGATTCCAAATCAATCCTTAGATAAGTCTTATGATATATTGACTGAAAAGCTTGATCAATTTTACCCGTATAAAATTCCAATGGGAAAGACAAATGCTCCAAGAAAACTTTGGGTAAACGAGTCCCTTTTGAGGTTGATAAATTGAAAAACCGTTTATATGAAGTCAAAATGAAGTATCCAACAAAATAAATATAATATGTTTTAAAAATTACAATAGCCTGTTGGTAAGGACTCTTAGAAAAAGTGAAAGAGCTTATTATGAAGATTCATTTCAAAATTCTGATTCTCCCCGGAAAACTTGGAGTTTGATCAAGGATAAAATTGAACACAATAAATAATTGTCGCATCCCGCGTCACTATATGACAAAATAGTGAAGAAGTTAAAAGACCGCAAGCTGTTGCTAATATTTTTAGGGATTTATTGACGTTGGACGATCTACCGTTTCTGCAGAAATAGATCTTTCTTCTCGCAGGATGCATAAACATTATTTCCCTCCCTCTGAAGGTGCGGACATATTTTTGGCCCCAGTTAGTCTTGCAGTATTTCATAAGGCTATTAAAAATATAAAAAGGGGTAATTCAGTGGGACATGATGGACTATCAACAAAGTTTTACAGAAATATTGCTTTGCTGGAGTGATTTCTGAGCCATTTATTCATAATTTTAATTTATTTATCAGTCCAGGCATGTTTCCCAGTAGAATGTTAAATTGCCCGGGTAATTCCATAACATAGTAAAGGTGATAAATTTGATGTAATTAATTATCGTTCCATTGTAATTTTATCACCTTCCTGAATGGAAAAAAACTGAATGCTATAGTACTAGGTCTAGGGAAGCTTAGAAGGGGACTGGGATAATTACTCCTGCCTATTGGTCAGTTCTATCAGTCACATAGTTCGACTACAGCCAAGTTTTGAATGTGTAACGATAAAAATTTATGGGACTGGGCTTAATTGTGGTCATAAAGATTGACCGCGTCAAATGTAATCTTAGGCTTTAAAGCTATGAACTTACACCTTATAAGTTCTCCAATAGAGCCACTTATGGCGCTAAGGACTGCACCATATTTAATATTATGATTTTAGGCGGTGTATCGATCGCACCACTCGCAGAAACCGAGAAAATAAAATACGTAATTATATAAATGTAACCTCCTTTCCTTTGGTTATCTCAAAATCAATTACCTGTTATATTATATAGAAATCAGATTCCTGGGAGCGCTACCATGGAGGCATACGAACTAATTACCTGTCGTGTGAGTAGATACAGACATATAAAATAAAATAAACACAAATAGAAAAGGAATAGATTTATTGTGACTTACATTTTAGGTGTACAGTAATGCTCACTTCGATTGACGACAAATAGGAGCAGAGATAATAATAATGACTGAATTGTAATGCCTGAGTGCCGAAATAATTCTGATCTTAATAATCTTCCAAAAAGCACTTTTACCCCACTATCAAACATAGTTTTTGTCCTGCGCTCTAAGAGCTGGCTCACAATTGGCCCATGTGGCCCAAGGATGCAAACCCTTCGTCCAGTAAATTGTTTTAAATATTTCTGATGATTCAAACGTTCACACGGCTCTTATAATTTAAACTTCCTGAGAAACATTGTGTGTAGCATATTTTTTATTGCCCACTATCTTAGCGAAATCCAGAACTGGATAGCGCCGTTCTTTGTCTGAGGCTAAACTGCAATTTTTCTCTTTGCTGATTAAGGACTTTTCTTTTTTTGAAACTAGATTTAAACTTAATTAGAGGAAGTTGGAATTATCTTTAGAAAGAAGGAACTTTATTTTTTTGTATTTTAAAAATATCATATTTTACTCACGGTACATATTACCCTTCCCATTATTTAATGACGTTCCTTCATTAGGACTTGCTTGCCTTTGGAATTTTGAAATGTTCGCAATTTATTAACTATTTATTTGACATAATTTTGATTGACATTGTATTATTTCATATTTTTATTTTGGCATAATCAGGAGTGCTAAAAATTTTCTCTATTACTTTTCTTATTTTATTCTACGTCCCTATCTAAAATTCATCTACCGGACTAAGATTATTCATGGTTCTAGCCTAGCTACTATAATAAAGATTTTTTTTTCTACATCTAACGCTGATTACTTTTACATGTCCAACAAGGTTGGGGCTATTCTACCTTTACATAAGATATTTTTTGAGAATTCACCATTTACAAGTTTTTTTTTTGATTTTGCTGTCTATAGGGCACACTTCTTTCTATCTACGCTACATTAAATGATTAGCACGACAACGCTACACATAACTCTATCTGAACATCTAACACTACATATAAGAACGATTTAAAACACGCAATACTGGGTTTACTATGTTCACTGGTAACATTAGAATACTTTCACAGGGGATGTTTGCTACGCAACGTTAATGATAGGATATTGGCATTTTTGAGTTATCAAAGTTATTAAGAAGTAACATATGTAAATTCACACCTATTTCATCACCTGAGTGTCTCTTTAGCGAACTCAATCCTTCTGTTGTAAATTATGGTCCTTCACTCCTTTCGTCTTGGCAAAATTTTTAAAGCACTTAAAATAGTTTCTTCATGGAACTGTGGGAGCCTACTTGTGTTCACACGACAAGCTTTCTCTAATTGTGAACTGGGAAATGATGTTTCCATCTACAGGTGTAGGAATTTTCTATCAGATTTCATTCTCACCTGCTTTTTGATAGTTCATAGGCTGTCTTATCATTAAGGGGCCGAACACTGAGAGTGCGTTTATTTTCTTCTCAGCATATCATTTTTGGGATATTTTAAGTCACAAAGAGAATGTATTTCTCATATAAAATTGTTCATTCGTGCACTTGGGGACCAAAATTCTCTTATAAAATTGTTAACGCGCAGCTTTTGTCTCTTGAGCTTATTGGTGATTTCTTGGTTAATCACGTGGGACCTGCTATTTGGCTCTTGACTAGTTTTTCAACAAACAGTAGTGACTCCTTCAAAATATTGTCTTTAACTTTCGGGATAGGTCTATTGTCACTAAGGGGTTAGTCACTGGGGTTAATTTTGGCTTCCGTAATTCAATGGTTGGGTTCCAGGTCCATTTTTCAGAAATTATCTTGTAATATTATGGGATAACAGAGATATGAACTTTCCACACAGAGGGGATAGGATGGATTCTGAGAGATGGTCGAAAGGGATTTGACGCGTGAATCTGCGTCATATAAATAATTTTTGGGATCATCAAATATCATAACTATACAGTCAAATGGTTCATGAGTCCATAATAATTATCATGGGTGATATTTAGGTACTTATATCTTGTACTGGTCGATGGGGTTCTCAGGATTTATGTGATTATATAGTTCGATAATTCACTGGACAATGAGATTCAAATATAATGTTACCTGATACGTAATATGGTTCATGGTCGAGGAAACAACGATCAAAAGGTAACTGTAATTTTCGTAGACGTAGCTGGGATGGAAATTGGCTGGAGTCTATGGTGAGTACTCTTCGTTGGTTGAGGTATGATGAAAATAGACGCTACTAGGTTGTATCTGCACTGGAAAACTCATTGTAATGATCGATATTCAATATGTCAATCCATTCCCTGTAATAAAAATAAAGAGGCAGAATCAAACGTTCTTTAAAATCAAGTAGTCTCAATACATAGTAAACAATACGATTGGGTGCATTTTAGGGTGAAGATTACCCTACAAGATAATATAAAAAGATAGACTGGTATTACTACTTAACATTGGTTTTAATAAAACGACATTATTATCATGTTGGTTTCATATACATATATTTCCCATTGGGATATCTAAAACAGAGATGTCTTCAAATTTTTGTTTTGAGAAAGGAAACAACGATAAAAGGTTTATTTAATTCTTCAATACTTATTTAATTCTCCCTTAGATTTAAAACAATCCTTTAAACATAAGTTACCCTAGATTATTAAGTTTGAGGTCTAATTTTACAACAGATTTCTTGCCTTCATTGTTCACGCCCGTCCTTGATGTTTAAGAAATGCATGTTGCAGCGTCATAGCCACACGGTTTTACGTAAACGACATTTAAAATGAGGGAACAAGACATAGCAAGGACGAGTGGAGGCCTCTATACCCACTCGTTTTCTAATGCCTCCCCTTTTTTTGGCTTAGACATCCTCATGGGGTTCTGTGTTTTACTTCTGTATTTCGGCAGGTTTCCCGTGATACGCTCTTGGTTTTCGCCTTCGTAGTATCAGTAATGCTTTGTAATTAAAAGTCGATAAGGTTCTTTTGAACGAGAAAATCACGAGTGCGAAACATGCGGTAAGTAGTATGTTCCACCAGCAATTGGTAGAGAATAATCCGTATCTATCACCCACGTACGTTAATCTCTGGTCTTCATTTGTAAATAGGGGAATCTGGGAGTCTAATACTTCTCTTATTTTTGTAAGCTTTAATGTCCCTTTATTTTTTTCGATTTTGGACCATATTGAGGTTTCATTTCCTCATTTTCTATATTGGGAATAGTGTACGACAGGTTAATTGCCATGAAATTGGTTATTTTGGGACTTATTATCTTTGTGCTCGTGGTAATTAACGGCGTTCGAACAGTTGACTCTTTAGTTACGAGTCGACATCCTTTTTTTATGGTTATCGTACCCACATCTTGTAACAGTAATTCTGTTTTGTAACTTGGGTCTGTTCCTTCTGTGTTATTGTAACAAGACATAGTTCCTACAGTTTCTCTTGGAACAGAAAATAACCAAAGATCATTTCTAAGGTGTATGAATATTTCTCGCTTAGTACTTCCTATCACGGCTTCTTTCAGTTGGACTGGATACATCGTACTGGAATGGTACGGGTAGACTTTTTATATTAAAGAAAATTATTCGAATTAATTATTTGCAATGTGACTTTTTAATTAGAATTTGTTTTCGGGAACTGATACATATTGAACAGACGGTATCAGACGGTTTTGATTTATGCGAATCCATGATATATGTTGAACAAAATTTTCTTACAGCATTTTTATAATTGTACAATTTTTTACTCATAAACTCATAGTTTTTAAATTATTATTCCTTTTTGACGCTTATCCATTAAAATCTCTTAATCCTATACTGACTAAACGTAGTTCCATCAATCGAGTTTTTTAACCGTTCTACCTGACTGTGTCGTTATTTTCTTCTCTGTTTCTTGCTGTTTTTTCTTTTTCGGTTCTGCCTGCGAAATAAGATCAAATTTTTTGTATTGTCTTTTCAAAAATTCTTGCGCTTTTAATTTTTTTTCTTTCGCGTGTGCGGCTGCTGAAGTCGGTTTTGATTTCCCTATTTCTTTAACTACTTTATGGTCTGATTCACTGTCAGACTCTTTGGAACTAGTTTCTAATGTATTATAGGTTTTTTAAGTTACACCTCTTATTTTCGAGGTATCACCTCCCCTTCCTGCGTAAATTTCTACTCATCTGGAGTTAAATGGTTTATTTTCTAAGTCCTCACTTTAGTTTTCAACTCGGAAGATTTGAAAGATTCTTGAGAGCTTTGAGAGGAATCAAAAGTTTTTGCGGGGTGCCTCCACTGTTTAAATGCCATGTCTTCAGGGGGATGGGGCATTCTTTGCACTAATATTTCCCTCCATGAAGTCCACTGTTTAGGCTTGGACACAGTTATATCATAATATTATCCTTGCCGGTCATCCCCGGGAGTTTTATTCTTAGGCAATGTACTTTGACTCGTTTGTATTGGGATATTTATTAAATTCAAAGCTTCTCACCTATTTGTTTTAGTTGAATCTTTGGGAGGAGTTTTCTTTACAGTAATACCCGGAGTTTCTACCGCTCTGTTCAATTCTTCGTGCAATGACAGGGGCCTCTCTATTGGTGTTGCCGGGGAAACCATATCGTCTGGAAATCTTCTGGGGGGACAAGGGGTCGAAATTCTATCAGGGAAAAATTGGGTTTTTGGAGATATTGTATAATCTAATTCTCCCGCGCTCTCTGATGATGAACTTTTTGGATCTTTTGGCATTTTTACTCTCTCTTGTATTAGCGATTTTCTCTTGGGAATAACTAGATTTTTCATAGCTAAAAATTCTCCAAAGTTTTCCTCATCACTCTCATCCCCGAAATAGTCTTGCTTGAAATTAAAGGGTTTTAGCTTTGCCAATCTTGATTTAGGGGGCTCATTTTCGGCATCAGACGAATCAGTAGAGGAGGGACGTGATACCCATCTTTCCGGAAATTTTGCTCTTTTTATTCGGCTGACATGTGCTTTGTATGTTCTTCCACTATCGGGGTTCTCCATTTTAAAAGTATAATCGTTATCGTACTTTTTGACTATTCTGTACGGTCCAGAATATTTGTTGGAAAGTTTTTTGCCTTCCGTTTTTGCCTCGTTCTTTAGGTAGACGCAGTCTCCCATTTTGAAATCTATGCTCTCCTTGACTTTGGGTTGGTTTCTTAGCTCTTGGTTTATTTTCCATTTTTCCAGCTCTTGATTAACTATTTTGTTAGTTTTCCTCGTCCTATTTATGAATTCGTGTTTGTAATACTCCGAGCTATTATAATGCTGTCGAGATTCAATAATCTCATCATACGGAACTTCTTAAATCACGACCAAAAAGTAAATAAAATGGATTGTCTTTAGTTGTTTCTGAATAAGCAGTATTGATTACGTTGGTTAAATAGGGTAAGAATAGATCCCAATCGTTCCTGTTGTCTTTTGTATAAATGCTTAACACATTCGAAAATATTTTATGCCTATTTTATATTTTACCATTAGCTCGTGGGTGATATGGGGATGTCACCATTTTTCTATGTTAAGAAAATTCATTAAGTCTTTTGTTAATTTTGAAACAAAATTGCTTCCGTTGTCACTTATAACTTTATTTGGGATGCCAAATTTTAAAAATAATTTCGCTAACGCTTTACTTGTGGCGTAAGCGACTTGACTTTTTAATGCTTTCGCAAAGGTAAATCCAGAAAAGTGATCTATAACTGAAGGAATACAAGTGTGGCCTCTGTTGGAAACAAGCAAGCCTCCGCTGGTTCCATATAAGTCAAATGAGACAATATCGAAGGGATACCTTGCTACCGGGACCCTTCTCATTGGAGGATTAGGATAAGCTTGGGGTTTTTTTCTTAATTTACACGCTTCGCATGTAATTAAAAATTCTTTAAGTTTTGTTATTCTCGACGGCACGTAAAAACATTGTTTTAATTTATGGAAAGTTTTCGTTACTCCTAAGTGTCCACCCATATCTGAATGAAAATATTTAAAGGCAGGTATTATTAAGTTTTGTGGTAATACAGGTATTATTGAGGTTTGGTTTCTATTTGTCTCAGTAGTCAAGATTCCGCAAAGTATTTCTTCATTAAGATAATAGTAAAAATTGTCTATCTCTTTTCTAAGAGTTTTTAATTTGTCTAGTAACGCATCGTCATTCACAAAATAACTGATAAGTGCTACACAGATTTCGTCCTTTTTTGCTTTCTTTTTATATTTTCTAAAGATAAGGGACAATAGTTAACTTTATTTTCTTTTACGGTGTCATTGTCTTTGTTTTTCTTACGTTTATGTTTGCTCTTAGTATTGATAGCGTTAACTTCATTTTCCTCAGCATCCGACGGAATATTTTCTGGGTATCTACTCAAAAAGTCACAAGCTGCATTTTGTTTACCTTTTAAATATTCAAATTCGTAATCTAGGTCTTGGATTTTCATAATCCATCAAGCTAGAATGCCCGTGGGGTTTTTAAATGTGCGCAAGTACTGCAAGCTTTAATGGTCTGATCGTAGCATAAATTTTCTTCCAATTAAATAGTGTCTAAATTTGTCCAAATGGTGGATTATAGATAATTATTCTAAGTTTGTGGCGGAATAACTACTTTCACCTTTTGATAAAGTTCTACTCGAATAGCATATAACTTTTTCTAATTGTTTTTGTTCAGGCGTTCCCTCTAGAGGATTAGGGTTTTTACCGGGATTTTTTGCAAAAGAATAGCGCCAATGCCCTTTGAACTAGCATCGGTTGTGACCACGAATTGTCCGTTTTTGAAATCAGGCAGTGATAATATTGGTTCAGAAGTGAGTGCCTTTTTGAGATGGTCTAAGGAAGTTTGAGCTTCCTGGGACCAGGTAATATTTTGGGAGTTCCCTTCAGTTAATTCCGTGAGGGGTTTTGCAAATTGGGCATAATTGCGCACGAATTTTCTAAAGTAGCCAGTAAGACCAAAAATTCCTCTTAATTCTTTCATAGTTCTAGGGGGTTTGAGGTTTTCAACACATTTTATCTTGTCTGGGTCTGGGGATATCTCTCCTTGTGTTACTACTACTCCTAAAAATTTAATTTTAGGTTGAGATAAATTAACTTTTTCAGGCCGGCATTTTAAGTTGCCCTGTCTGAATTTCTCGAACACATTAGCTAATGTTTTTAAGTGTTGTTCAGCGTTTTCTCCCACGCATATGACATCATCAACAAAATGAATGATATTTTTTAATCCTCTTAATAGATGCAATAAGGGTCTACATAGTGCGCTTGAACTTGTCTTAAGTCCAAAATGGTTCTCTTAAATATTCATATGAACCACAGTCAGCTGTTGAAAATGCAGCTTTGTGAACATCTTTTTCGGCTAATTTCACTTGGTGGTAGCCTTGGGTAAGGTCCAAAGAAGTAAAGATTGTATTTTTGCTTGAAATAGAGTCAAGAATTTCATTTATTGTTGGTAAAGGAAATTTATCGCTAACTACTTGTTTGATGAGGGCTCTATAATCTACTACAAGTCTAAGATCACCGTTCTTTTTTGGTACCAAGATCACTGGTGCGCTATACGGACTTATACTGGGGCGTATAATTTCATTTTTTTCTAATTCATGAATTTTATTTTTTAACCATTCTTTGTGCTTATACGGCACACGATATGGCTGTTTTGCGACAGGACCACCAGTCGTTAAAGTTGAATGTTCATAAAATGGTATCAGTCCGATATCATCTTCAGATGCGGAAAATACATCTTTAAAATTACATAATAAATAGCATAAGTTTTTATTAAGTTCTAAGTCCGTAATATGATCCATATTAAATTTGTTTAAGAATTGCGATTTAGTTAGAGGGTATTTGTTATTAGAGGTTTTAATGCCATTAACTAGGTTTCTTTTAGAATTTTCCCATCTATTTAAATTATCCTCCGAGAAAACTTGAATTTGGACTAAACACATCCCCTTTTTTATTGTAATTGTGTCATTTTCGGGGTTATTAGTCACCAAAATAAAACTTTCTCCTTTGTCGTAGGATATGATCTATTCCTCGCATAACAGATTTTCAGGAATCTCATTTGTTGGGGTCGCAAACCATTTTTCAGATTTGATATCCACTGGTTCCATCATCTGTGATATTTGAATTCTTTGCATCGTTTTGGGAGGGACTTTTGTTTTCCGTATTGCGAATCCATTATATTTTTGTTTATTTTCATTGTCTATTAAATTTAGACTGGCGCTATCCGTCAATAGCATTGGCTGTGACTGAACTGCATTGGGGTTCACTACTTTTTTCCATAATTCAACTATTTTCTTGATTTCGTTTGACCTGTACTGCCGCATATCTCCTATTTTTATTTTTGCAGATTCAATACACTTATTGTTTAAATTTACTTCATCTCTGCGATGTCTCTCAGAATAATTGAAAAAATTTCTGGTTATGCCATGTCCTCCTTGCGAGACATGAGGTTCAAAAGATTGTGAAATTTTACCACCAGAAATTTTATTTATTGTTACGTTGTCTTCGTAACCTCTGTTACGATTCTTAAGGTAGAAATTTCTTCTCCTACCTTAGCCGGGTAGACAAGCTTTTCGTTCGCTACGTCTAATGATACTCTATTAGACCATAAAAAATTTGCGCCGATAATGGCTTCATACGGAAAGTTATCGTATATTATGAAATTCGTCGAAAAAATTCTATTATCCCTTTTTACGTGCAGGCGAATTGAACCTCTTGCATCCAATTTATGCCCTGTCACGCTAGTTAGTTTGGGATTATTAAAATTTCTTTGTTGTCCAATATGTAGAGGCGACATATTAAATACGCATGAGCTTATAATTTTAACCGTGGCACCACTGTCAATTAAAGCCTTAAAGTAAACGTTTGCCACATAAAAATCATTAAATATAGGTAACTTGTTAATACTATCACTACAAGGCGGTACTACTATCAGTTTGGACCTATAAGATATTTTAGGTGTCCTCTGGGTCCAATTTATATTTCTGAGGAGTCTGAAACGTTTCCCTGAGGATTTATTTCGTACGTCGGTGTCTGCAATAGAGATTCAGACATATGAGATTCCGTAGGCATATCTAATTGATTTACATCTCTCTGCCTTCGCCAGGTATTATTATGGTAACTTGGATGTCTTGCGTCAGTGCCGCTTGCTGGCGCTGACTGCCAATGCCATTGGCTTGAAAAATTTTCATTTCCGTTGGCCAATTAACTATTTGCCGTCGGCCTGAAAAATTTTCATTTCCCATCGGCAAGTATTCGTGATTTCTATATAGTATTCTCGCATTATATTCGCTTTGGCGAGTATTTGGGTTTTCAAATCGGTAACTAATTTGTCTATCGGGGGAGGATTGTACAAATTTGGTTGGTACGCGTTGTAAGGTACTGATTGCCGCAATCTTCCCTGGCTATAGCCTAGTGCACCACTGGCGCTAAAATTTGTTCTTCCGAACAAATGGTTGCCATAATTTTGCGTACTACCGACAGCAATTCTTGGTGTTCGATTGAGGACATAACGGCACTCCCTCGCGATGTGCCCAGGTCGATTACAAATATAGTATCTTATTATTGTAGGGTTATTTTCATAACTAAATTGTTTGGCAGGCTGAAAACGTACTGTTTTCTGTCTAGCGGGTTCTTGCGTTTTATTTCTTTGTGGCACTGGGGAGTTATCCCTTGAAAAGAAATTGGGATACGCCTGATCGCCCTTGAAGGTTAGGCTCGCGTTTGAATCGCCTAGGCTATTTATTTTTGCTTTACCGTGATTAGCCACAATCATATCAACTTAGATCAATCGCTCTACCTCCTGAACTGCAAGATCCAACGTCTGAATATTTTTAGATATTACCATTCTATATAGTTTTGGGGGTAGCCCTTGCAAAAAGGTATTTAGTATGACTTTTTCTTACAGTTCACCTGAACCTTTTCCGTATTTTGCTTCTACTGAAATCCGTATATTATCAAGATATTCTTTTATGTTTTGTGAATGGTCAAAGCATACCATTCCGTGTTTTAATTTATTTATAGAACTTTTTACAATAAATCTATCTTTAAATGCCGTTAACAATTTGTCAACAATATTTACTGGCAAGTTGGCGTCATCACTTATAGTAAGTTCAATTTTCTTGAGAAACGTTAAGGCCTGGCATTTTTATCATAATAGAAGCATGTCGACTAACGGTTCTAGCTCTGTTTTTGTTAATTCTTCAAACTGGGCCAATTGGATATTAAATTCCTCGATATCTGATTGACCATTGTACTGCGAGATAGACTTTGCTATTTATATATTTTTTGCGACCAACTTTCGCACCATTAATAAATCGCTTAATTCTTCTGACATTTTATTTTGCGTTTGAATAACTCAAAATAAATTTTTTACTTTACTTAACCTATTTCGGGGGAGGCTCTTATCTTCTATGAGATATTATCAAGGGTTTTCCTATAATAGCTTAGCGGTTATAGCCCTAATTACTTTTTATTAGATGTCTGTACCTCTCCAATAATTAAATTTAAATTACAAAGTTTATAGCCTAATTAGTTCGCATGATTTTCTCCAATTTCCGACCGTGCCATTTGTAGCGATAAAAATTTATGGGACTGGGCTTAATTGTGGTCATAAAGATTGACCGCGTCAAATATAATCTTAGGCTTTAAAGCTATGAACTTACGCCTTATAAGTTCTCCAATAGAGCCACTTATAGCGCTAAGGACTCCACCATATGTAATATTATGATTTAAGTCGGTGTATCGATCGCACCACTCGCAGAAAGCGAGAAAATAAAATACGTAATTATATAAATGTAACCTCCTTTCCTTGGGTTATCTCAAAATCAATTACCTGATATAGTATGTAGAAATCAGATCCCTGGGAGTGCTACCTTGGAGGCATACGAACTAATTACCTGCCGTGTGAATAGATACAGACATATAAAATAAAATAAACACAAATAAAAAAGCAATAGATTTATTGTAACTTACATTTTAGGTGTACAGCAATGCTCACTTCAATTGACGACAAATAGGAGCAGAGATAATAATAATGACTGAATTGTACTGCCTGAGTGCCGAAACAATTCTGATCTTAATAATCTTCCAAAAAGCACTTTTACCCCACTATCAAACATAGTTTTTGTCCTGCGCACTAAGAGCTGGCTCATAATTGGCCCAAGTGGCCCAAGGATGCGAACCCTTCGTCCAATAAATTGTTTTAAATATTTCTGATGATTCAAACGTTCACACCGCTCTTATAATTTAAACTTCCTGAGAAATATTGTGTGTAGCATCTTTTTTATTGCCCACTATCTTAGCGAAATCCAAAACTGGATAGTGCCGTTCTTTGTCTGAGGTTAAAATGCAATTTTTATCTTTGCTGATTAATGACTTTTCTTTTTTTGAAACTAGATTTAAACTTAATTAGAGGAAGTCGGAATTATCTTTAGAAAGAAGGAACTTTATTTTTTTGTATTTTAAATAAATCATATTTTACTCACGGTACAAAGGCTTGTTTTGGTTAGAGACTATTTGTTTCATTTTTCCTCGTCCTATAGTTCGTTTCAGATTTTCCAACTTCTAAGTACAAGTACGGGTAATTTTCAAGCTACGCAGTTTCTTCATAGCTCTCAGCCTAAGACAATCTCAGTTGTTTAAATTAAACCAGTTTCTTTAAGCCCAGTAGGTCTCTAAACGGTTATATGATTTTCGAAGGGATTTCCCCGATAGCAAATTTTCTTTGGTCAAAGCCTGTTTTCATTCCACCGTGTTAAGGGGATTCGACAACTCCAAGGAAAACTCTGAGTTGTCCATTATAGATTCTTTAATTTGTGCGGCAAAACTATTCAGAACAGATATGGTGGTTTTGCCATAATTTGGAGAGCATGGATAAGAGATCCAAATAAACAATAGAAAACTAAGATGTGACATCTAATAACCCAGAAATTTTAGAAAATCATTTAACCTCTCCTATTCTAAGCTAGGGAAAGAGATACTTAGTTTTAATGAGACTTGCATCATTAGAAGGCGTGTTTTTTTTGTTATTAAACGGAGCACAATTTTCTTCTTAAGTTTCACTAAAAGATAACCCTTTTGAATTTTCTAGCATACTTACTAGGAAAACACGAAAATATAAGGTAAAGAAAAATATTATTTGAGCGATTTGGCAGCTTTGAGATTTCCCTGTTGTGCTACCCACTTTGACTGAAAACCTTGATGACACAGTGAGATATTAAACTTTTTGTGCCTGTTAGTATCAACACTTCATAATTAAAAGTTTTTTTTTACACAGAATCGATTCATATACTCTAATAGACCAAATATTGTCTAAATCAATTGCTGTAACAGATATTACAAAAATTAAGCTTAGGTTCTTTCCCAGCAGCCCTGCTAAAAAGTGTGTAATTGCTAAATGAAATCTTCTTTAAATACAGTGAAACCTGTCTAAAATAGAATCTTCAAGAACCTGGACAATTTTTCATAATTCTCGAGTTATCCTTACCAAGCAGTTTGAACGAATCAGCCAAAAATACCAATTTGTTTATGCATAAACTGAGTTCAACTAGTTGTATGCTTATCCTGTATGATAAAAATGGTAATTCAGGCACGAAAAAAAACCAGTATACCTAAAATAAATTCTAACAAACATACATTAGCAGGTTTATTTATATGAGTCTTATTATTTGCACGAAAAGCCTCTTTGAAATTGGTTACTTCTTTTTCTAATCGACCCATCCCTTTTTCTTCAATGAGAAATCAAAGGTCACGTAGTAGGAGAGCACCTTCAGACAGAGTTGGTACTCGTGGGTCTTCAGCCTGGTTTTCATCATTATGGTCTTTTTCGGGTGCAATCAGGAGGACAGGGAATGTCAGGTTCTTAAAACACCTGAACCTAATCATCAATTTAACAAAGCCACGAGTCAGTTGTGGATACTGATGCTCCAGTGCAGCCTCTTGTTTATAATTTTGTAATACCTTCTGTGGAGAAGCAATATCTTAAGATATATTTTCAAACTATTCCTGTCTAAATTTTGTATCTTTCATAGGTATGTATATTCCAAAGGCTTTGATTTACCCAAGGGATTTCCACTTTTAGCAGGCTATACGCGTCAATCTAGCACTCAGGCAAAATGTATGTAATGCCGAAGTCCAACTATACCAATTTTATGATACCGATGAATTAGAGCTTGTGCCCTTCTATCTATAGTTTCTCAGATTTCTAGCATGCATGACCACCATCATACATAGCTTAAAGCTGCCCAGATACCCGACATTTTTTTAACATTGTAAATTGTAAGCTAAGGCATATAGACATCTGTGTCCAATCACAAGTTAAAACCCACCTCTGCACCAGGCGTTTTCAGAATTTTGGGTTCTACACGAGTCTGCTATCAACCGTTTTCAGTCATCACGCTTAAACTCGGGTTCCTTAAATATGGAACCTGAGTTGTTTTTTCTGGCACTAAGTTTGAAGCGTGTTTTGAGCGGGTTGAACAAAAATCCTTTTCAGGTTCTTCGTGCACAACCCAGCTAGAATTTAAAGCGTTTTCATCTTACGGATTCTAAGCGTGTTGGACACAGATTTCTCAAAACTTTAACATTCCAGAATAGAGTTGTGTTTTCAGCTATAGGGTTTAAAGCGGGTTTGACGAAATCATTTTCAGGTTCTCCTTGTTCAACCCAGCAAAACTTTAAAGCGTTTTCAGCTTACGGGCTCAAAGCGTGTTGGGCAAGTGATCCTCAAAATTATAACACGCCGTAATAGCATGGTTAAACATGAGTTCTGAGAAGACATTCACCCATGTTGAACACGACACTCAAAATAATAATATGCTCAACCCGTGTCAAACTCCATGTTGGATATGGGTGGCCTGAAAATAAGGCTTAGCAAGGATGAACATGGGTTCTGAGAAGACATTTGCCAGTGCTGAGTATGTAAGTCGAAACAAAAACCAGCACAACCCGTTCTGAACTTTTGCGTTGGATGTGGGTGACGTGAAAATACGCTCCTGCTTTAATACCAGTTTCAAACACGGGGCTCAGAGTTATTGGCACTAAAATTTAAAAATGAACCACAAACCTGGGTTTACAGTTAATGAACTTTGGTCATTAGGATCTGTTGTTCAATTTTTTGTGGTTTTTGTCATTGTGCTGAACTATCCGTAAATTTAAACTTTCACAATAAGACCAAGACATACATTTCTTCAAGATACTCTTAATTTACAATAATAGAAACAGCTTATAAAATTTGAATTATATTTATGGAAAACATTAAAATCAACGAAAATCTGAAGCATAACATACGAAAAAATATCTTTGTACTTCTTGATCTAGTTTTTTTTTCTTCTTAAGTCTCAAAGCTACTAGAGTCACTTCGGTTTAAAAGTTTGTACGATTGTCTTATTATTCCCTTCAATTTGACGATAAGGCATTTTCAGAAGAGAGGGTTCAAACCTTGTTCTTTGGCTGTGAAACCAACATTATCAAAAGATTTAGGGCCGTTCTTTTACTCATTTTTGTGCTGAGATCTTACATCTTTTGACAAAGAACGCTTCTTATACAAAGATCTTATATCTTATAAAGTTCTTTTGCTAACGCCTTTCATCATTCTGCTCTGATCAGCGGTCTAAAAACATTGATGAGTATGTCCTCAAAGTTCTCTCATCATTGTTCTATATGGCAGAAAGATGGCGTCTTTCACACTTTTTGCTAACATCAGTGAGCTGTAAGATCTCATAACAAAGATGAGTTAAAAGAACGGAAATCTGTGCAGAAAGATGTGAGATTAGATGTAAGATCTTAAGGGCTAGGCACACGTAGCTGATTTCGGGAACCGATTTCAGCATCAGTAGACAAACGATAGCGGTAAGAAAAATTTGTTGAAAGAAAAATTTATTGCACAAAATTTTCAAAACAAAAAATCATGGACGCCAATAGTCAACTGGACTTTATTAATAGTTGCTTGATTGATCTCAGCTTAGTTCTCAGCTCAGTAGTGGGGTCTTTCACCACAGATACCTCTGGCTGACTATTTATTTGTATCCCTATTTTTTTGTGATGATCATGGTGAAAATCAGCCCTGATTTTGTAAATCGGTGCCGAAAACTAGAAAATTTTTCAAGCTCAAATCGATGCCTATTTCTTTCAAAATCGGCTACGTGTGCCTACTTGTTGCACTACGCGCGTCCAACCCATGTTGAGACCCACGGTATATGAAAACGCAGCTTCTAGTGACTAATGACGCGAAAATGCAGAAGATGAGGATGAAAAACTAATTGTATTCAATCTTGTCAGGAAAGATTAAGCCAGTTTAAAAAAAATGACAAAACTAACAGAGGAAATGATTTTGTGCAAGGCAAAGAAATCAGATTTAAGCCAAGTAAAGAAGCTGAATTGCTGGTAATTTTTTTTTTAATTGCTTGTTTTTGGTTCTTAGGTTTTGCTGAGGCCTATTCTAGCCTAAGTGTACCTTAAAAAGACGAGCTACCCTGTACTTCAGACTGGTTAACTAAGGCTAAATCAGTGTAACTGGCTCAACAAGAAGTCAATGCTTATATGGATTATTTATTCCTCAGTTGACCTCAAAGAAGCACTAGCCTAGGGTAAAAGACCTCTTGTCTTGAATTATCTTAAGGTAAATTTTTTAAAGTTTATTTCTGATGCAAATGAGAAGTAAGTTTAAACTGTCCCTTCCTCTCCCCTAATGTGCAAATATATGCCCTCAATTGCTATACATAAGCTAGGGGTGAGGGTAAAACTCATTTCCAACAAAATTTATTAGGCTATTATATTTAGAAAGAGCATTAAAAAGGTATTGAGTAGTATGTTTAAATTTACCTACCTTAAATTGCAGCTTGGAGGAAATTTAAGGATTTACCATCCTTGTAATGCTCCATTATGACTTGTGTAGCTTGTTTGCTACATTTGGGCTGAGGACTCAACAGCTTCCCAGTTATACAAGAATTCTTGCTGTAGCCACCTGTAGCCATCTTTTTTGAGAATTTTCTTGAATGCACCTGTCAAATTCAGCAGTCACTGTATCTTCAGAGAGTTGATTCCACAAGTTTGCTACTTGCTGGCTGAAGAAACATCTTCTTTTAGTAATTTTGCTGGTGGCACAATAATTTAGCAGTAAAGACCTATGAAATCATATTATTGAGTTAGGAAGAAAGTGAATACACCATTTGATGCCTTTTTTTTATGTTGATTATGAATATAATAATCATTTCTATTGGAAATGAATTTCATCCCCCCCCCCTATATATACCTACCCCAGAATGGGCATTTATAGGGGGGGGGGGGCTGAAATTCATTTCCGATAGAAATGATTATCATATTTGTAATCAGCATAAAAAAGGGCATCAAATGGTGTAATCACTTTAGTCCTTACTCAATAATATGATTTGTTAGAAATTTACCAATTTAGCTAGGATGAAAGTGAATATATCATTTGATGCCTTTTTTATGCTCTTTCATAATTCAATAATCACTTCTGTTGCAAATTGCATCTTGAGTCCTTAAAGGGGCCCTAAAGGTATTTTATACGAATTATGAAAGAGCATAAAAAAAGCACCAAAGAATGTTTTTACTTTCATCCTAGCTAAAATATTATGGTCCATTGCAAAGTTACCATGAAATTTACCCACCCCCACCCCCCTAATGTGCAAATATATACCCTGAATTGTCAACAGCAAAGTTTTCAAATTGCAAAATTCAGCACTATTTTTGTTGATGGCATTTGAAAAACTTGAAAAATTTAACTACTGCTGATAATGTCTTTGTGTGGTTACAAAAATGAATTATCTTTGGGGCCCCTTTAAGGGCTCAAGATGCAACTTCCAACTGAAGCAATTGTTGAATTATGAAAGAGCATAGAAAAGACATCAAGTAATGTATTCATTTTCATCCTAGCTAAATTATTGTACCCCCTGCAAATTTACCCTCCTTTCTTGGATTAAGGAGTATTTCTTGAAGATTTTCTTAGAATGCTCTCTAGTCACAGAACATTCTGGGGGGCATGGAGACCAGGGAGAACATTTTTGGAAATTAATTTGTTGGCCATAATCATATCACCACATTTTTCTCTGGTATGCAAGAATAGGAGGCTTCAAGTGATGGAAATGCTCTTTGTTAGGCATTTGTTTAAGGCCTTCCACCATTTTGGGTAAATTTCTATGTGGCACTATAATTTAGCTTGGATGAAAGTGAAAACATCATTTGATGCCTTTTTTATGCTCTTTCATTATTAAATAATTTCTTCTGGGGCTAGTTGCATCTTGAGCCCTTAAATGGGCCCCAAAGGTACTTTATATGAATTACAAAAGAGCATCAGATGATGTTTTCACATTCATCCTAGCTAAATTATATGACACACTGAAAATTTACCATGAACTTTACAACCCCCTCCCCCCCTAATGTGCAAATGTATATCCTGAACTGGAATATACCCTGAATTGTCAACAGCATTCAACAATTTTGAAACAGTAGGAAAATGGTCTATATTTGAGTTACCTAATAAATGAGGTTTGGCTTGTTATAAATAAGTATTTTTGGAATATATTACTCTTGAACAACTTATTTATAAACTAGTGATATATTTTTAACCACTTTTCAATAACTTAACTAGTGTTGATAACTTCTTTGTGTGGTTACAAAAACGAAATACCTTTGGGGCCCCTTTAAGGGCTCAAGATGCAACTAGCCCCAGAAGCAATTATTGTATTATGAAAAAGCATAAAAAGAGCATCAAATGACATTTTCACTTTTATCCTAGCTAAATTATAGTGCCACCTAGAAATTTACCCCATTTTGGTTGCTCTTTATTCTAGTATTTCTTCATTGCTCTTCATTAGTATCTTTCAAGTATTTCTTTGTTCTTCTTGAAATAGGGTGATGCCAGGGCATTCCAACCTCTAGGCACAGGCATACTAGTGCCATATAGAGCTTCATAAACACACTTGGGTATCTGCTAGAGATAGTTCTTTTGATCATTCCAAGAGATTGTAGGGTAGACAACAATACAGATTTTGGATGGGTGTTGAACTTAAGTTGACAATCAACAATGACTCCAAGATCTCTTTCTTCAGAGACTGCAAAAAGGTGGTTACCTTGGAAATGGTACTGCTGATGTGTATTACGATTTTTGAAGTGGATGCCATGGCATGGATCAGCATTGAAAGAGAGGAGTCAAAGTCCCAAGAATGTCCCAGGTCCTTTTGGATAGATTGCAGGTGAGAGGTTGTGGCTGCTTTACCAACAACTTTTGAATTGTCAGCATAATGAGTGAGGAGGTTTGAGAGAACATTGAGTGCATCATTAGTATGTAAGTTGAAGAGACTTGGCCCAAGAATGGTCCCCTGGGGAACACTGCTTGAAACAGTTGTAGATGAGGAGAAATGAGGGACACCTTGAGAGTCCTGAACTCGTACAACTTGTGTTCTTTCTGAAAGGAAACTGTATCTGCTGGACAATAACATCATCAACAGCTGCTGCTTTTTGTTTGGTGATGAGGAATTCATGCCAAACCCTGTCAAATGCTTTTGAGAGGTCCAGGAGCACCATGTTGACAGGTAAATAATTATCCAACTATGATGTAACATACTTGTATGTGTGTATTAGATTAGTATCAATAGATCTTAAAGATCTAAAGCCATGTTGAGTGGAAGTGAGGATGCTGTTAATTTCCAAGTGCTGAATTAGAGCTCTGTTGACAAATCTCTCTAGCACCTTTACAACTGCAGAAGTGATGCTGATAGGACAGTAATTTTCTGCATGATCTTTGGGTTTTCTTTTGTGGATTGGTGTGATGTAGGATGTTTTCCAATCTGACAGTAGTTCTCTGTTTAATAGAGACAACAGGAAGAGTACACAAGGGAGAACTGAGAACAATTCAGCACTCCTTGCAAAGCCTTGGCTGTATCCTATCTGATTCTTTGGATTTATTATCATCAAGTTTATCCAGGCTATTCAAGACCATATCTTTGGTAATTGATAATTTGGCCATTAGATCACATATTAAGTTTGAATATCTACAGGCAGTGAGTGTGTTATGCCATTATGTTTGGGGTCAGAAATGGTGTGATGGTTAAGATTTTTAGCAGAAACATGTTTCCAGAAAGATTTGGGGTTCGCCTTGATATTTATAGCAAGCTTCTTCTCATGTTGAGACTTTAGTTTCCTAACTACATCGGAGGCAAGATTCCAAGCCTTTGCATACCTTTTCCAATTTTCCTGTGTTTTCTCCTTGTTGTACCTTTTCCAGGCGCACCATGGCGCTTTCCTGTTGATTATTCTTTTTGTATCCTTTATGAGGAATGGAAGTGTTTTTGGCTGTTTTTGGTAGATGTCATGGGAGTGCTTTTTTTCAATTGATAGGAGAGAAATATCACTTTTCTTTGGCATTCTGGAAATATAGAGACTGGTTTTTGAACACCCCTATTTTACTACAGCATGATACAATGTGAGGGTAGTAACAAGAGCCCCACCTCTCTAGGTGAAATTTCTACCAATAATTTGCAGCATAAATTAAAAAAGCGGTCTATATTTTGACTAGCAATTGAAAAGAAAAAATTGTATTTAATATTTATGATTTATAGAATAAAGATCAAGTAAAAGAAGTTACGGTTTTAGAATCAGAAGAAAATCAGCTTACTGTTAATATGTGAGTAAAACTGAAACACTGAAAGGATATTTACATCAAAATATGATAATTGATACTTCCAAAAAGAGCTCCTTGTAGGTAAGTCAATAAACTAATAATTTCTAGTATTTGACCTAAAATAATTTTAATAATAACCATATTGATGCATAGCTTAGATTTTTAGCTATTCATTGATATATACAATTGTTCTCTATTCCTCTTTGGTAAGAAGGCATAAGGGTTTTAATTTTACATAATTTTGCTCAATTGGATACTGGTTTCTTACCATAGCCCTTGGCTATGGAATGCACACAACCCAGGTTGGGGTAAATAATGAGTAATTAGTTTAGCAAGCCTAGTCCCCACATAAGGGAACATAATAAAAGAATGGTAAATTTGTCATTAACAGTATAATTTGGCTAAAGTAAAAGTGAATAGCCTGCATTCACTTCCTCCTATGTCCAGACATTTAGAAGAATTGTCCCTCTTTCAAATATCCTTTGGAATAATTTTGGGAGCAATTCTGAAAAACTATTATGTTCATTATTAAAGAAAATACATCTATATATTAAATTTAAGGATATGTTTAGAAAGTACAAATTAAGGTCTACCAGGGAAACATATTCTGAAATAAATGGTGACTCTAGAGCAATTCATTTAACATAAAGCCAAAATATAGCCCATAGATTCAATTAGAGTTTTTTCAAAAATATGCTTCAAAGGTCAATAACTTCTAAAATAGTAATTATTTGGTGTTATGTTCAAAGGCTTGCACAATGGAAACCTTCAGGACCTGAGTTTTCCCTAATGTTGCTGATTGTTTTTTGAAGGAATACTCTATATGCATAAAACAACCAAAAGACCACCTTGAAAAGCTTTTACTTTTGGTGTGAATGAAACTTTCTAGAAAGGAAATGAGAGTAACCATGCTCAATGTCCCACTTACAATGAAATTTTACTAATACCAAGAATTAGCTAGTACTAACTTAAGTCATTCATAATTTGTTTTGGAATTTTTCAGCCAGTCAGTGGTTTCTATGAAAAATATGTTTGGCCTTAATAAGTGCAAGCCAAGTGTTGGTACTAATAAATTATATTCTTGAATCGGCCTCAGGGAAATTGGAAGAAAGTGAAAAAAAACAAAATAAGATTAATTAAATCACCATTGTTGCTGTAGTTCCAACTTTTCAAAAAAAAAAACAAAAAAAAAAAAGGATACTGACAAATAATAAAAAGAACTTATCACTTTCTTTATTTGAATTACAGGGGTGGTGGCTTGACAGATGTCAGCATCTTTATGATGATGCCAAATTTGGAACTTTTGGCTTTAAGTGTCAACAATCTAGAATCTCTGTCAGACCTCAAAGGCTGTCGGAACTTACAAGAACTATACCTTCGAAAAAATAATATCAAGGATCTAAGAGAAGTTTGCCACTTGAAAAATTTGAAGCATTTAAAAAATCTATGGCTTGCTGACAATCCTTGTGCAGAAACCAACAGGTGAGTTAAACAACAGCACCTGAAAGAGAGATTAGTTGGATTTGGCTCAGTTTCAATTTTTTTGTACTTTGTTTTTATAATATATTTGTAAAAATTTTTATAAATATATTATTGGATATGCTATTTTTTTAGCATATTTGTAATAATAAATATGCATTATTCTGTTTTTGGTACAGATAATACTAAAAAAAGAGGATTTTTCAAAGCAATTTTAATTCTGCAGGGGTTTTGTTTTGTTCATATTTTGCTTAAAATTTGGGATAAACTCTTTTGTTGAGCTTTTTTCTTAAGTTTTCTATAATCTAATTTTATATCCTATTCTTTTTTTCTTTGGATCATCCCTCAGTTCATGAGGAAATTGTATTTCAAAAATTTATAAACTTTTAGCATTTAATATATTAAAATCTAAATATGATCTAAATACTTACCATAGAGTTGTTAAGTACAATTAAAACTTAGGGTCTTGGGACCTGTTTTTATTTCTTGTGGCAAATATTTTATTGCCCCATTTTTTTTCTGTTTCTTTCAGTACTATGTAGGCTATGCAGTCTGCCTATATTTATTAAGGTTTTTACTTACAATTGTTTTTCCTTGTCTAAACATTGTCTATGAATATTTATAAATCCTCATAAGTGTTGGTGCTAATTTTCAAAGCATTATTTTCTTCTTGTTTGAAATGCGTTCCCCTCCATGGAATTGGTCATTTCCCATTATAAATACTGAATTTTCAAAATGGAATAAAGATTTAACCCCCATTGCTTTTGTCCAGAAAAAATTTGCAGAACTTAACACAATTACCTATAAAAATCACTTCCAAATATTTGTTAATGGGTCAAAAATAAATGAGTAGGTTGCAAGTGGTGTTTTCCGTCCTCACCTGAAAATTGCAATGGGCGAGAGATTATTTAATAATTTATCTATAATGTCTGCTGAATTAAATGCCATAATCATGGCATTAGAACACCTTAAGCAAAAACAACCTTTGATTGCAAATTCGAATAATATTATCATCTATTCTGACTCTTTATCAAGCCTTGAGTTGCTGGTCTCAGCTCCTCAATATAAGTTGGACATTGACATTTATCATTGTCTCAGTATTATTGATAATCTTGTTTCAAGTGGCATAAAAACTTATTTTCAGAATATTCCTAGCCACTCTGGCATAAGTGGTAATCATCAGGTTGATGAAATAGCTAAAAATGCTATAAATATTGACCAGCCAAGTGGGAGACCAATCCCAATTAGAGATATTTTCCAATGGAGGCTATCAGATATTAATTTTAATAAGATCAATCCTATCCTTTCCCCCTTTCCCAATAAGTATCTTTCTAAAATCTATCATAGAATTCGTTCTGGAACAAATGGACTAAATTTCCTTGCATTCTCATATAAGCTTTCTAATTCAAGTGGTTCAATTCCCCTGTCCCCTCTTTGCAGGCAATGTAATATGAATAATGAAACATTTGACCATTGCCTATTTGAATGTAATATGCTGACGTCAGCACAACATACCTTGCTTTGTAAACTGATAAAAGACTTCAAACACCACAAAATCTCACTATCAGTCAAGAGCTTAGCCAACTATACCTGCACACAGAGCACAGAAATCGATATCTATCATCTTATATTTGAACTCCTTGAGTCAAAAGATCTACTGAAAGATATCTGAGAATATCTAATAAATAAGAGACAACCAAGACAGTAGCTCTGTAGCCCACAGAGTGAAGCAAAAAGAAGAGGGCTAAATAGTACCAACTGAATAAGAATTTGCTTGACCCTAAAAAGGAAACAACTGCTAAATGAAAACCGTGTTTACCTTTTTGACTGAATAACAATTTGGTGTACTTATATCTTCCTTGGATTTCATCACGGCTTTAAAAGGATTTGTGGGAAATTTGCCTAGTTGGCCAATAAAAGTTGAAATTCATCTACTCCTAGCACAGCCATGAGGCCTGTTGACATAGGTGCACTGTTGTTACGACAAACTGAATAACAATTTGGCGTACTTATATCTTCCTTGGATTTCATCACTGCTTTAAAAGGATTTGTGGTAAATTTGCCTAGTTGGCCAATAAAAGTTGAAATTCATCTACTCCTAGCACAGCCATGAGGCCTGTTGACATAGGTGCACTGTTGTTACGACAAACTGAATAACAATTTGGCATACTTATATAATTCTTGGATTTCATCACTGCTTTAAAAGGATTTGTGGGAAATTTGCCTAGTTGGCCAATAAAAGTTGAAATTCATCTACTCCTAGCACAGCCATGAGGCCTGTTGACATAGGTCTACTGTTGTTACGACAAACTGAATAACAATTTGGCGTACTTATATCTTCCTTGGATTTCATCACTGCTTTAAAAGGATTTGTGGGAAATTTGCCTAGTTGGCCAATAAAAGTCGAAATTCATGTACTCCTAGCACAGCCATGAGGCCTGTTGACATAGGTGCACTGTTGTTACGACAAACTGAATAACAATTTGGCGTACTTATATCTTCCTTGGATTTCATCACTGCTTTAAAAGGATTTGTGGGAAATTTGCCTAGTTGGCCAATAAAAGTTGAAATTCATGTACTCCTAGCACAGCCATGAGGCCTGTTGACATAGGTGCACTGTTGTTACGACAAACTGAATAACAATTTGGCGTACTTATATCTTCCTTGGATTTCATCACTGCTTTAAAAGGATTTGTGGGAAATTTGCCTAGTTGGCCAATAAAAGTTGAAATTCATCTACTCCTAGCACAGCCATGAGGCCTGTTGACATAGGTGCACTGTTGTTACAACAAACTGAATAACAATTTGGCGTACTTATATCCTCCTTGGATTTCATCACTGCTTTAAAAGGATTTGTGGGAAATTTGCCTAGTTGGCCAATAAAAGTTGAAATTCATCTACTCCTAGCACAGCCATGAGGCCTGTTGACATAGGTGCACTGTTCTTACAACAAACTGAATAACAATTTGGCGTTCTTATATATTCCTTGGATTTCATCACTGCTTTAATAGGATTTGTGGGAAATTTGCCTAGTTGGCAAATAAAGGTTGGAATTCATCAATTCCTAACAGAGCCATAAGGCGTTTTGTTCTAGGTACATTGTTGTGACAACAAACTCGTCTAATGAATGCACTTAGGATTAAACACATGTATTGTCATTTCTTAGCAATTGCTGTCACCAGCTGTTTTCAATAAATTAAATCCTTTTTATTATATGTTATTTTTTGGAATTTTTTGCGTTAGGTTTTTTCCTTCAATACTAAATAATTTTGGACATATTTCAGTGACTGAATTGGATCCCCTTCTGGTCAGCCAATTGTTGCCACATTTATGCCAAATTTCTGCTTGCATTCGTCGGGCTCAAGCCAAAAAGGGGTGTTGTGTTAATGTTGAAATTGAGTTGCTTCAATTTTTTGTGAAGTTGAACTGTTTTTATTTTCTGTTTGGTGCACACTAAAATATTCTTTTGAATAGTATCATACGACTTCTCTTTTTTTGCCACAAAAATTGAAAATCAACAGGAATCAAAGAAAACGTGTCAGGTTATGCATCCAAGAAATATCACTGAAGGACAAAGTCTAGAGAATGTAGACTCTAACGAACAGGGCTCATAGTTCCTGGCGTCTGAATTCCAAGGCCATTGTATGACTTGTCATATTTGTATGCATTGGTACTGTTTCGAAAAAGGGCAGGTAGATGGGAGAGAAAAGAATGCGGGTAAATTATCCATGTTGACTTGACTGTCGATCACAATTCGTATCCATTGGATTTGTTGAAGTATATATTAGCTAAGAACAAAGGTAACAAAATTAACAAGTAGGGAAATTTAAGTTAGGCTCCTATTATTCCACCAATCATATAGTTTGCTCCACCCCTGTATTTTGGCATAGATAAGTTTTCAGGTTATAAAAAAAATTGAAATTTTCGACCCTTGATAACTCCTTATGGTTATCAACAGATTTCAGATATATTTAGGCACCTGAAGCAACCTGTTACCTTAAGATGTAAGCTTTTAAGCTTCTTAAAATAAGTAATGATACTTTTGTGTGACTTCAGCTTCTCATTATGAAGTTTTATAGACTACAACAATTACAGTGAATAATTACTAGTGACAAGCTTCTTAAAATAAATTATTTTATTATTATTATGTATATTATTATTTTATTATGTATATTATGATTATACATAATATATTATTATATTTAATAATATATTAATTTTATGTATAATAACATATTATATTTAATTAATAACATAATATATTATTATGCATAGTTTATCATAATAATAATGTATATCTTTATTTGTATTTGGCAGTTCCATCCTCATTTTCTAGTTGAAAAATTTGCAAATCTAAATTTTAGATGTACAATAAAATCTTTTACCGTTTTTAGTCACATCTTTTCATCAAACTCTCCTCTTATTGTTTTCACGAATACCGAAAACAATGAAACATTATTTAAAATATCCTGTGCCTACGTTTGTTCCTTTGTTTGGATGAGTGAGGCCCCAACTATTACATTTTTCGGTAGGTCGGAGGGGGGGGGGGTATTAGGCGATTATTTTGTCTTGATATATTTACAAAACCGAAGGAAGAGGTTAAAAAGGAATTTTCTTGTCTCAAATTGGCCCAAATGACTCCTACCTTGATTAAATAGTAATTTTGGATCCTTTCATGTTTTGACTCTTTCCCATATAAACACACCTTCTTATTCCACTTTAAGGGTTTCACCTGTGTATTTTACCATAGAAAATTGTATTGGAGCTCAAATATTTCCCTGCAATAAGAGCAAAAAGCTTAATTTTTCACCTACATTAAATTCATTCATTTTCATTTGCACTTAACTCCAACGATCGATATGTATTGGGACTAGAACACACGTTTTAACCTTATTATTTGTGCTGGCTGTCTTTTTTTAAATATTGTATATCAAACATCTTGCGCGCTATACACTATGAGAATGATTTTTTCCCATGAGTTATATTTTTCATCAGTTTTTTTTCCTTCCACCTGCTCTTACTATGGGACAAGGTAACTCATTCTGTGGAAAAGAGGTTAAGTATGCGATTTTTTGGGAAACAGTTAAAAAAAATCTATCTTATAATGTGTGATACCACACCTATATCACACAAATATAATGTTCAACCAGTGGAAGAGGAATCAAAATAAGGGAAAATTATTATACGGCTTTTATGTTTCAGTGTTTGAAAGGATATTTCGTATCAATTTCCTATGCTCCTCTGCATGCGGAGGGATTATCCCTATGGGGGAATTTGATATCAAGAAAATGAAACTGATTTTCTGTATATTCAAAACAGTTTATGTTTTGATTTTCTAATCCTTTTTGGGTTTTAGTTCTTTGCTATGTGTCTTCCTGATTTTCTTATGGCACTTTTGCTTGCCTTTCTGATCTGGTCAAAACGATAACTATGATGGCAGTTTCTTTTTTCCTTGTGCTCCTTAGGTCAAACTGCAAAGGTTATTTCTTCAGGCTTTCTAAGCAAATGTGAAAATTTTTGGTAAATGACGTCTTCGTAAAAATCTAATAAACTGGCTTAATCCAGAGTTTGCATGTTAAGGATAAACTGTCGGCTAATAAAAAAAATAAAAATGCAATGATCTCTATCCTCCTCCCCCTGGATAATTTTAGAATTATCCTAGAATTTGTTCTAGAATATCCTAGAATTTATCGTAGAATAAAATTCCTAGAATTTGAATTTGTAAAAGGTTATTCAATTGAAGTACATTTTATAAGCTCATCAATTAAATGGAAACAGGAATTTTTCTATGTTCAGTAATTATATATTTAATTGACTTCACAACTATCAGTTCAACGCCCCAACCCTTTGACCATTTGCTAATAGTCATAGACTGTATATTTGGATTTTGCATTGCATTTATCTGCTTAGCATAAAAAAAATCAGTTGTCCCTTTACTTCCGCCCCAAATTTTGATATATGCCACAATATTCCTTAGACTTTATATAGGATTGAAAGACAAAATTATATTAAATAATAAAAATATTAATAAATAATAATAGAAATATAATTATAGCCTATAGGATAGGAAAGCAAAAAATGTCTTGTTTTTAGAGGTTATTATGTATTATAATAACCTCTATCTTATATATAGAGGTTATATAAGGTAATATAGAGGTCCTATATATTATATTATATTTTTATGTAACTTAATCAGTTACATAAAAATAACTGATCAGCCAATCACCTGTGAGAAGAAAGAAAATGTGACAGCAGTCAGAACACGTGATTTTTAAAGCTTATAATTTATTTGAAGCAGTTGGAACTTGATTACATCATATATAGAAATAATAACCGATCTGCAATCGGGAAAAATGATTTTTAAAGCTCATAAATATTTGGATACAATCGGAATTTAATTATGTTATATATTAAAATTTTAACTGATCAACCAATCAGCAGCAAAAAAGTGATTTTCCAAAGCTCACAAGCCGTTGAAGCAGTCGGAACTTGATCATATTACATGAAATGGCGCATTTGTTAAAAAAAATGGCGCATTTTATAGTAAATGGCGCACTTACATTAGCCAACTGATTGATTTTCATTACACAAGTGAAATTAACAGCTTTTCAAGTATGTAGAAATGCAACAGGTACACGGCTGCAATTACCGTCTGACTTTTCAGTTGTATTATAATAAATTTTTAGTTATTCGTGAATCAAATTTGGTAGAACCTGCCATCTTCGTTTGTTGTGTTTTTTTCGTTGTCGTCTTTTTTTTTTTTTTTTAGTTATCGTTTAAGTGTTCTAAGGACTTTACCTCAGCTTCAGGTATTGGATGATGTGCAAGTGCAAAAGCATGAACTTCAAGAAGCTTTTGCTAAGGGCAAGGAGCTGAAATTGCCCGATGAGGACAGTGACGAAAATTCTCCCCCCTCCCAAGCGAAGCCAAATCAAGAGGTAAACCTAAATTGACTAATTTACTGAATTGTTCATTTTTAATGATTTCAACTATTATGCTATTAAGGGATGTATTTTAGAACTATGTTCTTAACATAGGTACTTAAAACATGTATTTGAAGGTACTGCCGTGCAGTGATTATATGACTTCATAATTGATGGACGTGAGGTATAACCTCTTTGTGACAATTGCTTTTAAGTGTATGCTGGTAGTCTATGCGCAAGTACGGGCAGTATTTCTTTTAAGTCATCTATTTGTTCTAAACTGGGAATAAATAAACAAAAACAAGTTTTTCCAGCTCAATGTAAGGAGCGAAGTTAAAACTTTAGACGAACAGAAATTATTCAGTCTATGAGGGATGCCCCTTTCTCAACCCTTGCTCTTTACGCTAATGTCTTAAAGTTGTTTTTAAATAACTCTCATTAAAATTTAGCGGCCTTTGCATTTCTGTTGTCTTGTCGTTCCGTTTTCTGTTAGTTATCGTTTAAGTGTTCTATGGACTTTACCTCAGCTTCCTCAAGTATGGAGCAACATTTAAAATTAAAACAAACATAAATTATTCTGCATACGAGGGGGGCTTCCCCTTCCTCAACCCTGGCTCTTTACGCTAAAGTCTTAAATTTCTTTAAAAGTACTTGTCAGTCAAATTCAACGGCCCTTGTGTTTGAGCAGTCTTTCATAAAAAATTGTAACAAATAGTCAAACTTTAGCGTTAAGAGCGAGGGCTGAAGAAGGAGCAGCTTTTTCATATACAAAATTTTTCTGTTAGTTTTGAGTTTTAACGTTGCTCCTTACTTTCAGTTAAAAAAACTTGTTTTTTTTAATTTAATTTCTGACCGTTTTTCAAATCATGCCAGAAATCCACCCCCCTCTCCCCGTGTAATATTTCCCTTGGGAAATTTCCCCCCGAATTTATCCTCCCTATGGAAAGTATTCCCCATAGAAAATACCCCCCCTCCCTCCAAAAAAAAGTTCTTATGTTTTGCAATAACAAATACTGTATGTGAACAATATGCAAATTACGTAACATATAGCCCTTTCTTTAGAGACTATGGAGGGTCATGTCATCCCCAAAGGCGTAGTTGTTGGATATTTCAACTATGCTGAACAAAATGACAATCTAAAATTTTTTATCGGATATCTTTGGGGGAAAAAGGGGCGTGGGAGGAGGGCTAGTTGCCCTCCAATCTTTTCCTTCACTTGAAAAAGGTACTAGGACTTTTGATTTCCGTCCAAACGAGTCCTTTCTCGATATTCTAGAATCACTTTTTTGATGCGATCCCCCCGAAAAAACAACAACAAAAAAACAAAACAAACTAATTAACAAATGAACACGCATCCGGTAAAAAAAAATGCACAATTTGGCATTTTCTTTTATATATGACCTTGAAACCTTTATAGCAGGGTTCTCTGATAGCCGAATATGTAATTCTCTTGGCTTTTTGGGGCTTTACCCAATTTTTTGAAAATAGGGTAAATTCTATCAGGTTTGTAACTTTTGATGGTTAGCATTAAACTTAATGGATTTTATATATTTAGAATCAGCATGAAAATCTAATTCTTTTGATCCATATATTTTTACCAAAATTCTGTTTCTTAGAGTTTCGGTTACTACTAAGCCGAGTCGCTACTTTCCTACAGTTCGTTCCCACAAACTATTTGACAGTGGAGTACTCAGTATGAATTCTGTTTCATTTAATTGTTTTAATCTAATGCTGGAAAGTGAGACCACATGATATCCGAGTCCCATCATTTTTTAACGAGATCTTCCTTTAGTCTAGTAATTTACTAAATATAGTCTTTTTGGCAAATATTTGAAGCATTCGCTCTTAATTATTTTTCCTGGCGAAAAGAAGTTAGTCATGAAAAAGGCAACCTGAATGGGACGAAAAATTTAACATAAAACCTTTGCTAAAGAGTCTATTATAAAGGAAAATGTTTCAAAAAACTGATAATGTGATCTACTTAAAGCACATATTAAGTGACAGATTAAAATAATTGATTCAGATGAAATGGATTCACAAAAAGTAGATTCTTATTGCGTGCAAGGTGAATCATAGTATACAGTCGTAAACGAAAAAGTGTACTTTACATTTCCAAAATTTTATTGGATAAGAGTAAAAAGGTTCATTTGTGCGAAGATTGGGAGAGTATTTTTAGTGTAAAAAAAATGTATAGAAACATCTCTCCCCCCACCCTCAAGACAAAAGGAGCAGAAATAAAATCAAACAGTACGTGGTAACGAACTGTAAGTAAGGAGCGCTGAAACTCTGAAAAACGGATGTATATATATAAATCCCGAAACTCTGAAACTATGAAACGTAAAACGAACAGAAATTAAAATAAATAATCACACGAAAATCAATATATAGGATACTACTATGCGTGTAAAAATGAATCATAAAATAACTAGAAATTGACTGAATAATCAAGGAAAACTATAGGTTGCATAACACTGAAAAAGCTGACTTGCATAGCTAATTGAATCAAAGCAGAGAAAAAGGAATTTTGAACATTCACAGTAACATATAATATATATATATATATATATATATATATATATATATATATATATATATATATATATATATATATATATATATGGATAATCTTTTACTCTTATCTTTATTGATCTGTTTTTTGTTGACATTATGTTTTTTTTCCTAATTTAGCTAGATATTCCAGAAGAAGTTCAAGTAACGCCTAAGAATGATGCTGCTCGAGTTTTAATTGATGCAGATAATTCTAAAGAAATATTGTTGCAAAGTTCGACTGTTTCGATATCAACAACACAGGTGAGTTCTATCTCTCTCCCCCCCCTGTCTCTTTTTTTCTCTCTCTCCTTCTCCCTCGCTCTCTGTTACCCTCTTCAGGTCCTTTTCTCTTTGCACGTTTCTCTATTCCTCTATTTTTCACTTCACTTCATTTCTACGTTTCTCTATTCCTCGTTGTTTTTTTCATTTGCCTGAATATCTCATGTGTTTTTTGTTAAGATAGCACAATATTTATATCGGAATATCTGATTTTTGGATTGCTAAGAGATGTAAAATAATTCTAAACCATATCTATTTCTATAGCTCTTTTAAAATAGGCGCTGAATTCTTTTTTCGAAGAAGTATGTTGTTCTAAGTTATCGCTTTCAAAATTAAGCTTCCGGGAAGCGGTTTAGTTTCTCAACACCCTATAAGTAGCTCGACAAATATTACGATAGACATTGATAGCGTTGGAATAATCCAGATAATTTTTAAATATCTAGAGTTGAAAGAAGTGCTCTTATGCATATCACCGTATAAAATTAAGGATAATAAGGAATAGTAATTCAAATAAGGACTTATAAAATCTTCTGCTATTCCATAGAAGCTCCACACACCTAGCTGATTTGATCTCTTTAGTGGTTAAAATTCAGAGTTTATTTTAATATTTCAGATTAAGATAATTGAACTTCTTTCTAATAGTTATATTTTATGTGTTAGGCCTAATCCTAATAAAAGACATATCAGGTATATCAAGCTTCTGTCATCTGGGCCTTTATATACCTTGAGAAGTGTTTGAGAATATATGCCTCAGAAGACTCCTGGACATACATTGGTAGGAGAAGGCCACAAATACAGAAGCTCGTCAACGAACTGGTCAGACTCTTATTGCCGATCTCCTGAAGCGAAGGAGATGGACCTATCTTGGTCACGTCCTTTGAATGCCTGAGGACTGACTTCCAAGAACTGTATACGAGTGGCGCCCAGAGAGGAGGCGTAGAAGAGGTCGACCGAAACAACATACCCTGAGACGACAGTACGACCGAGACCTAGGGAGAGCAGAGTTGTCGCCCCGACCGCAATTTGAGGACGTCACTGCCGCAGCTCCTCTCCGAGACGTCTGGCGAGGCTTTGTAGACCCCCTATGTGCCACAATTGACCCTGGAGGAACTAAGGTCTAAGGTAAGGTGTCATCTGAGCCACCTATGGTTTGTGTCTAAATAGCGGGTGGCAAGCCAAGATGGCCAACTAGGATCCAATTAAGATATCCAGCATTCTGAAAATACGGCGCATTGTGAGATATTTTGTAGTTAGTGAAGTTCAAGATGACAAATTTTTTTTGGTAATTTACATGTTATACATGTTTGAAATAATGGCCGCAGCACATAAAAATACGCCATGGAAAAGGAATAATTAATATAAAAATATAGTAATATAGTAATTGTAGTAATAATATATAATAATTATATATATGGTAATGCATAGTATATATATATATATATATATTATATTTTGTGGATACTTAATATATAGTATATTATCATATATATAGTAGTATTGTATATATTAGTTTATAGCATATAGTAAATAAAGTATATAGTAGTATAGTATATAGTAATTAATATAGAAATATGGACAACCATGAACTGTGTTTTCGGTTGTTTGATATCAAAATCTAATACTCCGTCTTATGGTTTCAGATAGTTTGGCAACTAGATTTTGAATGCTGTTACCTAGGTTTAGCCAAAGCATACACTGGGCCTTTATTAGTAGGGTATGTGTAAATTGTGTATATTAGCTAACTTTCACAACTGTCATTTTATGTATTTTTTTTTTAACTATGTTAAAAATATACTTTTTGACCTAATAAAAGGTACAAGTTTTACATTTTAGTATGTGTATCATAAATCGGCCTCATTATTTCAGTCGGATATTTCCAGAGACGCCCAAGAGTCTTTAAAAATCGATTCCATACGCCTGACAAATGATATAACTCCCAAGGAGACATTGCCACAGGTTTCGACCATGTTCATCTCCCCTGGCCAGGTGAGTTGCCTCTCTCTTTACCTATCATATTCTCTGTCACTCTATCATGCGATCTTTCCTTCTTTTTCTCTCTTTATTTTTCTCTACCTCTCTGTCTCTATTTTAATTTCTCTCTCTCTCTCTCTCTCTCTCTCTCTCTCTCTCTCTCTCTCTCTCTCTCTCTCTCTCTCTGTATTCCCCCTTCCTCTCTTTTTTCTCTATTCACTATAAACTCGTGGATATTTAGGGTAATAAAAGTGTTTTTAGGAAAGGGACTGTTAACGGTGACATGTAGGGACATGAGAGAATATGATGGACTCATCCGAATTCTTTAAATGGATATGAATGGGAGGATTGAATTAAATTATTTCGCCAGGGAACTTTTTGAAAAATATTTAGAACTACAATGTTTATTTAAATCCAAACTTTAGCTATAAAATATTAAGAGACTGATCATTCGAACCTACATTTAAATTCTTAACATCAATTTGGGTAGCACAAGATGCTGCGGAAAAGTAAATGCCGTTATGGCAATTATATGCCAACCCCCTCCAAGAAAATTGGGATTAATAGAACATCAGTGCAGTAATCCTTAAGCATACACGAATTTAAATGTCTAGTTTTGTTCTTGGGTAGCATAAGATATCCGGCCTCAGCAAACTAGCATTCTTGGTAATTTTCTGCAGCAAACCATCATTTAGCTACAATAGCGCCACAGTGCCAGTGGGTGCCGGCGATAGTTAGTCCTTTCCCAATTGTCAGAAAGTGTTCATACTAACTCTCTGTTTATGAAGACATACTTCCATTCGATGGTATATTCGACTACATATAAACTATCTGTACAAAGTAATGTTTTTCTTCATTGACTGAATCACATATTTTCTCACCAGATGTTAAGAAGAAGAGCTTGTAAAAGTACCTATTGAGGAGGAGGGGTAGTTTGAAGTATGAAAAAGTGTATTGAGAGGAAATTTTCCAACTTAATTGAATTTTACTTAATGGCAAGATGTCTCTTATCTCATTATGAATTTTTTTACTACTTAACAACTGTTTGTCATCGACGGCTAAATAAACACTGATTTTATTTCAAGAAATCCAGATGAGTTATCTCAGGAGTCGCCTTCATCTCTCGCTCTCAGTTCTTTACTAATTTCAGCCAAAGGTGAGGCACTGAAGATGCCTTGGAGCGTGTTACTGGAGATATTGGTGACGTTTGAAGTTCCACATACCTTACTACCTTACTTTTAATGAAAGGGGGATACACCCTCTGTCCCCCACCCCATCTCTAAGATATAGCTTGGAAGATTGTACCTGTTTGGCTGCTGCATTAGATATGGGTAGGAACTGAAATCTGTTGTGTCAAATGGAATGCAGCTGCTGGTTAAGCGCTTTTGTTGTTTTCTAGAATTTTCAAATTGCAGAAGTAAGCATGGGGAAAACATGGCAAGTGAGTAATTTTTTCCAAAAATATTTGTCTCCTCCTCTTTGTATCACTCAAAATTGTCGATGGCTCGGCTGTTCTGAGTGAACTTAATGTACAAGGGGTATTTACTTCTCATTTCGCAAATGTCAGAAAAAATTGCTACTTTAGTAAGCTCTCGATTTCTAAACCTTATTTAAATTCGTATATTGGTCAAGCATGCTTAAAGTTGACAGCCTCGGAGCAAGTTTCTGAGGCTGATTAATAGGTTTGGTCAATAGACTAGAAGGTTCAGCGTCTTATGATCCTGATTGCATACGCACCAATGTAGTGGTTTTCATTCTTTCTTCAGTTATATCTCCCGTGACGACTTGTAAATTTATCTTTCGAGAAAGGAATTTTTCCCAGGTTACTTAAGCGACCTTGAATGATTGTTTTGATAAAGATGGACCTTGGAGTGATTCAGCTAATTATCTGTATATATCTTTATTGTCTGTTTTAAGCAAACTTTTGGAAAGGCTATGCTTTCCCCTCTGCCTTATTTTAGAAGTAAAGATTTTTTTCGGGATTTTTCGTTTGGCCTCTGAGCAAAGCACTCAACTGAGCATGCTTGTGTTACACTTTTAAATCTCCTCAATTTGCTTTTGATTCTGGTCTGATTTCTGCTGCTACGGTATGTTGAAAACCTTCTGATTCCTTGACCCAACAAATTCTGCTCTTTAAGTTTTCCCATGATGTTATAAGAGGGAATGCTAGTGCATGGTTTGGTTCTGATTCGTCTCGAAGGGTAATTTCCATTGGTTCTTTGCTCGCTGTCTCAGGTTGAGTTTAGAGTCCCACGAGGCTCAGTTTTAGGGCCGTTCTGTTCTTGATTTATGTTAATGATTTAGTTTTTTTTTGCGATTATAAACCAAAAACAAACAGTTTGTTTTCGTCCAGGTCATCCCGAATCTTTCTTGGCCCACAATTATAGATCTACATCAACTGGTGACGGCATTCTGTTTGCCTTTGCTGACAGTACCCTGGGTTCTGGTGTTAGAACGGAGCCCGATATATGCGACTCTATTGCTAATTGCCTGGCAATAAGTATCATTAAGTCAAGCTTCCTGATTTTCTTGCGAATTACTCAGGACTGCCCCCAACTTGTTGAAATTCATCTTTCATGGGGTTCTCTTGGTAGACCTAGTGATTTTAATGTTTTACTCCTGTTATTTTTCTTGATGGGAATCTCTCCTTTGGGTATTATATTAGTTGAATTAAAATAAAGATACCGAGGAATTTCGGAGTTCTTAGAAAGCTCAAACATATTTTCCTGTGTCAATTATAAAAATTTAGCTTTATATTTTAATTCCGCCTCTCGTCTCTGATTGCCCCTTTGTATTAATGCCAACATTTCCCCCCTTGTAATACAACTCTCAAGGGTAAATGGACAAGCAAGGTAACTTATCCTTGAAGCAAGTAGTTCTATTAATAACCTGGCTCTTGATTTGAATTCACTTTATATTGGTTCGTGTTTGTCTTTCGTTCTTCTTCAATTACACCGTGATGTTCCTGCGGCCTTAAAACTGTATCATCTCTTGTCTCTCACCGTTGTTCAAGTTATCTTCGTAATCATGATAATGCTCGGATTATATTCAGTCTTATCAGTCAGATCAGATTTCAAACCGCCAGTCGTCAGCCTGCCTGGAATCCTTTACATGGATTGACTAGAAAGTGTCACTCGTTGGGTTTATTTATAATAATTGTAAAAACATATTTACACCTGGAAAATTAATTTTTATTTGTCTACTTCTATTGTTTTTTATCGCGCGGTTGATGTATTTAATGTTTAATTTTAAATGTCTTATTTTTGATGGATTGATAAAGCCTTAGCTATCTTATTTTCTTCTCATCTTATTGATGTATTTAATGTTTGATTTTAAATGTCTTTTTTATGATGGATTGATAAAGCCTTAGCTATCTTATTTTCTTCTTTTCTTATTCTTATGCTATTCTTATTCTTGTTCTTCTGTTATCTTTTCTTATTCCTGAGATATTGCATCCATGTCCTTTTCACAATGTGAACTATTTTGATTTAGTTCAATTGTAGTACCACTAATGGGCCAGGAAGTTTAAACGTAATACTCTCTGCAGCTCCTGACATGTACAATAGTAGTTCTCTTCAGACTGTTTAGTATTTTCCTTTAAAAAGCTGTTCAAAATTTGCAATGGGTTCACATTCAGCGTACAGATGGACAGCATTAAATATGACTGCTTTGTTATGATGAGCTCGTCAACCTTGACATGCATAGAGTAAACTCACTCGTTTGGCTTGCTGATAGTCCCTGCTAGGCAGTATTTTTGGGGATTTTCGTTGCAGTGACTCTGGATATTGGCAACACCGTGTTGTTTGTAGCTTTACACAGTTTTTCACGGTTTTTTACCTACTGCAATAAATTAGTGACTGTTTTGCATCTTATTAGGTCCGTTCAAAACGTCTTCAAGAACCAGAAGAGCTGAAAAGTCGCCCACAGAATACGATTCCTGACGAAGGTGTGCCCTTGCGAAAATCAAGCTCGCCTTCGAAATCCAAGAATTTACAAATAGCTCAAGTAAGTTTTATTCACTCTTATAATATTTTGGCTTCTTTTCTCTTTGCAATTTTGAAAACTCCTTGGCCTGAGCTCAATATCATGATTTGCACATAAAGCCGTTTGTCTCTAGTAGGACATGTTAAAATTTGGAAAGGAAAATTTATCCACCGATCTTAGAAGATAGGATCTCGTGTATCTGCACTTGATAGTTTCTGGGGTATTAAGTCGAATTCTTTTGGTAGCCTAATAGTGCTGGATTTGACATTTGGTCGAATGGGATTAGCCTCACAGAAGTAAAATTATTTGCCATTACCATACATCCATTTTATACATTTGCCATTATGTTCCATCATATCTGCGAAAACTATCATATCTTCTTTCAAATAGGATTAAATCGTAAGGACTATGAATATTGAGTGACAGTGACTATTGGCAGGTTTTATTCGCAAAATTATCCCCACCTTACTCTCAAACAACCTGTTTTTTTTTCTAACCAAAATGATTCTGGTCTGTTTGTGAAATTAAAAGCTGGTTGATTGAACTTGCGACTGAACAGCTCAATCCTGAGAATGGCTGGAGTATAAATCTGTGTACAACTGTTCATATGTACAACTGATCATTCATGTAATTTCACGAATATTTCAATGGTAACATTAACAATCGTTTCTTCTAAAACGAGCGTTTGTATTTTAGCTCGCTTAATGCATTATCTGCAAGCTTATATTTTTTGTGTCAAACCACGTGCATAGATACCTTTGAGTGTTTTATTGATTGGGTATTTTTGTTATTTATTTTACATCCGTGCTTGTGCTACTGGTGATCAGGCCTTTTCTGGTTCATTCGATCGTTTTTTTTGTATAACCATTCAATTTTGTCATTCTATTTTGGCTCCTTTTGTATTTTGAACATTAGTTCACTTTATATTATTGATGCTATTAGTTTCGTTTGTCTCTGTTTTTTTTTTTTTTTTTTTTTTTTTTTTTTTTTAATATTATTTTAGGATTTGATTTATCTAGCTCCATGTATTTTTTCAGGGTAGAACACTCCATTATTTGCAAGTGTGTTTTCCGTAATTTTTGGGAAAACTGCACAGAAAATATTTTTTGACAATACGTGAGACAAATTTCAGTCTTCCATTGCATCATTGTCCCTGATACTTGTTCTCGCATTCTGTCATTTATTCAAAAGCATAGTTGAGTATAGGTTCGACATTATGGATGGATACAACATCTTTTTTTCCTGTTAGAGAGGATGGGTAAGGATTTAGGATCTTATTAGAAGTAATATTTTATATCCTCTTAAAATATTTTTAAATAATAAAATCATAGGCAGGGCGTATTTTTTAAGCGTATGTTAGGCTTTGATAATAAGTTTAATGGGTTAGTGCTGAAAGAGGATATAGGAATAAAGTGTATGAGACAGAGTAGGTTGATTAGTATGGTTATATATTGAGAAAGGGTTTCATCGATAGATGATAATAGGTTAGTTAAAGAAGCGTTTTTAATGATGTTTCAAGATAGGAGGATGGATTCTTTGCCAAATTAAGTGAAGAATGTATTAGACCGTGCAGGGCTAGGTAATTGCTGGAACGAGGGAAAAGGGATAGGAGGGATGGTAGGGACTGTATCTAGGTTAGTTACTACTAGGCTAGAGTCTCAGGAAGTTCAGGCTTGGCAAGCTGAGAAGGCCACCTCGCCGTCCTTTGGGCTATATGCGGAGGTCGAGGAGAACAGGGGTGAAGAAATTTATTTAAAATTGGGATTGGCTAGAGAAGATTTGAAATGGGTAATGTATGTAAGGGGAAATTTTATGCCTCTTGGAGTACGTAGGAAATATTTAGGGAGGGCTAGATTGAGGAATGGTCCTTACAGTTGTCCTATGTGTGGAAAGATCGATGAGTCTTTGCATCATTGTTTAGGGGAGTTGAGGGAGTTGCGCTTGGAAATATTTGGTAGGGAGGTCGGGGGGAGAGATTGGATTTTGGAAATTTTGAGAAGTAGGACTTACTTAAATATAAATAATATTGGAAAGTTCCTCCGGGTAGGTATGAGGTATCGTGATGATTTTCTTAAATAATCAATTTTAGTGTCTTTTCACTGAATCATTTCGTATGCAAGGACTTATTGCAGAAACTTCGGAAGGGGCTAATTCGATGGGAAACTGAAAGCTATAGTGCCACCACCATCCCCCTCCTAAGTCCTTGGGGCAAGTTGTGTAAGTTATACAAGTCTCCCATTATTTACATGTAGTATCTATTGTTTGGAAAGAGGGGTAGGTTTGATCTTTTACCAAAAAGGCCAAGGGAATTCAGGCAAAGCTTTCATGGAATTTTGAGGGGAGTGTTGAACCAAATCAAAGAACACTATGTGCATTTGGGTTGTCAAAAGGACGCATCTCAGGAATGGCTTAGGGTATTCAGTTGGAACTTTCAGGGAATCCTGAAGGGGATGATCAATTGACAGAAAGGCAATGTGTGCACGCTAGTACTACTACTACTACTACTGCTACTTACACTATTACTACTACTTGGACTAACGGCTTGGAATATGAAGTTGAAAGAACGCTTGAGCGTTGCCTCTGATAAATCTTATATCCTATAGGTTTTTTTTCTCTTTCAGAATCAATATTTGTGAAAAAACATTAAACTTCACAAGTAATATGATGGAAATTCAACTTTATAAGCCCCCTCCCAAGTAGTAACTTAAATTGTTTCAAAAAATCATGATATTCGTTGCCTAACAATCCCCCCCTCAAAATAAAGAAAGACGAGTGAAATCTTATACAAAAGTATTAGTTCTTAATTTCAGAAGGCATAACTTAAACATTCCAAGATACACAAAAAAGTATAGAATGTTTTGTCTCATAATCTTTTTATCTCGACCAACCCAGGCATAAGTTTTATTCTTGTATCTGAAGAATTACTTTGTAAAAGTTGAGCAACTCCAAGTATGACAGATGAATAGACAATTTATTCAATGTGACTAAAAAAAATTCCTTATGTATTTTGCTCACAGACAATCAATTTAGGAAGAAAAAGTAGCAAATCATGCGTACCTGACAAAATCACAGATTGTTCGTTGTTTTTCTTTTAGCTTACCTCATATAATTCTGTAGTGCTGGCACATACCTACACTTGCATTATCATAGTATTTTAGGACTCTTCTCCCTTGCTTGACCAAAAATATGTATTCTAAGCCACTTAACCCGTTGTTCAAATAGTTGCACGAAAAATATGCATTTCTATGCACTTCTATGTCTAATAGGTGCATAATCAAGTAATCTTTGGTTGAATAGTATTTACTGGAATTGGATGCCTAGACCTAAATGCCTGCTTTCTTATGCATTTTAATTATTCCACATTTTTACTTCTTACTTATGCATTTCTCTTATCTTTTCTTATCCTTGTGCCTTATGCATGGAGAAATTCCTTGGCAACTGGGTGACCACATACTTATATCTAGGCAACTGGACAATATCTGGGCAACTGGCAACTGGTTACGGGCAATTTCTTGGCAACTGGATGTCCACATACTTTATATTTCCGTAAAGTGCTTTTAACTATTTTGATTTCTTAGGATATTTCTTCATGGCGTCAAAGCCTAGCAGAGCTTCACCCAGAGCTTCAAGATCAAGAATGTGGTGCTTTGAATGAACAAACTATTGAACGTGTTGCGGAATTGCAAGGATGCGATAGCAGGTACCAGCATGCAAATGCACGTAGTTGTCCTATACAGTATGTTATAGTTCCTTTTGTTTAATTTTTAGCTTTTTATGATTTATTATTATTTTCTTTTGGAACACCATAGGTGTCTATAGCTATTTACTTATTGCTGCATGAGATGTGCTTTTGTATTCGTTTGGCCCCTTCCTCCCCCGCACTATCCTACTAACCAATGAGAAATTCACATTCAATAGTAAATGTATCTTTTGTAAGCATTTGGTGGGACGGCAGCCCTTTCAAGAGGAAATCTAGCTATTCAATTGGCAGATTGGGGTTTTTAGTATGTAGTATTTGTTATGAGTTTTTTTCACCGGTTCTTGAGGGTGGGTGGAATTGGTGGCAAGAAGAGGTGGAAAAGAAATGAATTTTGCTTTGATGTAACCAATTCATTTTCTTACTTTTAAAGTTAAAAAAAAAACAAACTATAAACATGAAATCATTTTTTTAATATAAGAACTGCATGAAATATGTAGGTTTATTCCTAGAAAAGAAAAAATGAAACGGATGGCTGTAAGAAAAGAAGAAAAAAATCTTTTCATTCCAAAAGTTCATTGCGCCTTCTTTTTCTGAGGAAGTAACGTTATTTGATTTCTCTCTCACTTCTAGGTTTTTTTTCCTATCAATTTGGGATTGTTACACTATTCATACAATTTATGTTTCCAATTGAAAAGTAACACATTAAGAGATTGTAGAAAAAAGAGAGCATGAAATTTTGATTTTAGACTTCTTTATAAACTGTGCTCCATAATAAATCCACATCATATTGGTCCCAAATCTTGGAAAGGAAGTTTCTAATTTAATCTTGTAATGTAATAGTACTATAACTGATGATTTATCTTGGGACTGAGCCACCTGAGACCAGCATAGCTGCCTCTGCCTAAGCTGGATAAGATATCGAAAAGCTACTTCTGATGTTACAAAAGCTGGATTGGAATGTCAAGTCAAAAAACGACAAGAACCTAATATAGTTTAGAATTAGGCTTTTTAGGATTTTAGGAAAGTTGGATTGGAGTGTCGTGTCAAAAACGACAAGGGCCCAAATATAACACAGAATTGGATGGGGTGACTCTATCCTTCCCTATTCAAATTAGTGGTGTTCAGTGATCTCCACTAATTAATTTTAGAGGCTGTCAGTGATCTCCATTAGTTAAAATTAGTGGAGCTTTTTAGTCCCGTTTTAGGTAGTTAGGCCAGGAAATCGGCCTGTGGCAAGAACATCTACTTTTGACCAAAGACATAGATTTTTTTTCGCTATAGATAACCATCGTGATCACACCAACCTGCATGATATATCAATATTTTACCATAAACAGCTACATGGATGCCAACAGGTACTATTGTATTTTGAGCGGGATGACCCCAGATTATTTTTGCACTCGTGGAAAAATACTTTATTCAACAGCTTGTCTTTGTTTTGGGAAAAATTGCCACTTAAAAGCCTTTTGCTAACTTAAGAAACTATTGTGTTAACTGAACAGGATTGAAACTCCACGAATAAAACTTCCTGGATTCAATCTAATAAATAAATAACATTCAGGGAAACTGTTCACCAAGTAGCTTCGCCCGTCCGGGACAGGGACTTTTCATAAAGCTAGGGATTTTTGTACTTGATGAGTAGAGGTTTTAGATGGACTAACAGCTTAAATTTTTTGATGAAAATAGGTCCTAATCTTCAAATATTAAAATCTGGCTGAATGTTCAGCTTGAATCCTGGGAGCAACCATATCCCAGGAAAGTAGACTCCAAGCCACATTTGAATTTTTTTTTCTAAGTTGACCTGTCATAGGAGGAGGGATTTTTTTTTTGACAAGACGTATTACAGTAATTTGTATTTTAATCCATTACTGTAAGTTTCAATCATTTCTCACAGCTTTTGGGATTATCAATATGCTGCTGAACTAATATTTCATATTCTTCCTGAAAATTAGTATATTTCTTTCGAATAGCTCAAATTTTGAAAAATCCTTTCTTTTAGTATCCTCTTGAAAAATACTTTCCCCTCCTTTTTAGATTTTGAAAAATATACTTTACCCTCTACCCACACCCCCCAATTTCGTGCATTGACGCTCCTGATTATATGCTTTGCTCGAACTCATATTTGACTATTACAAGGTTTCAATATCTTTTATATTTTTGATCAAACTCAAAAATATGGTAAATGCTCAGTCTCCTCTACTTCCTTGACACCAACGTTGGATGAAATTGTTGATACAAGTAATAATTTAAGCCAATTTGAAAACACTGTCTTTGGAATCTTTCTGATTCTGTACTTAAAATGAACGAAGAGATGGAGAAAGATCTCCTTAATAAGAGAAGGAGAGCAGCCTGCCCCCCAAAAATTATGAATTTACGATCTGACAGTTGCTGTCTTAAGATTTTCTGATAAAGTGCTAGTTCTTTTACTGCAGTGATGAAATTGCCTTTCTTTGCAACGAAATCGCAGGCACGTACTTTTGGTTACGCTTAAGTGTTACAATGCCTTTAAAAAGCTTTTTGTTCCGAATCAATGACCCATGGGTTTCAGTAGTGGTTCTTAATGAATTGGCATGAAAATTCAAACTTGAGTGGTAAAGGGTGAGGGATTGAGGATGGGGTATCTCCCCTTAGGTATTTATTTCTTTTTTTTAAAGTTTTGATGTTGCTCCTTATTTTTAGTTGAAAAAAAATTATTTTTTAAAATTTTAATTTCCGGTCGATTTTCAAATCATGCCCAGGCTTAACCTAAATATGATGTAGGCTACGATGTAGGCGGCCGGCCCATAAACCTCGGATTTCTTGCTGGTAAATTGTATATATCTATAATTATACTTGTTAATTTCCCAATTTTTTCGTTTTCCCAATTAAGAATTAAAATGTGACATTGTAGCTAATTAAAATTTTAGACAAAAAGAGAAAAAGTAATAAAAACAAGCAGATGTATCTGAAACTCTGGGAGACTTCTAAATTACAAGTCTCGAAAATTAAAGAAAACATTAAAAATAATACATTTCACTTACGTTGTATAACCTTTATTTCTAGCAATGCAGCTTTACCTAGACCTCAGTCAAGGCAGCAGCAGCAATTGAGTTCTCAACAGCTTGACTTGTACCATTCAGATTCATACCAGCAAACTACTCAACAATCATCCCAGCGGCAGTATCCTTTGGACGTTCCCTATTATCAGGTACATCTTCTTTAGTTTTAGTCCTTTTGATCATCGGTTCTTGCTGGAACAAAGGTTATCTCGGTGTCAGCTGTAGCTGCAGTTTAGTAATGAACAAACCCATCCAATAGTAACTGAAACAAGTTTATGAAAACGAAATATTTTTAGAAACAAGTTTTGAAGGAACTTGTATAGTGGCATATATTATCCCTGTAAGACGGTTTTGGAAATAATATCTTTCATTTACATACATCATTTTTGTAGACTATTGAAATTGCCCTTTTTAAAAACCTCTTAGCTGGGCTAAAGTGCCCCACCTTGACCAACAAGAAAGTTGTATTCGTGCATTTATGGGAATAACGTGTCTATTGTTTATTTTCTATCAAAGGATAGTCATATCAAACCCGAGGTCATATATAATCATGAGAGGGCTTATTTGAAGGAAATCAAAAGTTCTAGTGCCTTTTTAAGTCATAAAATAGATTGCGCCACATTAAAGTTCTGTTTTCTGATATATAATTTTTTTTCTGGCCAATTAGGACTAAAAATTTTAGATAGCAATTCTGAAATCGACAGTGTATAAAAAACTGCATTTATCCTCATCCAAAGCTTTCCGGGGGGGGGGGATTGCTAATATCAGGATGGGGGAGATAGAAATAGTAAAATGTGTAACTTTATTTAATACTAATTTGGTCCTCGTTTTGAAATCAGTCTTTTGTTTGCTTAAAATATGATGTTTAAGTTTTCCATTCCCATTTAAGCATTGCAGGAGTCGAATTCACTTAGTATTTTGTTTTATGGTTTGAAGCTTCAGGTTCATTAGAATATTTTTTCGCAATAAGAATCTCTACGAAACAATTTATGGAAATTAATTGGTGGATCCAATATTAAATATTTAGAAATTAACTTGACTAAGAAAAAAGGAAACATTTACTTAAGCTCATTCTCCCTCTTCCAACGTCAATAATTTGTGGATTTTTCCTCCAAAAGGGGATTGGTGTATTCGTATATTATATTAATTTAACAACCAGTATTCATTTCTCTGTTGCTTGTTTTTTTGCGTATGCTCGACTTGGCTTTTGAGGCACAGTCAACGCTAATTGTGAACAATATTCGAATAAATTATTGTCAAAAGTTATGGAATAACGTCTTGCATTATATTTAATCTACCAAATTTTAATTAGCCACCTAATTCAAATTATTTGATTGATTTAGTCTTTTTTTCAGTATCATTCTATCCCCCGACCAAATTTATACTTAAGTGAGATTGAAAGTGAGTGAGTGAGTGAGTGAGTGAGGGAGGGAGTGAGTGAGTGAGTGAGTGAGAGAGTGAAAGAGAGAGAGAGAGTGAGAGAGAGAGAGTGAGAGAGAGAGAGAGAAACTATTGGTGTGAAGACTTCTATGAGCGGAAAAAAGAAGAAGTCAACCAAACAGCTAAAAAGTAAATTCAAAAAAAATGTGGGAATTTTGTTCAAGTTTTTGCTCATTTTTGTTCGAAGCTTTGTTCATTTTTGCCTTCAGAAAAAATCATTTATTTTAGTCAGACGCTTATGTCTTATTTTGTTTTTCAAGGGGGAGATAACTATTTGTTAAATCAGTTGAGTTGTGTAAACATGGTGAGAGGTTCTAAAAAAAATCCTAGAACTCGGCATATTTTAACGGTAAATGGTATGACTCTGTGAACCTATCAGGTTCGAGCCTAATTAAGGTCTTAATTCAATAATGGACTGAAAAAAGAATGGGAGAGCCGGAAAGCTTGTCATCATGATCGAATTATATGTTTTGTGGCTCTACGTTCTTTTTCGTTTTCTTCGCCTTTTAATCCTTGGATAAGAGCTTGTTCTTTTCCAGAGACCTCTCATGTATGAATATGAAAGCCCAAATGGTCGCTTTGGCGAAACAGTCAACCAAAATACATTTAGTTCTCCTCGGAGCAGACTGAGTAATAGGTCAAGTTGGGCAGAGGGCCAGCATTTCTCTCCATCCTCAGTGACGGTAAGAACAGTAGCTTCATCTTCTAATTTTACAGTATAAAGGTAGACTAAAAGAAAAATAAGGCAAGATAACCCGTAGTTTTCATGAGGTTAAGTGCATGGACTGAGAGAGAGAGAGAGAGAGAGAGAGAGAGAGAGAGAGAGAGAGAGAGAGAGAGAGAGAGAGAGAGAGAGAGAGAGAGAGAGAGAGAGAGAGAGAGAGAGAGAGAGAGAGAGAGAGAGAGAGAGAGAGAGAGAGAGAGAGAGAGAGAGAGAGAGAGAGAGAGAGAGAGAGAGAGAGAGAGAGAGAGAGAGAGAGAGAGAGAGAGAGAGAGAGAGAGAGAGAGAGAGAGAGAGAGAGAGAGAGAGAGAGAGAGAGAGAGAGAGAGAGAGAGAGAGAGAGAGAGAGAGAGAGAGAGAGAGAGAGAGAGAGAGAGAGAGAGAGAGAGAGAGAGAGAGAGAGAGAGAGAGAGAGAGAGAGAGAGAGAGAGAGAGAGAGAGAGAGAGAGAGAGAGAGAGAGAGAGAGAGAGAGAGAGAGAGAGAGAGAGAGAGAGAGAAAGAGAGAGAGAGAGAGAGAGAGAGAGAGAGAGAGAGAGAGAGAGAGAGAGAGAGAGAGAGAGAGAGAGAGAGAGAGAGAGAGAGAGAAATATAAGTTGGATGAAGAAGAACGGGAAAGAAGGAATTATAAGAAAGCTCAGGAGACAAACGTTTATTCTGCACTAGGGATAGTTAATTTCTTTCGCCGCTGCCCATACTGGACGTTCTAATTAGTCTTAGTATTTTGTGTATTCCTTTTTCTTTTAGTGAATAATTCTATTTTTTGATATTTAATAAGTATATGATATTTTCTATAAAACGTAAAAAACAGTTTAGAAGTCAAACAATATCCCCAAGCATTATGAGGATATTGTATTATCCCATTATGCCGCTGCAAGCAACATCTATGCAAGCAGCACTCCGCGTAAACTCTTGAGCTGTGATTTCTAAAAGCATTAAAAAACATAAATACGTATATACACGCCTTTGTTACTTTATATGTTTTTCCACTGAGGAGATTTGGAATATTTGAATTTTTCTTCTTTTACTTGTGAATCCTCCGGTTTGGTTTTTGCCATTAGAAACAAAAATTTTTGCCCATTTCTTAGTTAAATTTTACCTGTCATATATATCTTCCCCTATCTTTCTGCCACAGTAGACAGAATATACCAGTAAGCTTATCGCAGATCATTTCTGGTCTTCATGATCAAAAAGCTCCTCCCACTTATTTCTGCATTAGCTTGTTTCTGCATTAGCCTTATTTCCGTTTGTTTCAATGCACTTTGATGGAAACAGTCGGAAATAGACTAACCTATATTCCCGCTAATCTGACTTCGCCTATGTTTATATCATCAAAAACTTTCTCCGGAGCACTCGCACCCCGGTCAGGGTTTTTATAATGGGTGAGATAGAGAATGAGCATACTGGATAATATATGAACTGTGCTTTCTGCGAACAATACAGCTGAAAATCTGTTAGTATTGCTGTTAATCCCCATTTTACACCTCCAACTTTTTACAGAGGTGTAAGAAATAAAAATAGTAACGAAATTCATTTTATCCACGTCGGTTAATATTTCTGTTAATATTCCAAACGAAAAAAAGTATTTTTAAACATAGAAATAGTGGTTTGTTACTCAGAAAACAAATCATTTAGAATTAATATTTTTGTTCCAAAGGAACCTAAGGACAAAAATTATTTGAATGATTATGGGCTGTATCGATTCATGTGTTTGACTTGATATGTGTCATCAAAGACTGTTTGGCTTGATTGATGTGAAACTTTTCTTGAAAATTGACTGGACCTAGGAAATCTCAACGAGGAGAATGCATTATTTAGAAAACGGCGATTACATCTATACTTAGCTTCAAGAACTCGAAGCTATACTTGGCTTCAGCTGCGAAATTTTCAGACTCTTAAAACTGTTATGTTATTGTTATTGCCCTCTTGTTTACCGAAAGAAATAACGACTGTATGGGCCATCACTATCATAAAGAATATTCTAACAAAGCAAAATTTTCCGACAATATCGCTTTTGCACGAAAATGTTTATGACGATTGTGTTTTCCTTCTTTGATTTTTTTCCCTGCAATATAGTAAATTTCAGTCTAGTGAAGGGACAACCCTGCTCAAAAGGGGGGAGTTCTCTTTTTTTTTTTTTTTAACTTGGTTTATTTAATTCCCAACAATTTTTGGATCGTGAATTGCACGAAGCTCTCTTCTTCTAGTCGTATTTTATTTAGTTTTCAGCAAATTCCAGTTTATCCCTTAACATTTAAATTCCTAGTTTAGGTAGAAATGAATATATAGAAAATATTACAGCTTACGTTAACAGTTTAACTCCCTATAGACTGACTTCAGACAGAAAGCATGGGTATTTACAGATCACGGACAAAAAGATGTGGATACCCGAATTCATATTTAAAAGAAGACAAATACGAACTGAAAAGAAAAGGACGGTAATATAAAACTATAGTCAAGTTGGAGAGAAAGGAAAGTCTAAAAGTGAAAGTGATGAAATAAAAGAAAGGCTATAATTTTTTTTTATTGTAAACTCCATAAACTATAATAAAACGTTTGGTACATTTTAGTCTGTTTTTTTTTTTATTTATATTTGTTCTGTTCACATACAGCATATATTCGATCTAGTCGATATAACTTTTAATCTGTCAATTCCATGGTTTTGTTCTTTTTGCGAAATGTTGCATGCTTCTGTAGCTGAGTATGCTAACTAAAATGCAACGACATTTGTCCCAATAATAAATTCTAGGGCCAGTTCTGCAGAAATCTGAACTGGGAGCGAACTGGGACCAGTTCAGCAGAAATCTGAACTCAGCAGATATATTCTATGTTGGTCCTTACTTTTTCTTTGTCTCTTAGCTTTCTGAGACTGTGATAAAAAAAGAGAAATTACTACCCTATTTTAGCGTTAAGATTTTATTAATACTTTTTTTTATAGATGGACAACTGGGAGCGGAACGAGCAGTCGCCATATGATCGCTGTCCACCAAGATATCAAATGCCACATGACCTTCGCTTTGTCAATTTACCACCAAGAAAACAATATACAACGAAAAGAGTGAGCAACATTGTTATTTATTTAATTATGTCTTTACTTATTGAAGGGTAGCACCTTTATTTTTCCTATACTGAACAATGTTCTCTTGTGATCCTTGATTTGCTACTAAAGTTTCACAGTTTTATTATCGTTCAATTCACATAATGCGTGTAAGACATCGTAATGACGACTCATAAGATTTTTTTTAACTATGGCGCTTCATTCGGCACTTATTATATATCAACAATTGAAATTAATCATTTTTTTACAATTCTGAGAAAGGTTAAGCCAGCTTTGCCTCTCACTGAGATTATTTGTCTGGGCTGTACTCCAATTAGCCATGGCTCTCAAGTCTTTCATCACTTCCACCAAGTTGATCTTAATTCAAAAATCAAAGGACTCGCTCACCCTTCCAGTATGTAGAGAACAAAAAAAATAACACATGATTAATTTTCCATAAAAAAAATTTTGGTCGCTAAAGACTTGGATCCTTGTGTAAAATGTTGTACTCGAAGTTATAATTTTAATAAGATACTGCAACCTTATATGCTCCAAGGACCCTGTTTTTACCTGAAATTTTTATATGGTACCGAAAAATCGATTTGGATTTTTAAATTAAACGCTTTATTATTATGCTTCACAAGACCATATCCATACCAAGTTGTTACAAGGCTTGAACTCCCTCACTTATCCCCTCACTCCTTTTGGTATGTAGAAAAAAATAACATAGCTAAAAATAAAATAACATAGCTAATAGAAAAAAAAACATAGCTAAAAATAACATAGCTAATAGAAAAAATAACATAGCAAAAATAATATAGCTAGAAATAACATAGCTAAAAATAAAATAACATATGAAATAACATAGCTAATAGAATAAAATAACATAACTAATAGAAAAAAATAACATAGCTAAAAATAAAATAACATAGTTAATAGAAAAAAATAACATAGCTTAAAATAAAATAACATAGTTAATAGAAAAAAATAACAGAGCTAAAAATAAAATAACATAGTTAATAGAAAAAAATAACATAGCTTAAAATAAAATAACATAGTTGATAGAAAAAAATAACATAGCTTAAAATAAAATAACATAGTTAATAGAAAAAAATAACATAGCTTAAAATAAAATAACATAGTTAATAGAAAAAAATAACATAGCTAAAAATAACCAAGCTACAATAATGTAGCTTGGGAACACGTAAACTTTTTTGATATTAGCTCGGAAACAGAATTCGTTTTGTACCACAATTTTTAACGATGTTTTTAAAGGATGTTTCTTGTTTGAAAACAAAAATGGATTGGGGATTTGTTTTAGAAAGACACTTTTAATCACTTAAAAACATTTCTAATTACGCTTGTTTTGCTGAATGTATAATTAGATTGTTTAGTCCTGATGTTTTGCTTACCAATTTCTCTTCTTTTAATTTTGATATATATATATATATATATATATATATATATATATATATATATATATATATATATATATATATATATATATAAATATATATATATATATATATATATATATATATATATATATATATATATATATATATATATATATATATATATATATATATATATATATATATATATATATATATATATATATATATATATATATATATATATATATATATATATATATATATATATATATATATATATATATATATATATATATATATATTTATTTTTATATTTATTTATGTTGGTATAATTACCCTCATATAATTACTTACAATTACCCTCATATAATTACTATCGTAATGAAGACCTTTTCCTCAGCTAGAGGTGAGCGGAGAGTCATTGAGGATCTTATCAGTTGCTAAAAATTTGGGAATGGCAATCTTTGGCATCAGTTTGTCTGTTATCTTATGTTGTATACTCTAAAAAAGTATTATTAAACATAGAAATAGTGGTTTGTTACTCATAAAAAAAAATCATCTAGAGTTACTTAGAATTTATGCCGTCTACCGTACCACCTTTTGAATCACTGTTACTGCTTTGCAATCCAGATCTCTCTGTGTTTAAACTTCTTATTTCCTTCTTTATGTCAACTAAGGCTCTCCATACTCTGATTCATGTTATTGGCAAAACATGCTCAGACTTTCTATTCTGCTTTCGCGTTATTCAAGCTGGAACAAGCTGGAATTCAGTAGTATATTCTGAGATCTGATTGAATCTAACTTTAAATTGAATTATTGAAGGCCATGAAAAAATTCTACAATTTTTTCGTCTAAATTTATTTTCTCTGTTCGAAATTTAGGCTATCACTCTGATTATTTTAGACTTTTTTGGTTTCATTTGTTAAAATGTTAAATCTCTCTAAAATCACTTGAACAGATCAAAATGACGTGATTCATTCTTGGCTTCTCGTTTTTTTTTATTTTGAATCTGCAGCGGTCTTCCATTATGCGCCTTCCGATTACAACAGAACAACTGACCCTTCGTGTGAGGTAGGATGTAACATTGATAATTTTTATTAGGATGTATTCTGAAAATGGGAATTTTTTTTCTTTAACATGCAAACGATCTGCAGTAGATAATATTCATCAACCATTTTCTAAATCAATTTTTTTGCGTTCTATATTTACATAGTGCATTTAATATAAAAATTTTATTTTAAATATTTATTTTTAAAAGACAATATTTCTCATTGTATTGTGAACCCCGATTCATGCTCTAAATGGCTTAAAGTCGACAGCAATAATTGAAATACATACTTCTGTTGCTACATATTTTTGCAAGGATTTCTTTTGTTAGGAACAAGACAAGGGAAAGTTGTGTGGTATGAAAGAATATTAAACTTGATAAAATGTAAAATTCAACAAATATTTGCGTTATCCTATGACAAGTGATTAGACTGTTCTGCTATTAAGGTTTTGCTATGTTCTGTTACTGTTCTGCTATGTTCTGAAATGTTCGAAAAGCGAATGCGACAATAATGTTTGTTTGTTGTCTTTATAGGCATCGAACACACTAACAGCAGCGAGATACCTAGTAAAGGATATGACCTTGGCTGAGTTAGATCACTTAGAAATGGATATAATGGAAAGGAGAGACGAACTACTTAGCTCTTTAAGTTAATCTAATTATTTTAATTTGAAAAAAGGTATATGTTTTATTGAAATCAGGCACGTACGCAGGAATTTGTTTCGGGGGGGGGGCCAATTTGTTTCGGGGGGGGGGGGGGCAAATCCTTCAAACCCATTATTCTGTGAGAAAAATCAGAAAATTATGGGAAAATGAAAAAAATCGTGAGATTTCGGGGGGGCCCGGGCCCGGAGGCCCCCCTGCGTACGTCACTGATTGAAATGGTGTTTTTTGTGTGTCTTATGTTAATGCTATTGTGATTTCGTATTCTGAAGCTGTCATCAAAGACCGACAATAAAGACGAAAAAAAAGATAAATGACTTAGGAAGTTCCCGTAAAAAAAAGTTGGTTTAGAATTGTTTTTCTTTCTAATATACCTTTGCATCATTAAGATTGATATCATTGTTTTTGTAGAATTTCAGTTTCAACGAACATATAAATGTGTCATCAACTTGAATATCAAAATGTGTCTTTTAACATAAAAATAAGTTCCGGATCAAGTCCGTATCCAAGGGGGGGGGGGGGGTACTGGGTTTGAACCCCCTCAAAATTTTTGTCCGACTCAAAACATAACAAATTTTCAATGTGTTTAAAAAAAAATGGTCCTTCGCCGCTGGAACAAAAATCCTCAATACGCACTTGTTCCAGATACCAGCTTTTATTCACATTATAAAATACTAACTGTCGCATCACCATGAATCAAATGTAATTAGTTTAATTACATTTGAGGAATAAGTTTAAGTTTTAACCACTGAACCGAACTATTTTACAGAACCATATGTAATTTTATATGAACTATATATAACTATATGAACCGAACTATATGTAATATTGAAGTGTGTAAGACAACTGATCAAATTTAAGAGTTGTCCATTTTAACAATGATTTAAATTGAACGGGGAAGATTTTTGAAAATATTCGTTGTGAATATTTCACTGCTCCGTTGTTTTAGTCTTTATTGGACAAATGTCCTGATTATTATGCAGACCTTTTTGCGAAACAAAATGTTTTATAAAAATGCGAAGAAAAAAAGGACTTCGTTAAGCATGATGCCAAAGTATTTAAAAATTACGAAATTGAATAAGTTTTGACAGTTATGTGCAATTTACCTTTAAAGGAGCTGTCCTGGGATCTTGTATATAGGATAGAATAATAATAAAAAAAAAAATACAGGCTATTTAACACTAAGAATGGGAAAACATTTCGTAGACACAACGGAAAATAAATACGGTTACTAGTTTCGAACCCTTTTTTTTTTAATTAAGATTTTAGATTTGAACCCTTTTTTTAGATCTGACTTTTTTTAGATTCCCAATTCTGGAATTAAAGTTTTAGGTACATATGTAGATTTAAAATTTACAATTCAAGATTCTGATTTGATCTTTTCATACGATTAAAAGGTTTCTAGGTGCTCGGGTGGGGGGGGGGGGGGGGTATTCACCTCTTTCTCATCTTTCATTCTCTCAATTATTGTCTATTGCTCATTTTTGCTCCCTTTTGAATTCATTTAACATTTGTAAGTCTAGTGAATACGATGCTAGCAATAAAGTTATTTCATTAGGATCTTCATCATTGAGCTATACTATGTTGTTTCCAAGTCGTGGGATAAGGGATAGATTATGAAAACAATAAAAATACAAGGAGTTTTAGAATCCCGAAATTCAGGAACCGTGGAAATTACTATCCTTTAAATAGTTTTTTTTTTTGTAGTAAAAATACAAATTATTGATTTTACAACCCCTACCCTGTTAAAAAATTGAAGAGGTAGGGTTTTTTTGTGAATCATTTTCATTCTTAAAGCACTGTTATACGAACTAATAAACTTCATTGTATAAATTCGAGTTGATGGGCGGATTAATAGCCCTTCTTCACATTTAAGAAAGCAGGGAAGATGTTTCTTCAGAATCCTCATATTTGAGTTAGATGGCGTTGCTTCCACATCATGGAACAAGGAATAAATTGTAAAGACATCAAAGAATACAAGGATTTCTAGAATCTTAAACTTCGATTCATCATCTAAGTGATTTCATTGAAAAGAAAAATTTTCAATGAGTATTCTGAAGTATAGATTGCTGTTTCTGGCTGGAAATCCCCTGTTAATATCCGAAAAAGGGAAATAATCTTAGCGTTTGAGTTATATTAGAGCAAGGTTCAATATTTATATTTAAATTGAGCATATAGAAAACCATGATAAATAAACAAGGTATAGAAGGTATAGATACAACTATACCGTGTTGTATAGTTGTATAGATACAACTATAAAAGGTATAGAAGCTATAGATACAACTCCAAAACTTGAGATCATAAAAATCCTTGGGTTAGGAATTTCTTCTGCCTTGTAAACCACAAGATCTGCGATCTTATTATATTTAATTTCATATGGCTACGAATGTGGAGAAGTTCAATAGAATTCTTACAAATAACTTTATCGTATCCCCTTAAGGATGTGATCATCAATAATGTAATTTATTTATTTTTAATAGATGAATTGAACAGAGGGAATGTGAGAAAATTTAGATGTTCGTTTAAGGAGTGTCAAGATCTGTTGGAGCATCTAATTTAAGGGGAGAAGGGGGCAAAAATACTTAGCCTCAGGTCGAGGACGTATGTAGACGCACCAACTTGCTACTTCACTAACTAATAGTCTAAACCGGAGTCTTATTTTCTTAATTCACTTGCCCTTTTGTAGTCCAATAGCAATATAGATTCCAGTATTTTACAGTACCCCAAAATATAAATGAATGTGTCTATTCTCGTCCTAATATGTCCTTTACAAATATGAATTACTGTTTTTGGAGTAGTGGCCCATTTAAATTTGGCCAGCTGTTTTAGTAGAATCATCTTATGGAAGATTTAGTGGGACTACTTGTTATTCAGAACGACTCTTACTTTTCAGCTTTTTATTATAATACTTGATTTGCATTTGTGTTTACATCTAGTAAGCATGTTTGCTTGGGTTTTAGTAGAGGGAGCTGATAAACCCTGAAATACTTAAGAGCCACGAGATAGAATATCTGGTAACCCATTTTAAGGAATCCTTCTGATGTCCTAACGAGTTCTTTACTTGTGAGCTCTGCGCAACCTGTTTCAGATTTTTCGAACGAGTTTTCTTTGGCAATGCAATTTTGGTTTTATTCTGGCGTATTCTTGAGAATTGCCTTTATTTTGTATTCTATGGTGTTTTGACTTGTTTCTTCCGCACAAAAATTTTATAGATGGCTCCTGAAAAGTCTGTATAATCATTCCTGTTAATGTTAGGTTAAACAAACTTTTAGGTTTGCCGAAACTTTTTCACTGCTCTTAAGCTTTCTAGTACTTTGACTATTATGTCTTGTTCAGGAGCAAAGTCCTGAAAAAATATACTCTGATTTTTTTCTAGCTTTCCATCAATAAAAATAATTTTCATTTTTAGAATTGAAATTCTTCTCCGCGTGCTTTTACGTATAATTTTCTAGATAAAAAGAAACTGCATCGATAGTTAATGTCTTTTTCTTTATGTTCTCACAGAACAAAAACAACGTTGATTCAGCGCTCTTCATGTGCTTACATCCGTGTATTCTTGTTTTTATAGGTGTTAAATCATGCAAATAATATAAAAAGTTATATGGAAAATTGTAAAAATTTCGGTCTTTTTTTCGAATGTCTTTTTCGAATTGTCAACTGCATTCTTGCTTGACGGACACAAATAATGTACCCTTGTTTTAAGGATATGCTCCTACAGTATTCTTCTATTCCAGGGTTGACTGAAATTCGGTCCTTTAGTTTACCTATGTTGTTTCCCTTTTCTTTCCTTTGAACAATGATATTATTTTTTTCTTCTTTTGTATTTTAGTGCATGATCTGCCTTTGCAATGTGTCTCAATTTAATATGTGAATGTACTGAATGATATGTTTGTGGTCTGTTAAAGACATTTGAAGACAAAATAATGAAAAATCATGGTGGTGGAAAAATTGTGAAGAAATGGATCAAATTTTCAGTTATGAATTTAGTGCACAGGGAAGCCAAGAAGGGGCGAAAATTTCCTATTGTCTTCTGTATTTTTGAAGAGTACAGAAAACCGAACCGAGAAAAAAAAATTGAAGAAAAAAAATTCGTACCCAGCAAAAACCATAGAAAGATAGATATAGATAGATTTATTGCAATAAAAGCCGCTTTGGGCCATGGCAAAAAAATGGAAAATCACACAAAATAATAGCACATATTGTTGATTGTAAAAGTCGAAATAGAAGTGCTACTTTATTTATTTATTTTTATGTTTTTATTTCTCGCTGACCATAGGCTTATAATAATTCTTTGACTGATGGGCATAATTTATATTTTCCATTTGTGTTTCACCTAGCCTGTGTTCTGCTGCTGAAATTAGTTCAACTATTTTATAGTCTAAAAAAATCGAAGAAAAAAGACTTACTTTTAGAAAATATCTCATTAGATTGGAAGAAACTTGAAATATAAATTAAAATTTATTTGTAAATAAACTGTTATTATCTTAATTTAACTTATTTCGAATTCTTGGCGCATTGTCTGTTGAGTTAGTTGTTTTGGATTTTTATTCGTTCTAGTGCTAAGGTTTCCATTACGTTTAGTTTTCTGTTTTCTTCGGTATTGTTATTGATTATGTGAAATGACTCATTTTTAACTCTTTTTTTTCAGAGAATTTGGTTTTTAATGTATTGAAATTGAAAATATAACATTTTCTCCGACTAATTTTGTTTTATCTTTCTGAACTTAAGTCCAAGCATAAAAGCAATGCTGTTTTAACAGCCGTAAGGAACTTAACTTAATCTTGTGAATGTTTGATTTTTCTTTAATGTCATAAACTATACCCTTTGGTCATAGTAATCCATTAGGTGGTATTTACCTGTTTTTAATGCGAAAATAAGAAGCAAAGGCAAGCTAAGATAACATATAGTAAGCGGCTATTATTGTAATTAAAAATTACCGTAAAATGAAAACTCGGTAAGTAAAATTTGTAAAATAAGGTAAAATTGGTAAAAATAAGGTAAATAGCGTAAAATATGGTACTCCTAGGAAATAGGTAAAATTGGTGTTTTAGAGTTGCCCTCTAGCTACAAGGACAAATTGAGCATTTCTTTTTTATGCATCACTTTCAGCTTTTAATGAAATTTTTTAATGATTCTGATTTTCCTGGGCTTAACAAAGGTAATATCCCTTCATCTAGAGTTTCATCAAATTAATTAACAGCCTAGTTTATCCCTTTGGTAATCTTGTGCCTAGGGTTATACCTCAGTATTAGGATAGTATGAAAAATATCGATGTTATTTTTCATGTATTGGTAAAAGCACCAAACACAGTTAATCAAAGTGTTTTGTAACACTTTGATTAACTAAGCACTGGATCATAATAACAGAACATTCAGTCACTTTCATTGTCATCAAGACCGTCTACAACGTGGTAAGTCTAGTCAAGACCGTGGTAAGTCTAGCTCCTCTCCTTCAGACTCAGATTCTGATTTAGGTGACTGCCTGTTCCAAAGCCCCTCCAGACGAAAGTCTTGGATACGGCCCTGAGGATTATGTATCATTTTTTGTCTCCAATTTCCTGTCGTCTCTTTCTTAGAACTAATTATATGTCTATGGAAGATTCCTTCAAAGCAACTGCTGAAACACAAGGATCATTAAACTAGAATAAGAATTTCTTAAAGGCACTTAAGTCCGTAACAACTCATTCGGTACCAAACGGTTGAAAATCAGGCTAAATCATAGAAAAGGGCGCTAGAACTTTCGATTTCCAATTGACTGAGCCCCCTCCAAGTTTATTCGCCCATCCCTTACACATAAAGTGCCTCTAGGATAAAATAAATGAACAAATATCAATACATTGAACCCTTTGAGGTCTTTACTATAGGTAACGGTATACGATTGCCTCTGACTTCAAAAGAAGAGTAGAAATTACAATTTCCCTTCTTATGACGATCCGGAATTTTTCAAGGGTAAAATAGGGGGGATTCGATCCCTGGCGTGGTCGGATATTTAGTTTGAGACGGGGGGGGGGGGAGGTCAGTGGTGTGATTCAGTAAGCTCAGTCAAAGGCGACCCAGCTCTAAATAAGTACCTGGAGGAATCTGGGGAAGATAAGCAGGAGGGGTTTGCGGAAGCACAGGATGGCTGGCCGCCACCACCCAATTGCAACTCCTGGCTGAAGGGCCACGAAACGGAGATCAGCACCGCCGGTTTGGGCCTGGAGCCTCTAGTGCCGTTATACTTACTTGCTAATGCATTCTGTCACCTGTCACTTGTCTTTGCGGCTATGAAACCGGTTTTCTCGGATGTTACATTCAGGAAAAAAACTTGAGTGTGTTCTGGCTAATTAACAAGTACAGATAATTCTGCCAGTCTTTCAATTAATCTAGCTTGGTTTTTTGGTTTGTTGGATTCAGTATTTCTTCTGCTCTGTTAGATTTACGTCAAAAAATTAGTTTTCCTTCTTTTTTTTAGCACTAAATACGGCTGGGCGGAAGTCTCTGACAAAATATATACTTCTGTCATTTTCGTTTCTTTTCTGTCCACTGGCTGACATTACCCTCTTTTTCACGGCTGTTATTTTTTTGTCTTCTTCGTCATATGTCAATCCAGCTTGCAGCTCTTTCTGTCTTTACCAGCTCACAGAACTAATATAATTTATTTTAGCTAATATTTCATCATTTCTAAATTATAATTACCTGTAAAATAATCTATAATACACTTTATTGTTTTGATAAAAAGAGATTGAAGTCACACAGACGACCTTTTAATACAGCTGACGTAATAATAAAAAGCTGTTGGATATTTCAACTAGTATGCAAGGGTTCTGAAATACCACAGCCATTTCGTTTCTATCAGATTTCTACTTCTCTTGACGAATAACGAAGAAGACCAGCGTCCAGCCAGCGACTTGCAAAGTTTCCAGCTCATGAATAGGCCCAAATCTGATGTAAATCAAATCTGGGATTTGAGAAAGACTGATCAAAACAAAAAGGCTTTCGGTCAACAATGATCGCGGCAACGGCGCGCTATTGCTGCTATTTTTTGCCCCCGCCACCACCGACCTTCCCTTATCGGCATGGCGCCGGGGTCTAGTTGTATAACAGAAATCTAAAAAATAAAATTTTTTAAATATAAAGCAGCGTCATTCAGCCAGGGGGGAGGGAGACTGCCCCCCTTACCCCTTTATGGGTGCCCATGCCATTGGTTGGTCTTGGAACTGATTACCACCTCTTAGATGAAGAAAGTTAGATAAAATCTAGTTAAAAAAGTGAGAATTAGTTTATCAAAAGAACAAACCACCTAAAACCGTTCTGAGCCATCCCATTTTTCAGACCCATCAAAAAACGAAAAAAAAAAAATGATCACTGAACTCATACATACAAACTTTAGGCAGAATAGAGTCAAGAAGGTAGAGCTAAAAGTGTAGTTCGATACTATTAAAAATTTGCCTGGTTTTCAAAACAGGGAAAAAACACATCCAAAGAACAAGTGATCATTAAACTCACACTGTAAAATTCAGCATACCAGAAAACCCTACTGCGGAAATTTCAAGCTCCTATCCACAAAAATGCGAAAATTTTCCTTTTTCATTTTTTTTTTATCCGTTTTTAACAGAACAATTTCTTTTTTTTTTCATCTTCCTTTTTCTGTACTGATCCTATTAAACCAACGATGCTAGAAAATTGTGATAAGGCTCATTTTAAATGTTCCAGTGCCCGTTTTACGTAGCGAAAAAGACTGTGCCACACTAACGAAGTGTTGTTTTCAACCATCTTGTGGCATAAAACAGCATTTTTTTTTCCGAAAGAAGGAGACAAAGCTATTGATTGAATATATCAAGATCGTCAATCAGTTTTAAATTTCCAAAAATTCAATGTTGAGTATTCCAGTTTCAGAAGGCTGTGCGGTGGCCACTCGCTCCTAATTGGTACACATAGTCCATACAAAATAAACAGTTAATATTGAAATCCTCCCGAAGCTTCATTTAACCTAGTAGATTCATTTTAGGTTCGATAAAATTATGGTAAAATTATGACCTACCAGCCCTCCTGCATATTAGCTAATCCCCAATTATACATTACTATTCATGATTTTATCAAATATTAAGTGAATCAACTTAGTTAATTACTTAAAAACTTAGTCAACTTAGTGAATCAACTTATTCCATATAGAATATATGATTCTTTTGGAAATGAAAGGCGTGATATTACTGTTTCTAAAAATGGTAATCTCAATATGTGTGTTTTCAGTAATTTTGAATCAATTTTAAATCTCATTATCATCCTGAATCATAACACCCTGATATAGTTGCCGTCACTTTTCGGTTGCCCTCTTTGTAGCAAAGTTAAAGTTTTGTGCCATTAAATGGCAGAAAACTCTATTCTGGCTCATTTTCCAGCTTCTGAAAAAGGTATCTTGAGTAGCTGATTTGCATGATTTTCTAGGAGTATTGGTTGGATATGTTCAGGTATGGAGAAAAAGCAAATGAACACGCATCCATGACTGTTTTCTGAAAAAAAAACCAGCAACAGTCCACATTAAAAAAAAATAAAAATAATAGGGATTTGATATCTTAACAATGGAATTCTAAATTTGATAGTATGAACTTCATCAAGATAATTAGATCCCTTGGGTTATAATTCCCCCCTTCTAAACTCGGGTTAATTATCTCAGACTCGCAGCTTTCCCCAGGCAACTTTAAGCTTAAGAACTTTATATGTCCAGAATTATCATGAAAATAATTCTTTTATGTATATACTGTTTAAAAAAATCCTTTGTTTAGAGTTTCATGATATTAGCTCGAGTCACTCCTTACATACAGTCTTAAAGCCATGTCACCTCACAGTTTCAAATCTAAAGTACTGAAAAATAATATATACTCAATTTGTAATACTCACTTTGTCCAACATCGCCCTTTCCTGAGATTAAACAATAAAAAACAGTTTTTTCAACTGAAAGCAAGGAGCAACATTAAAACTTAAAACGAACAGAAATTATTACGTAAATGAGGGGTTTGGCCCCCTCGTCAACACCTCGCTCTGTACCCTAAAGTTCGAATTTTGTTCCAATTCTTTCAGAATGACCCATTAATCACAAAAGCCGTTTAATTAGAATAAATAGCTCTTTTGAAAGTACTAAAAAAAAATTAGCAAAAAGAGCGAGGTATTGCAAATTGGCTGTCTTCTATCCACTTCCATCGCAAAGCTACCTAACTTAAACTTTTTCCAATTAGAAATTTTCTACAACTGAAGAGAAAAATCAAGTCCTTGACAAAAATTATATTCAAGCGCATTCCTAGGAAATTAACACAGGATTTTAAACGCATCCCTATCCCTTTTCCCATAGAATTCAAGCGTATGCCCTCTGACGTCACTGCATCCCTCTTTCTATGCAAAATTCTTGTGATAGCCCTGGAAATATTCCTTGGTGTTATGACACAATATAATTACTTGGAATGGGGTTGGGATAATAGAAAAGTAGTAATAATAGGAAAATTAACACAGGGAAAATAGTATTGGATTTCAAGCACACAGATATGGAAAATAGCATTGGATTTCAAGCTCATGTTTTGTCACGCGACACACCCCTGTATATTTCAAGCGCATGTTTCGTCACGACAAACCCCTTTGTATTTCAAGCGGATGTTTCGTCACGATACACCAATTTGTATTTCTGCGAGAGTCCTGTTTTCCAGGTGATAGCATCCATGTTTTTTTTCCCTTATACAAGTATTGACGAATTTAAAGGTGTTTCCCCCGCTATAGGTGTCTAGCCGTTTTCCCAGGTGGTATCCGCCATGTTGTTTTTCTATTAAAAACCTCAGAGGGCCATTTTATAGGAAAATCTTGTCTAAACATGCCTTCCCAGGTGGTAGCAGCCATTTTTATTGATCGAGATTCAGTTTCTTTCTTGAAGTGGGGCACTTAACATTGAAATGGATGCTTACAAATTATTGAATATTGAAAGAGTTGATGAGATGGGACCTAGGGTGCCTAAGGTGGCGGTGGAAATTACAATGGACTGCCGGCTAACCCTAGAATGGGACAAGATGTATGCTTGATATGTTATAACATTAAGCAAGTTCAAGTCGGAAGAACAATTATGCTTTCGGGCTTATATATGGAATATAGTGCATGTACATAGACTACAAGACGGATTAAATGCGCTGGTGAAATATGTTGAAGAGAAAAATTTACAGAAAACGGTTAGTCTGTATTTGATAGTGAGAGTGTTAAAAGTGTTAACATGAGTGAGAGTTAACAGAGTGAGAGTGTTAACATGTCTAAATATGTTTTGTGACGCTCCTAGGAGACATTTTTATTGATCTCGAGTCAGTTTCTTTTTGGAAGTCAGACAGTAAACATTGAAAATTTTTTTACACATGCCCATTATGCTTGTATACATTGGGCAGCTGGTCACCCTGTGAGAATTGTACCTTTGCTGACGACTTTAATGAAAAGTGTAAATTATGCAATCCGTGTAAATTGCATAGAGGATATGCAGTGCAAATTAAAGACTGCAATTCTTATCTTTAAGAGATTTGTCACTCATAATAAACGAAACTTATGCTCCAATTGTCACTATGATAAATGTGATCAATGGGAAAATACTTACCCTGGCCTGATTGCAAACAACCCTAAGCGTGAGTTCAGTTGATTATTAAGAGACTGGTATCGTCGTGCCTTTAATTTATTTTGGGAAGAAGAACCTGGTCTACACTACAATTGCTGGAATAATAAAAGAGTCTGGTTTTTACGACATCGCTGTAAAGATACTGGCTGCTTTGATTATAATACTATAGACTTTTATTTAGCTTTTACAGACAGGTATTCGTCATTTGAGAATTTTGTATGTGACATTGCTTCAAATAAGTCAATTGAAACACGTGAATTTTATTAAATGAATCAGAGTAGTATTGTTGACTTTATAAAGAAATTCATAAAAATAAAGTGATACTATATTGTAGAAAATGTGACCATGACTTTGCATTTCAAGATGAATACAAGCTGAATCCTGACGAGCTGTTAGCACTTATCGTTTCTGATGGTTATCTATACGTAGAAGAAGAAATCTTAAGGACACAATGTTTTGTATACACACAAATTTTATTAATAAACAAATTTAGATACATTTTTAAAGCACTATACTATTAGGGCACCGAAATTTATATTATAGAGATTGGAAAGCGTATTTTCAACAAGAAAGTCGTTCAATCGAGGATTCTTGCCATAAATCTTGAGGACTTCCATGTAAGTATGTCCACAACTCCGAAAAAAAAATATAATACGGCATGAAAACCGTAGCTTTTCGTTGATAGATCTTGTACCCGCTTCCGATTTTGAATATAAGAGTATCCAATTTCCTCAAGATCATTTTTAATGTCAGGTTTGTGAAATGTATATGTTAAACCAAGCGGATAAAAAAAATTCTATATTCTTTCTCGTTTGAAAGATGCATAACCAATGCCCCATCTTTACCGTTGCTGGACTGCTATTAACAATAATAATGGTATTGTCAACATGCTGAATATGGTCTAGGATATATGAAGGTATGCAATACGATTTATATTCGGACATGTAGGGGTCTATATTGAATATTGAGTATTTGTATATTGAGTATTTGTTTTGTGTTCATGTTGCCAAATCTAATAAAACACTGCCGCCAGGGGTAATTTGCCAATAGGTTTCAAATTGATTTAGAGAGATCAATTCAATACTTTCCTCCAATGGCTCGGCAAAGGTACACTCTGAACGTACATTACCCGCCGGACAATACTCATATCCTCAATACCGGACAAATCCAATACAATGATGCCCTGATAAGTGAAGAAATGTTAATAAACATTTCTTCACTCATACCATTTTCGAATAATTGAAAATCGTGATCTAGGGATTGTATTGTCAATTCATCTAGGGCTCTGTAGGATTTATCAAAGGATAAATTGTAGAGCGGGATTTCACATACTTTACACACAAGCGATGAAAGTCCAAACAGTTCAAATTTATGCCGGGAATCTTTCCATGATCCAACATCACTAGTACTTTTTACAAAAACCAATGCCAGTTTTGAAGGAATTTCGCCATTGAAAAATGAAGAATCGGTATAGGTACGCGCACCTGTAGCAATATGGCGTTGGTTCTTGATTGTATGAGGCACGAGCAATTTGATGTTATTTTCAGCAGATCTTAATTTTTCAATTGCCAAGGCAACAGAACTCATAACTTGTTGTTTTCTTACAGGGAATATTGCCGACGTGAGAGAGACTTTTATATCGGGTGCAGTGCCCAGTACTTTTCGCATAATATAATTGGACGGTGCAAGTTATAGTTTTATATCAATATTTAGATTGGGAGGCAGCCATTGAGGTATATTAAATATCTCATGATTTTGTTTCCCAACTAAATGGAAATCGTTAGTTGTCGCATCTCTAAGAATATTAGTGACGCCAGTATCTGTTTTATATTCATAACCACGTGCTTGTCCCCTCAACTGCTCATAAGAAATTGGAGTCATCAACATGAATTGTATTTAATTTGAAAAATTTGAAAGATTATTGCTCGTGCTCACCAATGTTCTACTTATGTAGACACTTACCGTCGAAATAAACTGTATTGTACACAATTTTCGTACGACAATCCCTCGGCTGCACTTGGTTTTTCATTGTTAGATTTTTAACAATGACATTTAAATCTAAAAATGTTGAAGTCAAATCAATCAAGTAGTCTTCATTGGAATAAATTTGAAAATGGACATTTTAAAAGAGCGGTTATTGCGGGTAAAATTGTTCATATTATCCATGTTTAACACTCACATCTACATTCTCCGTATCGAAAAGATTTAGAGATAATGTGACTGAAGGGTGAGAGTCTTTATGTGATAGATATGACATTTTTTCCTAGGAAAAGAAATCCTTCTTGGATCTTTTTATTTTCTTTGATGCTTTAAGCTTCCGGGATGACTTGAGACTGATGAGTGATGTGGTATTTCGCACCCTCTTTAAACCTTTTCCGCGTTGTTTCAATCGCTCATTAAGGGATCGTTCGCTTGACCTGAGATTTTGCGAAACACTTTCTAGAATATCTTTCCCAGAGCCCCAATTATATAATGTAGAGGACACAAAATCTGTCTCAACCGGTGCAATATATTTTTTAGCCAAGGGTAGTACAGAGCGAAACAGCTTAGCAAACCAATTGCCGAGACCGTACCCGGACATTGACGAACAAGCCCTGTAATAGTCCGTTCCATGGCCCAACTGTCGTGGTCCAAGAGTAGAAACATAGCAATCAGTATCAGGACGAACAAACTGAGTTCTATTAGTAATTTCACAGAATGGGTCGAAAATTACCTGTAATTACAGTGAAACCTTTTTTATTGCTAGAGGATCACCCAATTCACTTCCTAATGTTAACTGACAGAGCTTCAAATACGCAGTGTTGACTGGAACGTATTGAAAGTGCTTTATATTGTAGTGGTGAACATGGTCATTAGAGATTTTTTGTTCAAGAAGAAGTAGGAAGGGGACATTGGTATTACCGACTCTTGATCTCTCGACAAAGGATTCGTAAAGAAATATACAACTATCCGAGGAGAAGGCGGTTGGATACTCTGGGAAAATGACACGATTCATGCCGCTAGCACTTCCTGCACTTTTACCATTGATTTTATTATGCTTGAAACTAATAAATTCTCTTAGATTATCGCTTAGAGTAATCTTTTCATTGTCAATGGATGAACTAATATAGATTTTACCATATTCCTTTGAATAACTGAACTGATAGGCAGCATTTTTACGATATGATTTTTTTTGTTTATAGCATGACACAATTCGTTCATACTCCCAAACTCCTTATATGATAATGTGACAAAGGGATATTCAAACCAATTGATATTTTCAATCACATATTGTTCATATCAATTCATATTTCAAATACATATTGGCCAATTGTTAACAATTGGCCGATCGAGTGGTCTAACTTTTATATCATATGTACAATCCTTTCTTAGGATTTCATATGTATTTTTAAGAATACAATCTACAAGAGTAACTTCATTACCTTCAAATTTAATGTCAGGGGGGGGGGGAGTTTTGTCCAAAAATCGCTCGTTCTATTCAAATCGTCACAAAGAGGATCAGAAATATTGGTCATGAATGTCACATAAATACCTTCTGACATTATGAACGTCTTCAGCGGGTATCCACGAATCAAAATCAAAGTTGTATCCTAGGCAGCGAACAAGAAACTGTCGCTTACCCTTGCGAGTACGAACCTTTAATACTTTTTCAATTTGATAGATTTCACTATTTCCAACTTTCTGTAATTCATAGTCATAAAAACCGCCAAGAATCTCTCCATCTTTCATATAAAGAAGCCGAAACCTTGTAGGTTTAGTGTCCAAAACTTTTGACGCTTTAAAAAGTTTAGTGGACCACAAGTAATTTCACTTTTCAAAAACATTTCTTGTACGGTTGATTCGAACAGTATCACCAACATTAAATTTTTTCTTCCTCGCTTTTTCATTAGAATATTGTTTAAGGAAATGTGTTTTGTCACTATGATGACCTTTAATAGGGCTATTATTGAACAAAGATTGATGAGGACGTTGATTATAAATTCGCATGATTTTATCTAAATCATGAATAAAAACAGCCGTATTTTTCAATGTACAATATCTTGAAATTAAGAGTTGAATTATTCGTATTTAACGTTCAACCAATGCGGCCTTTATAGGACTATGACTATGATAGAGTATTTTATTATAATTAAATAAAACCTTTTTTACATGTGGATTAACAAATTCACTTCCACGGTCCGTTTGAATTTTTTTATACGAATCGTGTTCAAAGATGGATTCAAGGGCTTTAGCAACTTCATTGCTTCTCTTTGACTGGAATGGAACTGGAATGGACTAGTGAATGTCTGTTGTTTCTTGCTTTCTTTGCTAGATTTCTTCTCATGTCGTGTGTGTGTTGTTGGAAACTTATGATTTGGTATTTTTACTTGTGCTGGTTCATGAGTTTACTTGTGTGAAAGTCTGTTGTGACTTGCTTCCTTTGCTAGGTTTCTTTTCACGTCGTGTGTGTGTTGTTGGAAACTTATGATTTGGTATTTTTACTTATGCTGGTTCATGATTTTACTTGTGTGAATGTCTGTTGCTTCTTGCTTCCTTTGATAGGCTTCTTCTCATGTCGTGTGTGTGTGTTGTTGGAAACTTATGATTTGGTATTTTTATTTATGCTGGTTCATGATTTTACTTGTGCGAAAGTCTTCGTTTCTTGCTTCCTGTGCTATGTTTCTTCTCATGTCGTGTGTGTGGTGTTGGAAACTTATGATTTGGTATTTTTACTTATGCTGGTTCACAATTTTACTTGTGTTAAAGTCTGTTGTTTCTTGCCTCCTTTGCTAGGTTTCTTCTATGTCGTGTGTGTGTTTTTGGAAACTTAAGATGTAGTATTTTTATTTATGGTTCAAGATTTTATTTGTGTGAAAGTCTGTTGTTTCTTGCTTCCTTTGCTAGGTATCTTCTCATGTCGTCTGTGTGTAGTTTGGAAACTTATGATTTAGTATTTTTAAATATGCTGGCTCATGATTTTACTTGTGTGAAAGTCTTCGCTTCTTGCTTTCTCTGCTATGTTTCTTCTCATGTCGTGTGTGTGTTGTTGGAAACTTATGATGTTGTATTTTTAGCATATTTAAAAATACTAAAATACTATAAATACTATATAAAATACTATAACCAGCATATTTAAAAATACTAAATCATAAGTTTCCAACAACACACGACGACATCTTTCCAGTGTTAGCATTCGAATGAAAGCAAAGAGGAAAAGAAAGGCCTACTGCCGCATCAATCATATCTTGTAAACGTGCCAGAACTGTTACCTCTGTAAAAAATAATGGTGATAATAGACAATGAAATTGCGGGAAAAATAAAAAGAGCATTGGCAGACAATATCACTAAAGAATATAAAGATAAATTGATGGAAAATGAAGCACAAGTTAACATTATTACTACTATAGATAATATAGTCAATGAATCAAATAATACCAAGGATGAAACGTGTATTGAACCAGTAGGTGACATCCCAGTAAAAATTGTATATTAATCAAAATGGATGAATGATTATTCTAGTGGTTATGAACTAAGAGAAACGAGTAACTCTAGTATCAAGAGAGAACATGATAAATGATTTTATGGAACAGATTCAAAATGTCCAAAGTTGTTCAATGATGTTAATAATGTATAGTAATGTCTGTAACATATTTTTATGTTAATATTCTACATGTTATTATTTCAATAAAAATATTTTATGCATTACTTTGTTATATTTCTATTATTTTAGGATACATTAGCATGTCAAACGATTAGAATGTTTATTAAAAAGTCGGAGATTTTTTATTTACTTTGAAAAAAAATTAGAATTGGACTATAACTTTTTTCTTTTCTTTGAAAAAATTCAGATGGCTCACGATTTTACTTGTGTGAATGTCCGTTGTTTCTTGCGTCCTTTGCTAGTTTTCTTCTCATGTCGTGTTTGTGTTGTTGGAAACTTATGATTTGGTTGTTTTTACTTATGCTGGCTCATGATTTTACTTGTGTGAATGTCTGTTGTTTCTTGATTCCTTTGCTAGGTTTCTTCTCATGTCGTGTGTGTGTTGTTTGAAACTTATGATTTGGTATTTTTACTTATAGTGGTTCATGATTTTACTTGTGTGAATGTCTGTTGTTTCTTGCATCCTTTGCTAGGTTTTTTCTCATGTCGTGTGTTTGTTGTTGGAAACTTATGATTTGGTATTTTTACTTATGCTGGTTCATGATTTTGCTTGTGTGAAAGTCTGCTGTTTCTTGTTTCCTTTGCTAGGTTTCTTCTCATGTCGTCTGTGTGTTGTTTGGAAACATATGATGCAGTATTTTTACTTATGCTGGTTCATGATTTTACTTGTGTGAAAGTCTGTTGTTTCTTGCTTCCTTTGCTAGGCTTCTTGTCATGTCGTGTGTTTGTTGTTGGAAACTTATGATGTAGTATTTTTACTTATGCTGGTTCATGATTTTACTTGTGTGTATGTCTGTTGTTTCTTGCTTCCTTTGCTATGTTTCTTCTCATGTAGTGTATGTGGTGTTGGAAACTTATGATTTGGTATTTTTACTTATGCTGGTTCACAATTTTACTTGTGTTAAAGTCTGTTGTTTCTTAATTCCTTTGCTCGGTTTCTTCTATGTCGTGTGTGTGTTTTTGGAAACTTAAGATGTAGTATTTTTATTTATGGTTCAAGATTTTATTTGTGTACAAGTCTGCTGTTTCTTGCTTTCTGTGCTAGGTTTCTTCTCATGTCGTCTGTGTGTTGTTGAAAACTTATGATTTAGTATTTTTAAATATGCTGGTTCATGATTTTACTTGTGTGAAAGTCTTCGTTTCTTGCTTTCTCTGCTATGTTTCTTCTCATGTCGTTTGTGTGTTGTTGGAAACTTATGATGTGGTATTTTTACTTGTGCTGGTTCATGATTTTACTTGTGTGAATGTCTGTTGTTTCTTGCTTACTTTACTAGGATTCTTCTCGTGTCATGCGTTTGTTGTTGGAAAATTATGATTTAGTATTTTTACTTATACTGGTTCATGATTTTACTTGCGTGAAAGTCTGCTATTTCTTTCTTACTTTGCTAGGTTTCTTCTCATGTCGTCTGTACGTTGTTTGGAAACTTATGATTTGGTATTTTTACTTATGCTAGTTCATGATTTTACTTTTGTGAAAGTATGGTGTTTCTTACTTCCTTTGCGATTTTTCTTCTCATGTCGTGTGTTTATTGTTGGAAACTTATGATTTGGTATTTTTACTTATGCTGGTTCATGATTTTACTTGTGTGAATGTCTGTTGTTGCTTGCGTCCTTGGATAGGTTTCTACTCATGTCCTGTGTGCGTTGTTGGAAACTTATGATTTGGTATTTTTAATTATGCTGGTTCACGATTTTACTTGTGTGAAAGTCTTCGTTTCTCGCTTCCCTTGCTAGGTTTCTTCTCATGTCGTGTGTGTGTTTTTGGAAACTTATTATTTGATATTTTATTTATGATGGTTCATGATTATATTTGTGTGAAAATCTGCTGTTTCTTGCTTCCTGTGCTATGTTTCTTCTCATGTCGTGTTTGTGTTGTTGGAAACTTATGATTCGGTATTTTTACTTATGCTGGTTCATTATTTTACTTGTGTGAAAGTCTGTTGTTTCTTGCTTCCTTTGCTAGGTTTTTTCTCATGTCGTGTGTGTGTTGTTGGAAACTTATGATTTGGTATTTTTATTTATGCTGGTTCATGATTTTACTTGTGTGAATGTCTGTTGTTTCTTGCTTCCTTTGCTAGGTTTTTTCTCATGTCGTGTGTGTGTTGTTGGAAACTTATTATTCGGTATTTTTACTTATGCTGGTTCATGATTTTACTAGTGTGAAAGTCTGTTGTTTCTTGCTTCCTGTGCTATGTTTCTTCTCATGTCGTGTGTGTGTTGTTGGAAACTTATGATTTGGTATTTTTAACTTGTGCTAGCTCATGATTTTGCTTTTGTGAAAGTCTGTTGTTTCTTGCTTCCTTTGCTAGGTTTCTTCTCATGTCATGTGTGAGTTGTTGGAAACTTATGATTTGGTATGTTTACTTATGCTGGTTCATGATTTTACTTGCGTGAAAGTCTGTTGTTTCTTGCTTCCTTTCCTAGGTTTCTTCTCATTTCGTGTATGTGTTGTTGGATACTTATGATTTGGTATTTTTGAATATGCTGGTTCATGATTTTACTTGTGTGAAAGTCTTCGTTTGTTGCTTCCTGTGCTATGTTTCTTCTCATGTCGTGTATGAGTGTTATGGAAACTTATGATGTGGTATTTTTACTTGTGCTGGTTCATGATTTTACTTGTGTGAAAGTCTGTTGTTTCTTGCTTCCTTTGCTAGGTTTCTCCTCATGTCGTGTGTTTGTTGTTCGAAACTTATGATTTTGTACTTTTACTTATGCTAGTTCGTGATTTTACTTGTGTGAAAGTCTGCTGTTTCTTGCTTCCTTTGCTAGGTATCTTCTCATGTCGTCTGTGTGTTGTTGGAAACTTATAATTTGGTATTTTTACTTGCGCTGGTTCATGATTTTACTTGTGTGAAAGTCTGTTGCTTCTTGCTTCCTTTGCTAGGTTTCTTCTCATGTCGTGTGTGTGTCGTTGGAAACTTATGATTTGGTATTTTTAGTTATGCAGGTTAATGATTTTACTTGTGTGAAAGTCTGTTGTTTCTTGCTTCCATTGCGAGGTTTCTTCTCATGTCGTGTGTGTGTTTTTAGAGTGGAGGGGGGGGGGGTCTGCCCTTGAATCTCTTTTGAAAATTAAAAAGTGAGCTTATGGTTTAGTATTTTTACTTACGCTGGTTATGATTTTACTTGTGTGAAAGTCTGTTGTTTCTTGCTTCCTGTGCTAGGTTTCTTCTCATGTCGTGTGTGTGTTTTTGGAAACTTATGATTTGGTATTTTTATTTATGATGGTTCATGATTTTATTTCTGTGTAAGTCTGCTGTTTCCAGCTTCCTGTGCTATGTTTCTTCTCATGTCGTGTGTGTGTTGTTGGAAACATATGAATATGTATTTTTACTTATGCTGGTTCTTGATTTTAATTGTTTGAATGTCTGTTGTTTCTTGCTTCCTTTGCTAGGTTTCTTCTCATGTCGTGTGTGTGTTGTTGGAAACTTATGATGTGGTGTTTTACTTATGCTAGTTCATGATTTTACTTGTGGGAAAGTCTATTATTTCTTGCTTCCTGTGCTATATTTCTTCTCATGTCGTGTGTGTGTTGTTGGAAACTTATGATGTGGTATTTTTACTTTTGCTGGTTCGTGATTTTACTTGTTTGAATGTCTGTTTTTTCTTGCTTCCTTTGCTAGGTTTCTTCTCATGTCGTGTGTGTGTTGTTGGAAACTTATGATTTGGTATTTTTTACTTATGATGGTTCATGATTTTAATTGTATGAAAGTCTGTTGTTTCTTGCTTCCTTTCCTAGGTTTCTTCTCATTTCGTGTATGTGTTGTTGGATACTTATGATTTGGTATTTTTGAATATGCTGGTTCATGATTTTACTTGTGTGAAAGTCTTCGTTTGTTGCTTCCTGTGCTATGTTTCTTCTCATGTCGTGTATGAGTGTTATGGAAACTTATGATGTGGTATTTTTACTTGTGCTGGTTCATGATTTTACTTGTGTGAAAGTCTGTTGTTTCTTGCTTCCTTTGCTTGGTTTCTCCTCATGTCGTGTGTTTGTTGTTCGAAACTTATGATTTTGTACTTTTACTTATGCTAGTTCGTGATTTTACTTGTGTGAAAGTCTGCTGTTTCTTGCTTCCTTTGCTAGGTATCTTCTCATGTCGTCTGTGTGTTGTTGGAAACTTATTATTTGGTATTTTTACTTGCGCTGGTTCATGATTTTACTTGTGTGAAAGTCTGTTGCTTCTTGCTTCCTTTGCTAGGTTTCTTCTCATGTCGTGTGTGTGTCGTTGGAAACTTATGATTTGGTATTTTGAGTTATGCAGGTTCATGATTTTACTTGTGTGAAAGTCTGTTGTTTCTTGCTTCCATTGCGAGGTTTCTTCTCATGTCGTGTGTGTGTTTTTAGAGTGGAGGGGGGGGGGTCTGCCCTTGAATCTCTTTTGAAAATTAAAAAGTGAGCTTATGGTTTAGTATTTTTACTTACGCTGGTTATGATTTTACTTGTGTGAAAGTCTGTTGTTTCTTGCTTCCTGTGCTAGGTTTCTTCTCATGTCGTGTGTGTGTTTTTGGAAACTTATGATTTGGTATTTTTATTTATGATGGTTCAAGATTTTATTTCTGTGTAAGTCTGCTGTTTCCAGCTTCCTGTGCTATGTTTCTTCTCATTTCGTGTGTGTGTTGTTGGAAACCTATGAATATGTATTTTTTACTTATGCTGGTTCATGATTTTACTTGTTTGAATGTCTGTTGTTTCTTGCTTCCTTTTCTAGGTTTCTTCTCATGTCGTGTGTGTGTTGTTGGAAACTTATGATGTGGTGTTTTACTTATGCTAGTTAATGATTTTACTTGTGTGAAAGTCTGTTATTTCTTGCTTCCTGTGCTATATTTCTTCTCATGTCGTGTGTATGTTGTTGGAAACTTATGATTTGGTATTTTTACTTATGCTGGTTCGTGATTTTACTTGTGTGAATGTCTGTTGTTTCTTGCTTCCTTTGCTAGGTTTCTTCTCATGTCGTCTGTGTGTTGTTGGAAACTTATGATTTGATATTTTTCAATTTGCCGGTTCATGATTTTACTTGTGTGAAAGTCTGTTGTTTCTTGCTTCCTTTGGTAGGTTTCTTCTCATGTCGTATGTGTGTTTTTGGAAACTTATGATTTGGTATTTTTATCATGATGGCTCAAGATTTTATTTGTGTGAAAGTCTGCTGTTTCTTGCTTTCTGTGCTAGGTTTCTTCTCGTGTCATCTGTCTGTTGTTGGAAACTTATGTTTTAGTATTTTTAAATATGCTGGTTCATGATTTTACTTGTGTGAAAGTCATCGTTTCTTGCTTCTTGTTCTATGTTTCTTCTCATGTCGTGTGTGTGTTGTTTGAAACTTATGATTTGGTATTTTTACTGTTGCAGGTTCATGATTTTACTTTCTCTTAATCTCTCAATCTCTTTTAATCTCTCTCAATCCGTCTCAATCTGTTTCACTCCAAATAATCCTCTAAAATGTCTCAAACAGTTTCGCCCAAATCATTCTCTGAAATGTCTCAAACTGTTTCGCCCAAATAATCCCTAAAATTTCGATTAATTTGTTTCGCCCAAATAATCCCCTAAACGTAATTTCTGAATGTTCATTTGTTTTGGCATCCCTGCACTGTCATATTTAAAATTTCCATGAAACAATTCCTGCGTTAAATATATTTAATCTGTCTTAATCTCATTGTATCTCGTTTGAATTTCTGAAAATTATCTAAGTTGTCCTAGTTACACTATTAAGGCTTTGAAATAATAATTTCTGAATTTATCGCTAAGCCTAAAGAAAATGAAGCCTTATTGAAAGGGAATTTCTATCTCTTTAGAGTCCCGCATAATACCTAAAAATCAAGTGATGTCATTTCCGACTCCCTGATTGGCCTAGAAAGAGGATGTGGTCTTGTTCGTACAGGGATTGTAGGCCTCTAATTGGCTGTAATCTTGTACGTACAGTATCAATTGACCCCTCCTACTAATTGTGTCAGGAAAAGAATTTGGTTCCACCATTGCAGGTCAGGGAATAGTAAATCTTAGAATCGAACATCAAGAATTCCATGGGACTTGCAGTTAAATGGAGGCTTTTGTAATCCTGGCCCATTTTGGTCACCATATGGTTTTCGACATTTGGTGATAGTCTTTTATCAATAAGAGGCGACGTCCATCACAAGCAGTATCTAGCCCATTAGATCCAAATCATTATATATTCATGCCTGCAACTATTTTACTACAATGCAAATGCCGCCCACGATATTGCATTTGGCAATACATTGCATTTGCATGAATTTCCCACGGCATTGCATTTTGCAAATGCCACCCACGGCATTAACAAAGGCAACAGAAACAAATAAACCCAAGAGAATTATCTGTTAATCAGAATCACAGTTTAGATAATTATCCAGTAAGCTTAGCGCAGATCATTTCTGGTCTTCGTTCTCGGTGCGAACAAAAAGCTCCTCCCACTTCTTTGTGCAGTTATGGATCAGTGTGTTTGCGTCACAGTTTAGATAATTATCTAATCTGTGGTTTGCGTTAATCAATGAGAAATGGTTAGAAAGTGCATTATTCGAAATTGCAAAAGCAGAAAAAAACTTGGTGAGCCGGCCAAGTGGTTTGCAACTGTCCCATCTCACAGGTATGACTTAATTTATATAAAAATTATGAGTTAATATATTATTTACATATAGTGGACTCAAATGATTGGCCTATGTAGGATTTTGTAAAAAAGGCGGCGGGGGGTTGATGAAATTTGTGAGAATAAGGAATTTGTTTTAATTCTAATAACTGGTGGAATAGGTGTGATGGTTTCAGGGGCGGAGCCAGGATTTTTTTAGGGGAGGGGGGCGCAAAGTAGGTTGATCCGACAAACTTACGTTAGGAGCAAGTTTAATTAATGCAAACTTGCGGTTCTTAGGTAAATTACACTACTTTAGACTACTTTACGGGGGTAACCCTCGCCCCCCCCTCTGGATCCGCAACTGGATAGTTTATCATTTTTTTTTCACGTCGTGATATTTATATTCTCAGATTGTAGTTCCTGTGATATTTGAAAAGTCTAGTTACCTGTTTTGGCGGAGAGCCTAGATAAGACTAGTTTTGTTTTCAATCAATGTTTTCATATGAAATGGGCAGATCTTTCCTGAACTTTAAACAATAAACACCTCTGTTTGAAAATCTTTGCACTTTCTGAATTTAGATAGCGATAAGGGTTCCTGATTGAGACCAATTTTAGGACTTGGGTCTCTTTTTTTGAACAAAGGGGTAAATTTTTTTAAAATTTGTGTTTGATTATCTCCTTAATGAGCTCCTCAGTACTACAGACAATAAAAATCAAACCAATATCAATAAACATATGTGAAAAGTGGAAGTGACTATATTTAATTTAGCTGCAAGTCTAGATTCATGCCCATCACGTAATTTCCCTTTGAGAAAAAATTGATAAAACTTTTAAAACTGGAATATCAATGCAAAGTACCAAATTTCATAATCAAATGTCATCGCTATATGGCATTGTTCAAATAAAACTTATTTTTTACTTGATTATCGTCGTAAATTTATTCTTTGTCTTTCTTTCCATTCTTAAACCAATGTTATATTTACCTTTTGCGTTATTACAGCCCACTATATATACATTCATATAAATTTATATGCAGTGTTACCGCCATACCAATTATTCTCCTTTCCTTTTTTATTCTTTAATAATAATTTCTGGTCGTTTTGAGGTGGAGTTATTGTAGGCTTCTATTTCTACTGATCTTAAGTTTAATATGGCCTTTACTTTTCTTTAAAAAAATCTTTCTTTTTCGTAAAGTTTTCGTAGTGTATATATATATATATATATATATATATATATATATATATATATATATATATATATATATATATATATATATATATATATATATATATATATATATATATATATATATATATATTTATATCGGCGCGTACAAACAGCTCCTCTCATTTGATCTGCCTTCAGCGGTCCAATTACCCTGGAACACGTATTTTGGCAGAAACTTTCTCAAGATGCCTTTTAAACCAACTTGAGACTTCGAAACCAATTTTTAATTCCTAAAAACATCTAATAATAACATTACACTACTAACTACCGATTTTCATGTATGTATTGGAATAAATTAATTTAAAATTAGTTTCTTCAAAATTAGTGTTCCAACGTTGAAGCCAAGTTTCACGTCCAAGAGAAATCTGATTTGTCTACCCGTGAAAAGATCTGATGCCGCTTATGTTTCTACGTTCTCTGGAGCTCTCGCACCCCAGTCCGGGTTTTTATAATGGGTGAAATAGGGAATGATCATACTGGATAATTATCTAAACTGTGATCAGAATCCAGTGCAATGCTGTGTCGTTTACTAGGCAATAAGCATTTTGGGACAACTCATAAGGGTTTAATTAGTGCTTGTACTTCTTAACTCCTGTCCTCGCATTTCAAATTGCGTCTTTGGGGCAAGCATAAAAACACGTGATATTTAACGTTGTTAAAGGGGAAAAAGACTTGCCTTTATAAACCACTTTATTTTCAATTAAAATTACTGAAAAGTTACCCTGTGATCAAAACAATTTTATAGCTCCGTGATTTGAATGCTGTCTAAAATCCTTGTGGAAGCAAATAGAACAGTGTCCCCGTCATAAAAAAAAACTTTACAAATTGACAAAAGTAATAAGAATCTATTAATCAAAGGGAAACTGACATCCTCGTCAAAGTTCTTTCTTTCTTTCAGGCTTCATAAAATTTACCTTTGTGTCAAAAATTCAGGCAAAAATATTGGATCAAATTTGGTTCAAATTCTTGGTTCAAATTTCCAGTTTAATTTGTATTTAATTTTTTAATATTTGTACTTAGCCAATTATGTAATATTTATATCTTTTATGTTTGTGCAGAAGGAAAGTTGTACCTTTTTTGCGAAGCGTCTTCTGTTTTGTGCATATGCATTTGAAATTTTCTTTGTTAAAACCTGTATTTGAGGCCAAGACAGACAGTTTAGTACAAAAATTTCTTACGCTTGTCATAGAGAAAGCATCGGAACTACTAATATTTTAAATTGTAGATCAGTTAAGCAGCCCGTAATTTATTTGGACATCTTTTATAATCAGCTTACCGTTTACAATTGAAGAAAAACAAAGCTAAAAAAGAATATTTTCAGAATGGTGTCAACAGCAAGAATAATTCTTATTAGCCAAGTTCTTACTATGTTGATCGATTATTGTAATCTGAAATTATATATACTTCGCTTTGCAACAGATACAGTGAACATATTCTTGAAAATGCCATTTGGTAGGCTATCATCAATTATTAAACATAAAAACCGAGAAAATTTATTGGATCCTGCGATTGTTTTGCAAAGTAACATCTTAAAAAATGTTTTGTAACAGTATCAAGTATGTGCACTGGCTTACGCTTTCATACCGGTAATTAACTTCATCAATCTTTAATTTATTAGCGAAAATCTACTACAAGAACAGTGACATTATCAAGGGATCCACGGCTGAGACACTGATGAGCGATACTCTTTGCTCCCTTTAGTGGCTCATCAAGCCTACTATTGATATATGACGCGGCTTCCTCGTTGCTGAATGCATCCCAAAGTCCATCCGAAGCTAGCATAATAAATTTTGGCTGATGGTCTATTAAGTCGAAAGTCAGAATATCAGGATCTGCAGTGACAAGATTACGATCCTTCAGAGGATAGTCACCTAAGGCTCGAGATGTAGCTAATATGCCAGCAACTCGCCAGACACCGTTGAAAGAGATAAAACCTCCAGCTTCTTTGATTCTTTTATGTTCTTTCAACTATAATCGAAAGAAATAAATATTAAAAATAAATATTGCCAAACACCATTGAAAGAAAAAAACATAACTGTCGCAAAATGCCATTGAAAGGAAACATAACTACCGGAGAACACTTTTGAAAGAAATAAAACATAACTATCGCAAAATATCGTTGAAAGTAATAGAACGTAAATATAGCAGAATACCGTTGCAAGAAATAAAACACCTATCGTTAAACACCGTTGAAAGAAATAAAACATAACTATCGCAAAATGCCGTTGAAAGGAATAAAATATAACTATCGCCGAACACCATTGAAAAAAATAAAACATAACTATTACAAAATACCATTGAAAGAAATAAAACATAACTATCGCAAAGTACCGTTGAAAGAAATAAAATATAGTTATAAACAAACATGGAACTGAAACGCCTACAACAGCCTCGGATGCATCACCTTTCCCCCAGATAACGACCCCCGCATGCCCCCGGAACCGATTTTTGACTGCGAATCAACACCTAAAGATGGGTTTTTGGAATGTGAGAACGATGAACCAGATATCCAAGACAGAACACGTTTTTAAACAGAGGAAACAATACCTCATCGATATACTCGTTCTCACTGACATAAGGTGAACTGGAAGTGGATAAGAGAAGTTCGATGATGAGTATGCTATGGCATTTAGCGGTCACCCTTCCGTCCACCGCGCTGGTGTAGGAATTATGATGTTGCCACTTGCACTCAAAGCAATGGTGAACTGGCCACCAGTTAGTGAACGTATATTGACAGCTCGTTTTGTATCTAATCATACAAAAATGACCATCATCGTCTGCTATGCTCCGACCAACTATGCTGATGATGAGGAAAAAGATGCTTTCTACAACATGCTGCAATTGGTCATCAAAGATGTTCCCAGGCACGAGATAATCTGTGTTGTTGGCGATCTAAATGCTAAAGTCGGTGCAGATCGTCAGTACTGCCCTGAAGTTCTGGGCCCACATGGCATCGGAGACATGAATGAAAACGGTGCACTCCTAATTGACTATGCCCTAAGCAACGACTTGGTGATAGGTGGCAGTATGTTCGAACATAAAACGATTCACAAGTACTCGTGGGTGTCCCTCGACGGCCAGACAAAAAACCAAATCGATCATTTCCTTAAATCAAGACGCAGGAGAAGTAGCCTGCTCGACGGGAGGGGATTTGAAGGAGCGGCCGTGAATTCAGATCACATTTTGCAGATAGCCAGAGTAAGAATTAAACTGAAAGATCTAAAGCCAAGACCAACGCCACAACACACAAACAGCTCGACACTGATTTGATGAAAGATCGTGATATCTACTAAAGCTTCTGCATATCACTACAAACAAATTTGGAGCGCTAAACCTGCTCGATGAAGCTGAAGACTCTAGTGTTGAGAAAATATGAACCTCAGTGAAAAGTGCATACCATGACGTCGCGAAGGCCATCCTAGACTTCAAGAAAAGAAAGAAAGAAAAATGGATATCGGACGACACCTGGAAATGTATCAGTAAACGCAAGGAGACCCGGACGCTTCTCCTAAACACATTGAGCCCTGAACAAAAAGCCCAGTTACAGCTCCGTTACAAAGGCGGAAGATAAGGCGGTTAAAAGAAGTGCAAGGAAAGACAAAAGAAACGTTATTGAGGAAAAAGCAGCACTTGCAGAAAAAGCTGCTAAGAAATGAGACTCGAAAATGGTGTATCGACTAACGAATGAGATAGTCGGAAAGAAAAGAATCCTAACATCCCTTGTGGAAGATGAAAATGAGGACTTAATCTCGGATCCACAGAAAGCTGACGAGAAACGGGCCTCGTATGTCGAGAAAGTCTTAAATAGACCCAGACCTGACGATCCATAAGTAGTACCTGACAAACCGTTTTTACAAATTGACGTAAGTGCTGATCCCCCAAGCACCGAAGAAGTGACGACAGCTGTGAAAAAGCTGAAAAATGGACAGGCACCTGGAGTAGATGGGATCATGGCAGAGATGCTGAAGGCATCCCTTCGTGCCTGCATAACCGTTTGGACTGGTCTCCTTGTGGCCATCTGGAATAGCGAAAAAGTTCAAAAAGACTGGACCAAAGGTATACTAGTAAAACTCTTCAGGAAAGGCGATGCGCTAGTCTGTGACAACTGGAGGGGCATCAACCTAACGTCTGTGCCTAGCAAAATACTAGCCACAGTCATACTAGTATGCCTAAGAGCAGCCCTAGATTCACACCCCAGAGAAAAGCAACACGGGTTCCGACCTGGTAGGTCTTGCTCTGACCTTATTTTCATTCTAAGGCTGATGATGGAAGAGTCAAGAGAATGAAACAAAATATGTACCTGTTCTTCATTGATTTTGAAAAGGCGTTCGATTCTATCGACCGAGATACTTTATGGGAGATTCTAAATTATTACGGAGTGCCTGATAAACTAGTCAAAATGATAATGGTATTTTATGAAGATGGTGAATGCTGCGTTCGCACAGAAAATTGGGACACGCGTTTTGTCCAGATAATGTCTTATACAAGGTAATGTCTCAAACAAGGTTGTGTACTATCCCTGTTCCTGTTTGTCATTGTAATAGACTATATTCTACGGCAGTATTCAGGCTGTGGAATGAAGATTAGCAGCCGGCAGGTCTCGGATCTGGATTTCGCAGATGACGTTGTTCTTCGCAAAGAAGCGAAACAGCGACTGCGGCTGCTACTCGACGCCATAGATGGAAAGGCCGAGGAAGTGGGACTTGCGGTGAATGTCAGCAAGACAAAGAGCATGGCCACATATGACTCCCCGCTGATACTAAAATGCAAAGGTAAAGCAATTGACAAGGTCAAAGAACTTAAGTATCTTGGGAGCTGGATTGAATATGATGGTGAAATATTTAATCAAATTAAGAGGAGAATTGGACAGGCGACATTGGCTTTTAATAAACTGAAACCAGTTTGGCGCAGTAGTAAATACTCTCTGCGCTTAAAGCCAAGACTCCTAAATAGCAATGTGATATCCATCCTCCTCTATGCTAGCGAATGCTGGAAACTAAACGTCAAACTGGAGAAACGTGTCCTAGCTTTTGAGAACATGTGCCCTAGAAGGATCCTGAACGTATCGTGGCAGGAAAAGGTCACCAACATAGAAGTCCGTCGGCGAACCGGTGAGCCATTAGTTACTGACCCCTTGATGCGTAGGAGATGGACGTATCTTGGTCACGTCCTTTGTATGCCAGAGGATCGACCCCCAAAAACAATATATGAGTGGCGCCCCGAGGGGAGGGGGAAAAGAGGTCGACAAAGATACACCCTACGACGGCAGTACGACCGGGACCTAAGAAGTGCGGAGCTGTCTCTTCAACCACAGTGGGAGGATGTCACGGCTGCACTCAGTTCCGAGATGTCTGGCGAGGCTTCGTAGACGCCCTAAGAGCCATTCCTGGCTATGGAGGATCTATGGTCTAAGGTAATCCCCAAACCCCATTGAAAGAAATAAAACATTACTATCACAAAACACAATTGAAAGAAATAAGACATAAATATCGCAAAATACCGTTGAAACAAAGAAAAACATAACAATCGCAAATTACCGTTGAAAGAAATAAAACATAACTATCGCCAAACAATGTTGAAAGAAATAAAACATAACTATCGCAAAACACCGTTGAAAGAAATAAAACATATTGTCACTAAACACCATTGAAAAAAAAAAAAGTAACTATCGCAAAATACCGTTGAAAGGAATAAAACATAACAATCGGCAAGCACCGTTAAAAGAAATAAAACATAACTATCGCAAAATATCATTGAAAGAAATAAAAAATATATATCGCAGAATACCATTGAAAGGAATTAAACATAACCATCTCCAAACACCGTTCAAAGAAAGAAAACATAGGAATCGCAAACTGCCGTTGAAAGGAATAGAACATAACTATTGACAAACACCGATGAAAGAAATAAAACATAACTATCGCCAAACACCGTTGAAAAAAATGAAACATATTATCGCCAAACACCATTGAAAGAAATAAAAAATATGTATCGCAGAATACCGTTGAAGGGGAATAAATAATAACGATCGGCAAGCACCGTTGAAAGAAATAAAACATAACTATCGTAAAATATCGCTGAAAGAAATAAAAACAGCTATCGCAGGAAATAAAACGTAACTATCGCCATTCACCATTGAAAGAAATGACAACTATCGCAAAATGCCGTCGAAAGGAATTAAACAAAACTACTGCAAAATACCGGTGAAAGAAATAAAACGGAACTACGCCCAAGCACCGTTGAAAGAAATAAAACATAACTATCGCCAAATACCGTTGAAAGAAATAAAACATATTATCGCAAAACACCGTTGAAAGAAATAAAACATAACTATCGCCAAACACCGTTGAAAGAAAAAATACCTCCAACTTCTTTAATTCTTTTATGTTCTTTCAGCTATAATGGGGAGAAATAGATAGTGACATAACTTCTATCACAGTCTCTTATGACAAGATTGTGTTTATAAAAAAGGGAAAAACAATTAAAATTGGCAAGGATTTAGATTAAAAAAGACTTGGCCTGTTAACCGTCCATGGACGAAGAAACCGTGAAGGGTGATGCAGTGACTACTGTTTTCTTTAATTTATTTAAATTATGCTTACAATAGAAAAATGATACTTGTTAGATAACACACTATTAAGTTTATTTTATTAGCTTTATTTTATCTAATTTCATGCTTACTACACATGTGAGAGGTGTTTCTGAAACGCCTACCAGGAACAAATTTAAACGTCTCAATTCGTCAGTAAAAACGTCTGCATTATAACTGCCTTTCAACCGCGTAACATTTCATGTCCCAACTTTCCCATTATTTCAATGATTGAAATTGTTATGGCCTCAACAAATGCAAAAGATCCTACCAGTGATAATAAACATTATTTGCTCCATCTCAAGGTGTTAAGATTTGTTTAAGCCTGCAAAGGACAGCAAAAGTCTTTGAGATTTCTCCATAAAAGTGGGCGTAGTGGCTTAAAGGGATATCAACGTCTTCACTTATAGCATCATTCCGTTGGTTTTGATTTTTTTTAGGTCAGTCTTTACTACCATTTGGGCATCTTCTTGTTTTGCTTTTTTTTTAATAAGCAAAGGCCAAATAACACCTGAAAAGCCTGAAGTTCAAAGATTTCAATAATAACACCTGAAGTTGAAGTTGACTGATATTAATCAAAAGGGAGCAATTATTACCAGGATATAACGTAGGCTTTCACACTACGCAAGTAATTCTCTATGCCAGGTAGTTAAATAACAGTGCATTAAGTATAATATTTCATACTAAAATAATCCTTTCACACTAGACTGAAATACTGAGGGCTTTCTAGCAAATTTGTTTATATTTTGATTACAAAACTTATTTACTCCTAATCGAGGAATTCCTTTTTGTTGCTGCTTTAATGAACTCTCAAAATGTAACCTAAACTTGCATAATGCAAAATTCTAAGTAGAGCTCGAGTCTACGACAAGAGAGCTATTACAAGCGGTCCTGCATTCCGAGCGGCCCCCCAAACAAGTGGCAATGCTTTCCGAGCGGTACCCTATTACAAGCGGACCCATAGAGCTTACTATTTTCTTCCTAAGTGACTTAAGGTCATTAAGAAGGTTTAACGGCAATTCCCCCAATGCTGCCATCTACATAGTCAAATTTTGTAGACGGTGTTATTGTTAACTACAATAATAGATGGTGACAAGTTTTCTTTTCCAACGATACATTTTTTAGCTGCTAAGAAACATCTCATTGATTTTATGAAATTTGTGTTTGATGTAGGAATCGAACGTGAAACTCATGATTTCCTATGGTAAAAGAACGAAACGTTACTCGACTGAGCCAACAAGTCATTGAAAATATTATGCCCTTAGATGGCCAACTAATGTTAAGCGTCACTACATCGTAACAAGTTATTTGCGAAATCGATTTCTCAATTGGATCAGTGATATGTTTCTGGGTACCATTTTTGCCATCACTCCAAGAATGTGCATACCACGGTGATTTGAGATGCATGCTGGACAAGCATATTCTTTTGATGGTTAATGAAAGAAGTTTCGATCTCCAAAATTTTGATATGTCCGATCACACCCATTGAATTTATATTGAAACTATGTTAGATGTGTTTCTATATCATATATAATCTTTAGTTTTAAAAAGACCCATCCGCACTACCCATTCTTGAACTATTGAATGCAATCCGTGAGATATTTTTAAAATTGGACCTATAGGGGACGGTAAAGAGCAATACAAAAATAAAAAAGCCCATAAAACTGACTTCGGGTACTCTGCAAGCTTAGCCCTTGAGGTAAATCTCTATCATTTTTTATTCTGAACTTTTTTTAGAGAGAGAGACTTTTTCAAATTTTTTTCCATGTCTTAAAATCATATCGGAAATACTTCCATCAAAAACAAAAATCGGTGACATTTCAAGAGCAAAATTAGGATGATATGAATATGTCAGTCGCGATTTATTCTATTAGAAGAATAATGTTTGTAGTGACATTTTTTAAATATATTTTTTTTCAACTTTTTTCCGTGTCTTAAAATCACAAAAAATATAGTTCTAGCAAAAAAACATCTGTGCTATATTAAAAAAGATGCAAAATGAGGAGGATATAAATATGTCAGTCGTAATTTTTTCTATTAGAAAAAAACAATGTTCATAGTGAGGTTTTTTTTACTTAGTTTTTTTATTGAAGTGAAACTAAAAATTTTCAACTTTTTTTTCATGTCATTGGTAACAAAACTTCCATATATAAAGAAAAATCATAATTCGATCTTAGGTACGTGGTTTCAGGAAACGACAAAAAACATTTTAATTTCATGTTCTCGGTATCAAACCTTCGAAATATAAAGAAAAATCTTAGAAAACCTTAGTTTTCAGGTATGATCGGCAAATCTTCCAAATACAAAGAAAATTCTTAATTGAACCTAAGACACATGGATCCAAGAGACTAAAAAATTTTTAACTTCATGTTATTGGTAACAAAACTTCCAAATATAAATAAAAATCTTAATTCAACCTAAGGCACAAGGATCCCATAGATGAAAAAACATTTTAACTTCATGTCCTTGGTACCAAAACTTCTAAATTTGAAGAAAAATCTTAATTGAACCTAACGTACATAGATACAAGAGACTAAAAAAAAAAAATAATTAATTTCATGTCCTTGTTACCAAAACTTCCAAATGTAAAGAAAAATCTAAATTGGGCCTAAGACATATGGATCCAAGAAACGGAAAAATTTTAATTTCATGTCCTTGATACCAAAACTTCCAAATAAAGAGAACAATCTTAATTCGAACTAAGGCACATAGATCCAAGAGACAAAAAGCATTTTAATTTCATATCCTTGGTATAAAAACTTCCAAATACAAAGAAAAATCTTAGAAAATCATAGTTTTTAGGTGTGATTGGGCCTGAGACACATGGGATCCAAGAGATGAAAAACTTTTCATTTTGACGTCTTGTGTACCAAAACTTCCAAATATAAAGAAAAATCATAATTCAACCTAAGGTACTTGGATCCATCAGACGAAAAAACATTATAATTTCATGTCCTTGGTAGTAAAACTTACAAATATAAAGAATTATCTCAATTCAACCTAAGGCACGTGGATCCAGAGATAAAAAACAGTTTAATTTCATATCCATGGTACTAAAACTTCCAAATATAAAATAAATATTAATCCCACCTAAGAAACGTGGATCCAAGAGACGAGAAAACATTTTAATTTCATGTCCTTTGTACCAACATTTCCAAATATAGACAAAAATATTAGAAAACCGCAGTTTTTAGGTATGATTGGGCCTAAGACACATGGGATCCAAGAGATGAAGAACTTTTTAATTTCACGTTGTGTGTACCGAAACTTCCAAAATATAAAGAAAAATCTTAATTGAATCTAAGGCACATGGATCCAAGAGACGAATAAACATTTTAATTTCATTTACTTGGTAGCAAACCTTCCACATATAAAGAAGAATCTTAATTCAACCTAAAGTACCTGTCTCCAAGAGACGAAAAAAATATTTTAATTTCTAGTTCCTGGTAGCAAAACTTCCAAAATATAAAGATAAATCTTAATTGAACCTAAGAAGCATCCATCCAAGACATTGAAATCATTTTAATTTCATGTCCTTAAACCTCCGAATATAAGGAAAAATCATAATCCAAATTATACCAAAACTTCCAAATATACAAGAGGCAAAAAAGTATTTTAATTTTATGTCCCTGGTATCAAAATTTCCAAATATAATGAAAAATCTTAGAAAACTACCTTAGGTTGGATCTTAATCCAACCTAAGGTATATGGATCCAAGAGACGAAAAAACATTATAATTTTATCTTATTGGTAGCAAAACTTCTCATGAACTACCATCTTTTTTTACTAAAGTTATTGAGGACACCACAGCTGCTTTTTCACTTAGGTTACATTTTGTCAACTGATTTTGAGTTAGTGTTTGCGCACGCGTACTGACCCCAAACTATCCCAACTCAAAATCAGTTGACAAAATTTAACCTAAGGGGAAAAGCAGTTGCGGTGTCATCAATGACTTTATTGAAAAAAGATAGTAGTGCATGGGAAGTTTTGCTACCCAAAGGCAATCTTTATGCGCTTTTTAGTTTCCGTATTGCTCTTTACCGTCCCCTGAAGGGCCAATTTCAAAAACATTTAACGAATTGAACTCAATAGTTCAAGAATGGCTAGTAGGGAGGTGTTTTTTTTTAAACAAAAGATGATATATGATAAACAAACACATCTAACATAATTTCAATATAAATTCAATGGGCCGCTTGTATGGTGGGTCGCTTGGAATGTAGTGCTGCTTGTAATAGGGCTCTTGCTGTATAGTGGGAAAGGGCACCACTTGTAATAGAGTTTTTAAGTAATTTCTGAGACCACACTGGCTATTCATGATAAAACGAAAAAATAGTAAAAAAGGAGAAAAACGAGGATTATACAAGCCACTGAAAAATATGGACTAAAATGCAAATATTTCGGTCAAGACCTCCGCTTGACCGTCCTCAGTGCAAGATAATAACATTAAAATAACTAAAAAAATATCCAAGGATACTATAAAAAAATCTCAAACCTTAAAACAAAGCACAACTAAAATTTGAAGACCTTCTCCATGTAACGGTGAAAGGGTAACTGAATGAAAAAATACAGTGCTGAATGAGAATTTAATTTGTTAATTTATACAGAGCATTTTTAAAAGCTAAGTTCTTTCCTGGTAAAACATCATCACAGATTAGGTTAGATTGCAAAGTGTGATTTTTTTTATTTAAGTAAAAACAATCAGAATTAATTAGTTCACTATAACTGAGGCTTAAATAGGTTTCTCCTGTGTTTCTATTGAGAGCAACCTTTCGGTAAATGTACTTTTTATCTCAACTTTCTCCCTGAAAACTTGGATGAGACCTTTAACAGGGGCAATAATAGAGGTGTTATCGAATAAAACGAAATGGTGCGGGTTGTCATACACATGCTGATCCAAGGCGGAATCAAAAGTCTCAGGCCTTTGGCATAGCTCCATAGCTTTGTCAATTGAGGACCTAAGTTCTACCGATCTCTCCCCCAATTGCTAGTGAGTTCTTCCAACATAGCAACAGCCGCAAGAACATGGAATCCTATAAACACCACTGCCCAAAATAGGGCCCGTTTTATCTTTACCGCTGTTAAAATAGTTCTGGATTTTATTAGAATTTTTGAAGGTGACATTTAAGTTATGTTTTTTAAGAATTCTTTGCAGTTTGTCACCTAATTTGGGAAAATAGGGTAAAACAGTAAAAACTTTCTTATCACCTACTAAAGGGATTATATCCGTTGGAGGTTGTGGAGATGATGAATCCTTTTTTGCACTGAGGACGGTCAAGCGGAGGTCTTGACCGAAATATTTGCATTTTAGTCCATATTTTTCACTGGCTTGTATAATCCTCGCTTTTCTCTTTTTTTACTATTTTTTCGTTTTAATAGGGTTCTTGTTGTATGGTGGGACAGGGTACCGCTTGTAATAGGGTTCTTGTTGTATGATGGGACAGGGCACCCGCCGGAATGGTGGGGTAGGGCACCCGCAAGAATGGTGGGGTAGGGAACCCGCTGGACGTATTGATACAATACTACTGTCAATCGCGTCTGTGAAGCTATATAATATTTAATTTGTATGAAGATTAAATAAAAAAAACTTAAAGCAAACATAAATTATTCCTTTTATGAGGGGGTTACTTGCTCCTCAATCCACCGCTTTTTACACTGAAGTCTTAGATGTGTTTAAAATGGCTTTTCATTCACAATCGATGACTTTATTCTTGAGGAGTTGTTCTGAAAGAATTGTGACAAGAAGTCAAGCTTTTGTGTAAATAGTGAGGAATTGAGGAGGGGATAGCCTCCGTCGTATATGGAATTTCCACCGTTTCCCCACAGCCAGTTCTCCCCGTGGAAATCCTTCCCCCCCCCCCGCAGAAAATTACCCCGAAGAATTCCCATGTATTTCTCAATAACATTACTACATGTAAACAATGGGCAAATTGCATAACTTACAGACCTTTCCCCAGGGGCTGCAGAGGGTCATGTCATCCCCAGGGGCATAGCCATTTGATCTTTTACTGTCCTAAACCAGTTGGCTATCCCATTATTTGTATCGGATGTCCTAACTTATTTTAGAATAAGCCCGCTCATGACCTTTTAGAATTATTGGTTCGATACAATCATCCCTAGGCAAATACTAGAAAATAATATAATAATAAACACGCATCCGCGACCTTTCTTGTTGCAAGAAAAAACAACAAATTCCCTATTTTTTGGGATAAAAGATTGAAATTTGTGCTGTAGGGTTCTGTGATATTCTGAGTCTCATTGTTTGATTTTAATTCGCTTCATTTGCAAAGGGGGGGGGGGCGTTTACCCTCCTTTACAAAAATCAGGCAAATGTCCTAAGAATCGTAGCTTTTGAAGAGTAACAAAAACGTTAGTGATTGCCATATATTTAGAATCAGCACGAAATTATAATTATTTGATGTATTAATTGTTATCAAATCCCTAATTTTGGGGGTATCGGTTACTATTGAGCTGAGTCACTCCTTACTTATAGTTCGGTACCACGAACTGTTTGATCTGGCTACAAGGATTAAAATTTTCCACGAAAAAATGTTTCAGCTACTAGTCCTTAACCAAATTGTGCAAATTTTATACGGGTTGAAGTACAAATATAAAAGGTAGGCCTACTTGTCCAATTTTATAAGGTCTGATCAAGATTTCTTGCATACATTGTCGATGGACATGACAAATATCGAAAAGTAGTGCACATTAACTAGCCTAATTAAAATTAAATGGTAAAAATTCTGTTTTACATTATAAATATTACCATATTTTCAGAGTGTCCCATACAAGCTAAAGTTTTGGTCTTCTTGGTATTTTCTTTTTTATCAAATGCCTTTTTTACTTTTATAAGTAAAGCTTCTTAACTCTAAATACTTCTTTTAGTTTATTTAAACTGACTTGGTTAGAACAGTTTAAACTATTATCTTATTTAAACCCGAAATAACTCAAATAATGATCTCTTTGAACCGAACTCGGAGATGCAATGGATACTGAGGGAGAAAAAGTAAAAAATGGACTAAAAAAAGAAATAGTGCGATTCAAAAGGTTAGATATATTAACACTTACTTGTTGTGGTTTGTGATCAAAGGACAAAGGAATGACTTTGCCCTTTAAATCACACATAATGCCTCTGGAGTCTCCCACATTCGCCACCACTAGCTTTCTATGTCGGCGGTCAAGAAGTGCGAAAAGAAGTGTTGTTCCTGTAATAGATTACCTTGCAAGTCGATTAGAAAGCATGTTTCAATCTTTGGGGTCTTTTAACAGGATTGAATAATAGTACACCATTGAATAGCCTGTTAAGATAAACCAGAATGGTTGATAGGTGAGATATATTAAGAGGAATATATTCAAAAGATGTAAGATAAATATAAACTTTACATATTGGATCAAATTTTTACGCCTTTTTGAATATATGAATTTATTTTGTTTTCTCTGTGAAAAGGCCTTAAATGATATACAAAGCTTTTTGTATATTGTATATGTAAAGCATAATTATACACGAAACAAACGTCTGACTTAAAGTAAAAAAAAAAATCAGAATATATATTAAAAAAATAGTAATAAATATAAAAGAGGCCTGTTTTTTCGTAGATGTCAAAGATTTCGGAAAAGACGGATAAACTTTTTAAAATTAAAATTAAACAAATATAGTATATACATATATATAGTACCGGGAGCCCGGTGACTTCGCCCCGGCACTCAGCACGCGGCAGGCTTCTATATATGAATTCTCACTGTCGTTTGTCTTCTAAACGTAGACAATTTGAGCCTTTTCTTGATATCATGACGTCCAAATCAGCCTTAAATTAGAAGTGTAGTGCCTTTTTAAAATTATTTTTTTTCCTTGAACCTGTAACTTTTGCTTCGGCTTGTCTTCTGTCATTATGAAAGATATATCACCGAACCTTTTAGAGAAAAGAAGAAAACTTCTTTTACTTCCAACGATTTACCCAGTCCATATTTTGATGACCTTCATAAGTACGGTAGGTATTGATGACCTTATACATTGTCAAAGTCGAAAACCCAATCATCATCGCTATCATTTTCAATTTACTTGGCTCGTTACGGTTCGGCTTATCTTTCGTCATTGTGGAATACTTATCGCCGAACCTTTGTTTTTTTAACAAAGTATGGGACACGCGGCAGGCTTCCATATGTAGATTCTCACTGTCGCTTGTCTTCTAAGCGTAGACAATTTGGGCATTTTCTTGACGTCATGACGTCCAAATGGACCTTAAATAAGAAGTGGTGCCTTTGTAAAATACATTTTTGTTGTTGTAAGCTTAACTTTTGCCGCGGCTAGTCTTTTATCATTATGAAAGACACATCGCCGAACCTTTTTTCTTTTAATTGTTCGGATGGTGGGACAAAAACTTCTTTTTCTTCTAACGATTCTCTAGTCCAGGTTTTTGATTTTACAAGGTAGGGAAAGCATTGACGACCACCTTTGTTTCCTTTAATGGTTCAGGTGGTGGGACAAAACTTCTTCTTTTTCTTAGCTTGCCTTTTGTTATAATGAAAGACATATCGCCAGAACTTTGTTTTTTTTAATTGTTGAGGTTGTGGGATAAAAACCTATTTTTCTTCCAACGATTTATCCAGTTCATATTTTTGATCTTCAAAGGTATGGTAGGTATTGATGACCCAATCCATGTCAAAGTCCAAAGCCCAATCATCATCGTTATCCTTTTCAATCTGTTTGCTTCGTTATACCTCGGCTTATCTTTCGTCATTATGAAATACATACCGCCGAACCTTTGTCAATTTCACAAAGGTATGGTAGGCACTGGTGACCTTATCCATGTCAAAATCCCAAACCCAATCATCATCGCTATCATTTTCAATTTTGACACTTTTTGATTCTCTCTGTCCAGGTTCATTTTCATTGACTAAGATAACTTTAGACAATTTAGCAATGGCCTTTGCGGTCCGTTTTGGTGTTGTCGTAACTCATGGTCTAGGTTGTCGAATTTCAAATCTTATCACGTTTGATAGTTCAGTTGTTGGTTCCAAAGAATCATCATTTATAGCAACTGCAAATTTTCGTTTTTTAGGCCTTCCAACAGACATTATATTATATAAATAACTGTTGCGTTGGAAACTCAAAAATATTATTTATGCTATGCTTGACATCATGTAAGAAAATGCTTATATGATGCCTACATGATGTACATTTTCAAAAACCAAAATTAAGGCTCTTAACGATAGTGCCTTTAGGGTCTAGCCTTTATTTAATTTTACTGACCCTAACTTTCCGTGAGCCTTCAGATGATACAAAAGAGGGAAGGGGAGAATGTATAAATCTTCCTTCAAGCCTGAATATATCGCATCATATCATATCATATAAGACTAGTGCAAATAAATCCAGCGAAGCCGATTATATCTTTCCAGCATAGGGAAGATTCCCAGTTCATGGTAACCAACGGTAAGTACACCCACACAATGAGCCTAAAACTCTCCTCCATAATAGCATATTATTATGCAATACCGATATATGATTGTACATGTTTTTATCATACATCAAGGGAATTGAGTTTTTTATATCAAACTTTAAAGTAAATATTCATATCAACCGTTCGCATGAACTACTTGACTCTTTAGAAACAAATATTTTACCACGCAGTAAGGCTGCCTCTAAAACGAGAAAGTTAAACATAAAATTTTTCAATAAAAACGACTGGCCGTATTAGAATTTTTAACTGATAGAAACTCAGCCCTCTTTGGGTAAAACTGTAGTTCTGTGCAACAAAATAGAAGTAAACACCATTTCGCTGCGGCACAATCTTTTTGGCTACTTTGCGCAAAAACATTTAGTTCCCGTTAAAATGATCCGTTTTTCTAGGACTAGTAGTTCGTCACGATCACCTCTCGAAAAAATAATAGCAACAATAATAATAATAATAGCAGTAATAATAAAAACAATTAAAAACACAAACACAAAAGTAAAAACACAAAAGTCAAGTATAAAAAACGGAAATATTGATTTGAGAGTCAAAAGTGAGTGTGTAGCCTGACAGCAGTAGACTAATCTAAAAAGCTTTTCATAGTCTTACACCAGTTGAGACATCAGGAGCTTTCAGTACACAATTAAAATTATCTTAAAAACATAAGCGTAAAATTAATTATTTTTTAATAGCCGCAAAGTAATTGAACAGCATACAGAAACATTGGATTAATTTATCAGGTAGAATCTTGGTATCACCAGCTATAATACCAATATTGAGTAATATACAATCTTAAATTGCAAGAAATATGCTTTAGTATTAGTTGAAATGAAGATCAAATAAGACATAATATGTCCTCTTGAAATCCGGTTATTTCTCTCTATACAACGGTGAATTTCAAGCTATGATACAAAGTCTAAATGTAGTCTATAATCCTAATACTACTTCGAACTTGTCTACAAACTAATCATGATATGTCCTTTTCAGAACCAAAACCAGAACCAGTCATTGAACTAAGCCATTGTACAGAAGTGATACCAAATTAAAAAAAAAATAAAAAAAAATAAAGCAACAATCCTAAAATAAATTGTTGCTTTAGCTTAAAAAGGATTGATCCTAAAAGGTATCGATTATATTTTAATCTGTAAAAAGTGTCCTTACTTAGTTTGCTCTTAGTGTAACAAAACTCCTATATTATTTTGCGCTTTTAGAAAAGCCCTAGTTTTCTATAATCCTAGAAACGAAGGGAAACATAATTAGTTAGTTTATTTGTACTAGTTTTATTGATATATTAAATTAAAAAAAAGTTTTGTTAACTGAAAGTAAGGAGCAGTAGAGGTCGACATTGAAATACTACGAATAAAAGACCACATGCCCTTTTCTAGACATATCAGAGATGTTTTTTAGCCTAATGAATACTAACGGGAGTGACGTCAGACCTGTACTTCCAGGAGGTTTTAGCATTAGATTTGTGTAATAGGCCCAAGAGGTCCTAGCAAACACTCATAGCAACCACAACTAATATAAGGATTTAAAGCTATTGAGCAATAAGCAAGGGGTCTCCGAGCTAAAATCTTAGGTGTAATAAAGGTCTAGAATTACTTACCAACTAAAGGTATATCTGGACAACACTTTGATTTTTGCCAGTTCACAAAGGATCTTGTAGAAATTACTTGACATTTCAGAGGATTATTTGGATAGAAAAAAGTGAAAACTTCTAGGTTGTGGTCGTTATAATGCACAGTAATAAAGGTTTAGAATTGCTTACTAACTAAAGGTATATCTAGACTACACTTTGACTTTTGCCAGGACACAAAGTATCCTGTAGAAATTACTTGACATTTTAGGGGATTGTTTGGTCAGAAAAAAGTGAAAACTTCTAGGTTGTGTTAGTTATAATACACAAGTTCCAATTTTCAATATAGAGCCTTCATTAAGAGCTATAATTGTGTAACAAAAAAGTTATCAGATCGTCTTTCAGACCTCATCTTTTGAGAGTTGGACGAGTGAACGAATTAAACATTCAATTCTGACACTTCTTTTGGTTAACATTACCAAATATGTCAATTTAGAATGTTATCATTGTAAAAGTTTCCCATGACCTAAATGATTCCTGAGTATGATTTCTTTATTTACTAACCTTAGACACTTCCACTTCAGCTGTTTTTGCAAACATCTAGGAATAAAATCAAAATTAAAAAAAAAATTATCACCATTTTAAAAATTATGCTCATCCAGACATCTATTTCCAAACACTTTTATTGACCCACTAATTTAAACGAGTAAAAATGCAATACAGGCTGAAGAAGTTCGTAAAACATTGAATAGTTCTTAAATAATGGACGAACTTTGGTTCAGGAAAGATCAAAGTAGTTAAAGAAGTTTTCAGGGCTAAAATATTTGTTTATTTTTGTTACAAGTAGAGCCGTTTTAAATTTATTTTTTATGGTATCTGACGTATTTTTTTCAACTAGGTATAGTTTCGGAGAGTTGTTAACCCTACTTCTTTTTTGAAAATTCCTATTTATTTGATTGAAATTATTTAATAATAATAAAAATAAGGGTACTATTTTCCTCCCCTAGGTATACTTTCAGAGAGTTGTTAAGGAAGTTTGGCATAGGTGAATTCTATAATTAATTACGGTAATTACTCGGCTAAAAAAAAAAAAAAAAAAAAAAAAAAAAAAAAAAAAAACTGTCTTCCTACTTTAGTAACTGAAATAAATGAGCACTTGAACAAGGTCTAGACCCTACTCATCCATCCAGTTCCCCAGGACAAAATAGTATATCCAATTCAACAATCCGAAAATCAAGTCCAAAATAGAGCAAAAATCAACATCAATAAGTATACGTCAATGTTCCGAAACCAAGCTATAGCACCTTAAATCTAAAAAACATTATATTCCTAAGGTGATCACCACATATAGGGGCTCATCAGATGAAAACTCATTGCCTAAATGGGTTTCGGTACTTAAATTTCATTACCCAGGCAATATGAGCACGCAATGCCATAATCTGGCATCTCCTAATGTAGTGACACCTATGGAATAAACAAAAACAAAATTCAAAAATTCAAAAAATAAAAATAAATACCCCATAAAAATTATTTCAAGCATCCTGAATCAACATTCAAATAACACTGAGAGCAAAGCCTTCATCCAATTTAAATACAAATAAAAAAATAGCACTAGCCCTCCCCCGGAACAATTTTACTCTCATTCAATTTATAAGAATTAAATTGCAAATAGCACACCTCAATCTGTACCACTTGTGTTACAACATACTTTAGACAACCGGAACGGTAAACCAGATTCATTCAGCAAATTACCGTACAATATCATTCAAGATATCTTGAAAACTTTTATTATGCTTTTGTAAAAGCTCTTTATACTTAAAACAAAGCTTTTTAAATTGCCAAGCAAGTTTATTGGTGGAAAAACCTGTTACGATTAGCTTCTTTCTAAGCAACATACATCTATTTCTAAAATCGATGTAATTAGTACAAATTCTTGCATATCTAAAAAGTTGGGAAAAATAAGATGAATATGTTATATTCGAATGAATATTACTTTTTGGAAATGGAAAATTAACTATTTCAAAATTAAAATCGTCTGTTTTATTACATATTTTAAAAATTACTGTATTATTAGGTGCCACATTAATTTCTAAATCTAGAAAATTGTCATACATGCCATTTCCAATACTAGATTCCAGCTTTAACTCGGGTGGAAATATTTTAATTGAAATTTCTAAAAAAATTGAACAATTTATCACCACAAGGTCATCTAAATATCTTTTATTATTTGAGAGCAGATACTTTATGTTACTTGAATTCTTTTTATCCATCATATAATCATATTCTAAATAATTTAAAAATAGGTCCGCTATAACTGGACTGGCATTACCCCCCATAGGAATTCCATTACTTTGATTATATAGATTACCATTAAATTTTATATAAGTATTAAATAGAACAAATTCTAGTAGATCAAAAATCATATCTAGGCTATAACATCTTGAGCTAGTGGTAGGCCTACTATTAAAATAATTAGTCCATCTTGCCTTCTTATTATACGTATCAATTTTTAAAAACGGCAAATTAGACAAAAGAAAAGCTTTCTTAATAATCTTTTCTAAGTTTATAAATACTAAATTAAAGGGTAAATTTGTATAAAGTGTCGTGAAATCAAACGAGTCCACTCTTTTGGCTGAAACTAAAGCAAGAGAGTCTATTACTTGCAGCGAATTATTAACACTCCAGTATGGATTAAACTTAAAAAATTTTTTAATTCCCGAGCAATATGGCTCAAATTTATTTTTGATTTCTCCTAAAATACACGAAAGGTCAGTAGCCGCAACTCTGGTCGGGCACCTTGCTGCACCCGCAATAAAGCGTGGTTTCGGGGGATTTTTAGGAAATTTTGCCTTCCAATATAAAAACGGAAAATTTTTATCATTATCATTAACCTTAATATTAAATTTTTTTAAGAGTATATCCTCTATTCCAATCAATAGACTATTATTAACATCTTGAACCTGTTTATATGTATTTGTTGTACTAAGTTCCTTTGTTAAAACATCACAATAAAGCTTCTGACAAATTATTGCAAAATTATTATTCGCTTTATCAATGGGTACAATTACAAAATTTCTCTTTATATTATCAATCGCTTGTTTAATCTTAGAAATATAAAAAACTACATCATTATCATGCTTATTTGTCCTCTTATATGTTTAATTTCTAAGCTTATTAATGATTAAATTTTTCAAATTCTGAAAACTATTTTTTATTAATTTTCTCTTTTTTGCACCAATTATCAATAAATATTTCTAGATTATTATTTAACCCCATAAGCAGATTTGAGGGTTTTAGATGATTTGAAAGACGGAATTTAGCCCCCATTTTCATTATATTCTGCAATTCAATTTGCTTTATTATTGTTAAATCACCTGTAATAATATGTTCGTAAGTTCGATTAACAAATGATAACAATTGGTCACACTGGCAAATAGGTTTCCAATTACTATCCGTGTCGAAATTCTTAAGTATTAAATTATAATTAAAAATCATTTGTCCTATCGTTTTTGAAAATTTATATGTTATGATCGGATTATTCTTATATTTTAAATTACTAGTAAAGGGACTGTTTCACATCAGCCTGGTTTAAAATTCCAGGAAAATTTATATTCTCTATTTGTTTACTTATAAAAGTTATAGGTAGATATAATCTCTTCTCCTTATTAACAGTCTTATCAGACTTTTTATCTTTTGAATTACATCTGTGGCAGTATGGTTGGTATAAGGTTATAAAAGTTCTAGGTTTCAGGAGATTTCTGTTAAATGTCTTCTTTTTTGAATGTTCTCGTTTATTTGATTGCAACAGTTTAGCAATAATAAAAGTAAGGTTACTATTTTCCTCCACTAGGTATAATTTCAGAGAGTTGTTAAGGAAGTTTGGCATAGGTGATTTATATATTATTTAGATATCTTTAGCGAGGAAATATATGCTATAGAGAACGCAGCCCAGAGATGTTAAGAAGTATGGTGGGTATAAGGTTATAAAAGTTCTAGATTTCAGAAGATTTCGGTTAAATGACTTCTTTTTTTAACATTCCCATTTATTTGATTGAAGCTATTTGATGACGATAAAAATAAGGGCACTATTTTCCTCTACTAAGTATAATTTCGGAGAGTTTTTAAGGAAGTTTGGCATAGGCAAATCCTCTATTTTTGAGATCTTTAGCGAGGAAGTATATAGTTTAGAGAATGCAGTTCAGAGGTCTGAGGCAGCATGTTGGGCATAAGCTTGCTATTTTTCTCAACTAGGTATAGTTTCGGGGAGTTGTTAGCACCGCTTCTTATTTTGAATATCCCTATTTATTTGATTGAAGCTGGAGAATAAATAAAAAAAGGGTACTATTTTCCTCCACTAGGTATAATTTCAAAGAGTTGTTAAGGAAGTTGGCATAGGTGAATTCTATATTATTGGGATATCTTTAGTGAGGAAATATATATTTTAGTGAATACAGCCCAGAGATCTGTGGCAGTATGGTTGGTATAAGGTTATAAAAGTTCTAGGTTTCAGGAGATTTCTGTTAAATGTCTTCTTTTTTGAATGTTCTCGTTTATTTGATTGCAACAGTTTAGCAATAATAAAAGTAAGGGTACTATTTTCCTCCACAAGATATAATTTCAGAGAGTTGTTAAGGAAGTTTGGCATAGGTGAATCCTATATTATTGAGATATCTTTAGTGAGGAAATATATATTTTAGAGAATACAGTTTAAAGGTCTGAGGCAGCATGTTGGGTATAAGCTTGCTATTTTCTCCACTAGGTATAGTTTCGGAGAGTTGTTAGCCCCCCTCCTTTTTTTGAATATTCCCATTTATTTGATTGAAACTGTTTAATAGTGATAAAAATAAAGGTACTATTTTCCTCTACTAGCTGTACTTTCAGAGAGTTGTTAAGGAAGTTTGGGTGAATCATATATTATTGAGATATCTTTAGTGAGGAAATATATATTTTAGTGAATACAGCCCAGAGATCTGAGGCAATATGTTGGGTGTAAGGTTATAAAAGCTCTAAGTTTCAGGATATTTCTGTTAAATGTCTTATTTTTTGAATATTCTTGTTTATTTGATTGAAACTGTTTGATAATAACAAAAATAAGGGTACTATTTTCCTCCACTAGGTATAATTTAAGAGAGTTGTTAGGGAAGTTTGTCATAAGTGAATCCTATATTTTTTAGATATCTTTAGCGAGGAAACATATGTTTTAGAGAATACAGTTCAGAGGTCTGAGGCAGTATGTTAGGCATAATGTTGTCATTTTCCTCCACTAGGTATAATTTCAGAGAGTTCTTAAGGAAGTTTGGCACAGGTGGATCCTAAATTGTTAAGATATCTTTAGCGAGGAAATATATATTTTGGAGAATACATCTCAGAGGTCTGAGGCAGCATGTTGGACATAAGGTTGGCATTTTTCTCCCCTGCTATAGTTTCAGAGAGTTGTTAAGGAAGTTTGGTATAGGTGATTCCTATATTATTGAGATATCTTTAGCGATGAAATATATATATTTTAGAGAATACAGCCCAGATATCTGAGGCAGTATGGTGGGTATAAGGTTGAGACTTTCTCAACTCACTGCATTACCAAGACACCTGAGGTGGACGCAGGTACGTTTTATCATGAAAATATCTGAAAAAGTTTAAGGTGTAATATGAATGGATTTAAAAAAAAACGCGAAAAATACTATACACACAAACAGACACACATACACACATCTACACACACACACACACACACACACTTACACACACACACACACACAAATTAATTAAAAAATGTCTATTCTAAGTGATGATGTGACAGCCCTATGAGAGAAATGATAGAATAATGTCATTTTGAAAAGTATTACTTAGTATTTGGGTATGCTCAGACTTTGATATAAGTTCTGTTAACCTATCTGAATTTCTAATATATTCCCTATGAGCCTGGTAGTAGTATCTTTATCTCTGAAAATTCCTTTTCTTACCTTGTCACTGCTACATTCTGTTGATGTTTCAAAGTTCATTTTTTTTTTTTTTTTTTTTTTTCATTGAAATTTAAAACATGGCATATTTTGTTGTGTTGTGTCGTGGTTTACCATGACACTGTTACATTCTGTTGATGTTTTATCACTGGCAAAAAATGTTACTTCTAAGAGAAATTTGATAGTGTTAGGTAAAAGTTTGTTAGTATTAAGAAAAAAGTTGATACTTCGAACAGAAAATTTGTTAGTGTTAAGAAAAACATGCTAATTTTGGCTGAATTAAGAATAACTTGCTACTTTTGACAGAAAACTTGTTATCATAAAACAAAAATTATTACTTCAAAGAAATTTTTTTTTATCTTTGCTGGACATCTTGCTAGTTCAACCAGAAAATGTGTTATTACTGGTGAAAAAATGATACTTCTAAGAGAAATTTGCAGTGTTAGGTAAAAGTTTTTTGGTATTAAAGAAAAAACGTTAATACTTCGAAGAGAAAATTCGTTAGTGCTAAACAAAAATTGTTATTTCTGGCAAAAAATTTGTTATCATAACGAAAAATTGTTACTTCTAAGGAAAATTTGGTATCTCTGACAGAAAACTTGTTACTTCTAACAGATAACGTGTTATCACGAACGAAATACCTGTTAGTTCTAAGAACAATTTGGTATCTTTGACAGAAAACTTGTTACTTCTAACAAATAACTTGTTATCACAGACGAAAAGTTGTTACTTCTATGAGAAATTTGCTGTCTTTTATGGAAAACTTGGTGCTATTAGAAGAAATTTGTTACTGCTAAGAAAAAACTGCTACTTTTAAGAGAAATTTGAGGTTGTTAAGTAAAACTTATTAGTATTAAGGAATATGTTGTTACTTCGATGAGAAAATTTACTAGTTATAATGAAAACTTGATACTTCTGACGAAACACTTGTTATCACAGCGAAAAATTTTTGCTTCTAGGAAAAATTTGCTATCTTTGTCAAAAAACTTGTTACTTCTAACAGATAACTTGTTATCTCTGACGAAAAATTGTTACTTCTATGAGAAATTTGTTATCTATGATGAAAACTTGGCGCTATTAGAAGAGATTTGTTATTGTTAATAAAATACCTGTTACTTCTAAGAGAAATTTGAGTGTGTTAAGTAAAAGTTTGTTAGTATTAAGGGAAAATGCTGATACTTCGAAGAGAAAATTTGTTAGTGCTAAGGAAATCTTGCTACTTCTGTCAAAAAACTTATTATCATAACGAAAAATTTATTACTTCTATCAAAAATTTTATATCATTGACAGAAAACTTGTCACTTCTAACTGATAACTTGTTATCAATGACGAACAATTGTTACTTTTTAGAGAAATTTATTATTATTGACGGAAAGCTTTGTGCTATTAGAAAAAATTTGTTACTGTTAAGAAAATACCTATTACTTCTAAGAGGAATTTCAGCGTGTTAAGTAAATGTTCGTTAGTATTAAGAAAACAGCTGTTACTCCGATGAGGAAATTTGTTAGTGTTAAAGAAAACTTGCTACTTCTGACAGAAAACTTGTTATCATAAACGAACAAATTGTTACTTCTATGAAAAATTTGATATCTTTGACAATAATCTTCTCCTTCTAATAGAAAAGTTGTTATCATGAACAAAAATTGTCAGTTTTATAAGAAATTTGTTATCTTTGATGGAAAACTTGGTGCTATTAGAAGAAATTTGTTTCTTCTAAGAAAAAAACTGTTACCTTTAAGAGAAATTTGAGTGTGTTAAGTAAAAGTTTATTAGTATTAAGGAATAAGTTGTTAATTTGAGGAGAAAATTTGTTATTGATAGGAAAACTTGCTATTTCTGACAAAAGACTTGTTATCATAACGAAAAAATGTTACTTCTAAGAAACATTTGGTATCGTTGACAAAAAACTTATTATTTCTAACAGATAACTTGTTATCACTGACGAAAAAATTTTTTCTTCAATGAAAAATTTGTTATCTATGACGAAAAACTTGGTAATATTAGAAGAAATTTGTAACTGTTAAGAAAAACCCTTTACTTCTAAGAGAAATTTGAGTGTGTTAAGTAAAAGTTTCTTAGTATCAAGGGAAAATGTTGATAATTCCAAGAGAAAAATTTGTTAGTGTTAAGGAAATCTTGCTACTTATTGCAGACAACTTGTTATCATAAAGATAAAATTGTTACTTCTAAGAGAAAAATTTGGTGTCTAGGACAGAAAACTTGTTACTTCTAACAGATAACTTGTTATCACTTACGAACTACATACCATTTCTAAGAAGAATTTGGTATTTTTGACAGAAAACTTGTTACTTCTAACAGATAGCTTGTTATAACTGATGAAAAATAGATACTTCTATGAGAAAATTGTTATCTTCGACGGAAAATTTGGTGCTATTAGAAGAAATTTGTTACTACTAATAAAAAAACTGTTACTTCTAAGAGAAGCTTTAGTGTGGAAAGTAAAAGTTTATTAGTATTAAGGAATAAGCTGCTACTTCAAGGGGGAAATTTGTTAGTAATAAGGAACATTTTCTGCTTCTGACAGAAAACTTGTTATCATAACAAAAAAATTATTGCTTCTATGAAAAATTTGGTATCTTTGACAGAAAACTTGTTCCTACTAATAGATAGCTTGTTATCACTCACAAAAGATTGTTACTTCTACGATAACAATTTATCTTTGACGGAAAACTTGGTGCTATAAGAAGAAATTTGTTACTGTTAATAAAATACCTGTTACTTCTAAGAGAAATTCGAGTGTGCTAAGTAAAAGTTTGTTAGCATTAATGGGAAAATGTTGATACTGGGAAGAGAAAATTTGTTAGTTTAAGGAAATCTTGCGGCTTCTGGCAGAAAATTTTTATCATAACGAAAAAGTTGTTACTTCTAAGAAAAATTTGGTGTTTTTGACAGAAGACTTGTTACCTCTAACAGATAACTTGTTATCAC